>NC_091432.1:78863540-79169576 GCF_964237555.1 Oryctolagus cuniculus | reverse complement strand
AAACCAGGAGCTCAGTACTCCATCAGGTCTTCCATGTGGGAGTCAGTGTGCAAGCACGTGGGCCATCATCCGCTGCCTCCCACGTTTCATTCCAAGAAGCAGGATCGGAAGTGTAGCAGTAAGGACTCAAATTGGCACTCTGATTTGGGATGTGGGCAACCCAAGAGGCAGCTTAACCTGCCTCAACAAAACGCCTGCCTCCCCTGCTGCATTCCAAGCCTGTAGCCTAGAGTCAGGAATCAATATAGTAGATGTGAAATATCTGTTCAACCTTATTGAATGGGAGGCTCTTGATACAGAAACCTGGAAAGAAATAGTACAAAACTATAGTTTAGTAGTTGAGAATATTTGACATTGATAAATGATGGTGGATTCTGGATTCAAATAGTTCAGGTTTGATGTATGATTTTTCAATATATAATTTGAGGAAGTTACTTAGCCTCTCTAAGTATCAATTTCCTCATTTTAAAATGGGGATTGTAGTTGTAGCTTGATGATCATTTATAGAAATTACAGTTCTGATGGTTGGTAAATATACAATGAATGCTAGCTATTATTGCCTTTCACTGGAGAAGACTGTGGATGCCTTTTTAACATAGTGTATATTTAGATATTATATTTATTATTTATAATCACTTTTTCTGCTAAAATGGAAGCTCCATGGAGATAAAGATTTTCATGTTTTAATGACTGAACTTCAAGTGTTTGGATCAGTGTTGCCCAATAGAACATTTGTGGTGATAGAAATGCTCTATTTTGGTATCACCTTATATAATACTCACATGTGATTGCTGAACATTTCAAGCATAGCTAAGTAATATGAAGGAGGAATTCTACATTTTATTTAGTTGAACTTAATTAAATTTAAATATACGCACATGGCTCGTGGGCTATTGTTTTAGCACAGTTCTAAAACATTACATGGAACACTGAAAGTTCTCAATACATGTTTTTTAAACAAATGAATTCCCTTCTGTACTCAAAGATATGTATTTATCTGATTGTTTATGTTTTACAATTTTTTACCCTTTAAATGCTTGTTTCTTATTTTACTTTTATCTGCTTGAAAGGTACAGTGACAGAAAGTGAGAGAGAAAGAGAGTTCTTCCATCCTTTGGTTCATTTCCCAGATGCCAGCAACAGCTAGGGCTGGGTCAAGCCAAAGCCAGGAATTCCCAGTTTCTTCTGGCCACGTGGGTGGCAGGAACTCAAGTACCTGAGCCATCATCAGCTGTCTCCCAGAATGCGCTAGCAGGAAACTGATTGGAAGCAGAGGAGCCAGGACTTCAATCAGCACTCCAAAATGGGTTGCAGAGGCTTAACTTACCATGCCAAAAGTCCTTCCCCTTAACTAATTCTTTAAAGACTACCAACGAAACACTTTACTGAATGACCTGCTCATACTGGAGACATTATGAAGTTCCAATATATGAATCAGTCTACAATTATGCTAAGTTTTTTTATTTCTATTTCTTTTTATTAACAGGTCAAGAGAGATTTGGAAATATGACCAGGGTCTACTACCGAGAAGCTATGGGTGCATTTATTGTTTTTGATGTCACCAGACCAGCCACATTTGAAGCAGTGGCAAAGTGGAAAAATGATTTGGACTCAAAGTTAACTCTCCCTAATGGCAAACCAGTTTCAGTGGTTTTGTTGGCCAATAAATGTGATCAGGCGAAGGATGTGCTCATGAACAATGGCCTCAAGATGGACCAATTCTGCAAGGAGCATGGTTTCGTAGGATGGTTTGAAACATCAGCAAAGGTAATAAGACATTAAAGGGTAAGCTTATTATAGTGATGATTCACAAGAAAAGGGCACATAATCATTGTCATCCACATCATGATAATAATATGTGTTTGCCTTGTGATTTATTGTTTCCAAACTGCTTTGGGTTTTTTCTCATCTCAAAGCAATGAGTGTGCAAGGCAGGAATTATTGTCCACAATTTAAGATGATTCTGGCTAAGGAAGCAAAGCAATTTGCTCTTGGTCACACTGATAATACTTAATAACTGTTCACTTTTGGGGTACTTCATCATTTAGTGCTCACAACAAACCTATTAAAGATGATTTTATAGTATATGAAAGAAGTAAGCCTCACATTCAATGTTATTGCTTTATTTATAAATTTACACCATTAACATTTAATATAGTGACCTGTACATCATGCATTGTGCTTTGTCCTTTAAAATAATACATGATCAGAACATAGAAATACCAAATTGGGATTAATGAAATAGTGAGGTGAGAGAGTAGTGCAGATGTGGAACAGCAGAAAAGTAGAAGGAGATGGGGGCAGAGGCAGGGCTGGAAGATGAAGGATTCCATGTAACAAGATTAGGGAATCAAAGTTTCCATTAAGCCTTGTGCAACTGTCTTATTTGCTAGGTGCATGTTTTTTTTTTTTTTTTTCTCCTCTTTTTGTTTGCTTCTATTTTTATACCTTAGTATCAGAGAAAAATATACTCATGGTATTTTGAAGATAACAAAGGATAAATAAAATAAGTTTTATCATGTTTTCTTGATGTTTTCTACTTGCCTATAAATGTTTTATATTATTAGAATTGCAATATTCATACAGTTTTGTATCATGACTTTTTCTACTTTTATTTCCTTGTGAAACAGAAATATTAAGTATTTGTGATGGATAGGCACTATGCTATTTGGAGGAGTCAGCTAAGAACAAGATAAATACCCTCTCTATAGTTGTGTTCACATTTAAACCTTATTCACATTTTAACTCTTAAGCTTATCATTAGAGGGTGCTTTGCAATTATAACTTGAATGAACATCATTCAGGAGGGCTGAAGAGGAGCCTCTAACGGGCTTTACAAGGGACAGTAGAATGGTCCAGTTTGCCCTGGAGATTACGGAAAGATAGATTGGATGGAGGTAACCTGTTTTCATATGAGAGGTACACTGACATCTGTTACTGTGGGAAGCCAATGAGGGCTTGCCTAGTATGGTGACCAGACGGTTAAGGAAAAAAAAATGTGCTTGAGAACATCATTAAAGTGCAAAACTCAGCAGAATTAAGCAACTTCTTGTTCTGGGAGATGATGGAGAAAGAAGAGACGGTGGTAGTGTCACTTTTCTTGTCAGAGTTGCTATGTTCTATTGTCGCTTTCATAGAGAATCTGAATGCCTGCCCTCTCTCTGTGCTGTCATCATCTATGTTCACATCTGGGAAATTGTTATTCCTCAGGTGCTGCTACTGTCTTCCTTCTGAGGCTCCAGTGTACCTGTGTGCTTTTCTTCCTTGTTTCCTTTCAAAAGTCCTTTATTTCTCTCCATTGTTAAGACTCTTCCTTGTGTTCAGGCCATAGTTCCACAATTTACTATTTCTTAGCTGCCATTGACCATTTTAGTTCATCTGTTTGAGGATTTATTGCACTAAAAGTAGATAGGTACAGAAGAACTCACAGGCATGATAAAGTTATGGAAATGTAACAATTAATTTTTTTTGGTCTGATACTCTTTCTTGGATATTAACTTGACTTCTTAAAATTCCAAAACATGAGTGAATTCTCCTATTGCTCTTTTCTCTAAGCCACATGCTGTTCCCACTCTTTAGCACCTTCATATTCCTTCAAATTGCTTTCTTCCAAATGGAGTCACTCTCCAGTCCAGAAGCTTTCAACCCTGGGAGGGAAAGAGTAGGGTTTTGGAGAACTTATCTCAGTTGATTCATTTAAATCTTAAGGACAAACTAGGCTGAATATATGGGGAGGGAAATCTTTAGTTATTCATTCATTCAGCAAATATTATTGAATACCTATTATGTGCTGGACAAGTCGTCCAGGCACTGGGAATACCATAACTTCCAAAACAGATGGACTCTTGGCTTTTGTGGATACAGAGTAAGTAAAATATATAGTGTGTAAGATACTGGTTAAGTGCTAACAAGAAACTAGAGGGAAGAAAGGAAGTGGTCTATGAATTGTGGGGAGGACCGAAATACTGTGGAACAAAGGATCTTATGAACATGTCTATTTATTTATTTTTTTTGCCATTTTTCCTTCTTCAACCACTGAAGTATCAAACTCTGTCTACTTAGAGACACAACGTTCATTCACTTAAAACTGGCTAACCCCCATCCGTAGATATTGGCTTTCTATTCCTCCCAATCTCCACAAGTGTGAACTTTGAAGAGATGTTTTTTTACAGTATGGGAGAGGTAGAATGGAATTTGACAAGCTAATATAACTGAGAGGACAAGACTTCTTTGTAAAGGGTGGAGCCCACAGTCAACATCCCCTTTCCCTCAAAAACACACTGTTAGTTAGGTTGCCCTTCTGAGTGTCCTAATGAAAAGGGCTTGCCAGAGCCAGGTTAGTATTCCAAGTCAGCATCTAAAAGCTCAGGAATAATAATGCACCATTGACAAACTGGAGTGTCAAACTGTTCAAAGTCTTTTGTAAAGATCTTGATAAAGCTCTGCTAACTTTCTGAGTGTAGTGTTACAACATTTACAAACTGAGACCCAGATCAAACTGTCCGCCTGAAGTTAAGATGGCAGCGTTTGTGGGTGATTGATTCATTCTTTGGACACATTTCAGGTCAGGAAAATTTCCCATAGAGATCTTTCTCTTATAAAAGGAATCTGTTAACATTTAGAGTCTTCTTGAGTGACGTCATAATCTGATGATAAACATCTGCTTTTCTCTTTGTAAGTCTCCAGAACTTCTTAAGAGCCAAAACCTACAGCCTGTGGCTTTGTCCTTATTGACACATCCTGTGTAATCCTTTGGGTATCATCATCAGCTTGGCCATCTCTCAAGCTGAAACTGGTAGGGTATTAGAGGAGTTTGTCATTGAAACCTGCCTCTAGCTTGCTGTTGATGCTGCTGTTGACGGACTTTTCCCTCTTACTCTTTGATCTTCTATAACAACTTTCTGTGGGTTTTCATGCCTGTTACTATTGTAGAGACAATCATAGTAGCCCTTGTCTGGCTAGTGAATTAAGAGAGAATAAGCAAAAATTAAATGTATTCTGGTGTATCTGATTTTTCAGATCCTCCCTTCCAATATTAAAACCAAAGGAAAGGAAATAAAAATATTATTTCCTAAATCAAGTTTCCAACCTTTGAATTACTTTCCTTTCTCAGCTATTTTTCCTTGGATTTCACCTGTAAATTCTGTAGGCAATGTGTAACTAGGGCCATCATATATCTCTAGTCAGTAGCTAAATACATTTACATTCTAATCATAGCTACATTTTAATGATGGAAATCTCCTTAGAAAGGAAGTGAGACTCTGGCCTCAGAATCAGCCCTTAAGGCATGTGGATCTGGCTGAAAAGCCCATGAGAGTATCTCAGGCATGGAAAGCCAAGACACTCTGGAAAAAAAAAAAAACAAAAAAACAACTAAATGAAAGATCTCCGCGAGTGAAATCCCAGTGAAAAGAACCGGTCATCAAAGAAGGAGGTACCTTTCTCTGAAGGGAGGAGAGAACTTCCACTTTGACTATGGCCTTGTCTAAATATGATCAGAGTCGGTGAACTCAGGGGGCTTCCATAGCATTGGCAGCTCATGACAAGAGCCTAGGGTGATTACTGAGGCCATAAACAAGAGTGTCAATTTGTTAAATCAACAACAGGAGTCACTGTGCACTTACTCTTCATGTAGGATCTCTGTCCTTAATGTGCTGTACATTGAGATTTAATGCTATAACTAGTACTCAAACAGTATTTTTCACTTTATGTTTCTGTGTGGGAGCAAACTGTTGAAATCTTTACTTAATGTATGCTAAACTGATCTTCTGTATATAAAGAGAAATGAAAATGAATCTTGATGTGAATGGAAGGGGAGAGGGAGTGGGAAAGGGGAGGGTTGCGGGTGGGAGGGACGTTATGGAGGGGAAGCCATTGTAATCCATAAGCTGTACTTTGGAAATTTATATTCATTAAATAAAAGTTAAAAATAAAAAAAGTCAAAAAATCGTTTAAAAAAAAAAGGAAAGGAATGAGAGACAGAGAAAGAGAGTGAGAAAGAGAAAGTTCTATCGACTGGTTCTGTCCCTGAAATGCACACAACAGCCTGGAGCCAGGAATTAAATCTGGATAGTCCAAGTGGGTGGCAGGGTCCTAAGTATTTGAATCATCATCTTGCCTTACAGGGTGCACATTAACAGGAAGCTGTAATTCGAAGCAGAGCTGAGACTCAAGTGCAGATGGTGGAACAAGGGATGCAGGTGTCCAAAGTGGTGCCTTTACTGCTGGGCTAAAATCTCACCCCTGATGAACTTTTATATATTTCTGTTTCTAAGAGTATTTATAATATGTTTTGGTATATCTGTCTCTTTAAGTTGTGGGCACTGCCATACTCTTGCTAATGCATCCCTGAAGTTTGTAGTTCTATCCTCTGGGCCCATCAGAGGTTAACTGGTCCTTGCTTCCTGCTGACCAATTTACCTGCTGCTTTCTTTGTATCCACTGCCTTAACTTTCATCAGATGCTCTTTTGAGATATACCATCTAATCATACCTACCCACCTTTAGAGTTGTTGTGAATGTTCAGGAATAATGAATGTAGGATTCTAAGATGCATTAAATCTGTTCTCATCCCCGCCCCAACACACACACACAATCACACACTTTCTTCTTGTCTATACCCACAGCTCATGTGTTGATCTAGGCTTCACTCTCTCTGGCTCTGATGCACACGCCAGCTGCATTTTAATGGAAGGGTCTGTTTCTATATCTTATTCTGTTTCATTCTACTACATCTTGCTGTTCAAGTAATTCAAGTGCAAAGGTTCGGTTACAGTCTTGTTTTGAAACAGGACATTAAGAAAATGCCTGTATGCGTGGGAATTAATGGAACAAATTCCGTCTTTACAATAATGGGGACAAGAATCACAATCACAGAAACAATCTGCAGTATCAGAAACAATCTGCAGTATCTCTTGGGAAACAGTATAAAAATTTGACATATTTGTACAACATTGAAATTATTAGCATTTCTATGCCCTCAAACACTTGTCATGTCTCAGTATTGGGAACTTTTGGCTTCCTATTTTCTAGTTATTTTGATGTCTATCATAAATTGTTGAGTTATAACCTTATTTCTTGGATTCTAACATACACCTTTTATTCTTTATATATTAATGTTTCAAAATGACAACTTGCCCTATAGTAAGTATGGATTTCTATATTGATTATATGTCCTACTTTTTTTTGTAACTATTTCCTCCTACAGGAAACTATACCATGCAGTAGTTCCTAAATGGTTTGGCCATGTCAAACACTAGCAGAACAGTGTAAAATAGTTAGGAAATGTTGGCCTGGAATTCTTTTGCCAAGGGGAAATTATCCGTTTTCGTTGAATTTAGTGAGATCTTTTTATTATTATTATCTTTAAATTGTTCTGCAAGCTAAAGTATATGACAGTTAAGAAGTGGTTATTTTTCAAGAAGCTGCTTGAAGGATAGTATCACACATCATTTATTTTTATAGGCTTCTAGAAAATATATAGTGAGAAAAGATAATGCATTTACACAAACTGCAACTGCATTGATAATTGTCCTTGGGTATGGGTAGGTAGTTATTGTAATTCAATTTTTAATGGATTGAATATATGATGTTATTTTATTTTAAAATTCATTAAAAATTTGGAAACTACACTCATCACTGATCATTTCTTTTTTTCAAATGGCAAACCATGAAAAAATTCTTGACAGTCTGTAACGGATTCGTTAACGCAATTTATAGTGAGTGACTTGTTTCTGCGTCTGTGCTTTGGATAATGTGTATTAATCCACTTCTGTGTTCAAAGAAAGGTGTTTGTTTTTCTTAGCCTATTGTTGTGGAAAATATACACCAAAAATTTAGATGGGACTGTAGGACATGCCTGCACTGACTTACGCAGCCGTAGCACATGTAACCCTTTATTTTTAGCTGATCTGATTACTGCTAGTTGTACTTGGAGTCATTAAAATAAGGGCCAAATGTGGAATCTAGAATCAGAGCGAAGTTATAAGGCATAATTTAAAGGAAATTATGACTACGTTTAATAGTCATGATCATTTCACATAATGTCCACCCGTCTATAGTACAACTGTTTGAATCATTGCTTCTGACACGTTCTTAATGCCCTGCATGAAAAATGGAAATCGTTTCCAGAAGTGGAAAATAGCTTAAGTACCAGAATCTCACACTCAAGCTACTCATCATAAGGCTCAGTATAAGTAAATTATAACATATTTATTTTTATCTTTAGCTAATTGATTCCCTAGAGGCTCTCTAGGTCAAAGCTTATAATTTCCTATTCTGAGATCTAACTATAATTGAAATGTTATAGGAAAATAGAAATGAATCATCAGAGGATATAACTATAGCATGGTATGTAGGAGGCCAGGTGTTACATATGTCATTCTATCCTGCATGATTCATATTTTCATGACTTAGTGCTCAAGTACTTTCTGTCTTATGCTTGGACAATCATGATAACTCATCCCTTGACTTTGTCCATAGGAGTCTGCTTCATGCTGCAAAATATTCAACCTGCCCAAGGAATTACTTCATTTAGTCTCTGCGTAGTTCAAGAGTGTTCCATAGGCACCACTTTTTAATGATTCAAATTTGGACACCTTGGAATGGTGAACCAATTACGGCCTGTACTTTATATTATAAATGAAGTTTTTTTTGAATAGAGCATTGCTCATGGATTTCCATGTTATTGATGATTGCTTTCCTGTTGTAGCTACAGAATTGAGTTCTTGTGGCTGGCGCCACGGCTCACTAGGCTAATCCTCCGACTGCGGTGCCGGCAGTCCGGGTTCTAGTCCCCGTCGGGGCGCTGGTTCTGTTCCAGTTGCTCCTCTTCCTGTCCAGCTCTCTGCTGTGGCCTGGGAGTGCAGTGGAGGATGGTCCAAGTGCTTGGGCCCTGCACCCGCATGGGAGACCAGGAGGAAGCACCTAGCTCCTGGCTTCGGATCAGCGCAGCGTGCCTGCCATAGCAGCCATTTGGAGGGTGAACCAACAGAAGGAAGACCTTTCTCTCTGTCTCTCTCTCTCTCACTGTCTAACTCTGCCTGTCAAAAAAAAAAAAAAAAAAAAAAAAGAATTGAGTACTTGTAATAGAGGCCTTAGTTCTTTACCATCTTTTTTCCTCTTTAAAGTTTGCCAGTAATGCCTTTTTTTAAAAAGATTTATTTATTTTATTTGAAAGATTTACAGAGAGGACAGGCATAGAGAGAGAGAGAGAGAGAGGTCTTCCATGTGCTGGTTCACTCCCCAGATGGCCACAATGGCCAGAGCTGAGCCAATCTGAAGCCAGGAGCCAGGAGGATCTTCCGGGTCTCCCACACAGGTGCAGGGACCCAAGGACTTAGGCCATCTTCTACTGCTTCCTCAGGCAATAGCAGAGAGCTGGATCAGAAGTGGAGCAGGTGGGACTTGAACTGGTGCCCATATGGGATGCCAGCACTGTAGGCAGTGGCTTTACCCACTATGCCACAGTGCTGCCCCAGATCAGCTTTCTTTAACTAGGAACTGTGGCACTAGTGACTTTGCATACCTTGTAAGATAAATTCTATTGTTTTCCTGTTTACAGGTAAGGGGTTAAAGTTTAAACCCAAGGGTAGAAATGACTAGCTCAGGATCTCATAGTTGATATATGATACAGTTGAGATCCCAAGCCAAATGTAATCCCAAAGTATGACTTCACTGCCCAACTATCTCACTGTACTATCTCATATCTTTTCCCAATCTGATCTTATATAATAAATGACTATTGAGCAAGTGATACACAGGAGACCAGGGACTCAAATAAATACAGGAGTAAATACAAATAAATACATGAATAAAATGTGATCTCTGGTCTCTAGAACAGTCTAATGAGACAGAAGTAGATGTGTAAATAGGTCTTGTCCATAGAAAAAGTTACAAAATGGAGTAATACAAATGAACTTGTTGAGAGGAATGAAAAGAGAGGCACCTTTTCTCTAGTGTACTTTTCTCCATTCATCACCAGACACTTGTTTTGTCTTTAGTTCTGTGCTTTTGTCCATGATTTTCTCCTCATATGGAATGTAGTCCATGTTCTTTGTCTATACTGACATCCAATGAAGCCCAGCACTGTGTATGAGAAAAGAAATGTAGAAAGAATCCTAGTTCTAACAATAAGGAGTCTTCAGAAATCAAGCGTACGTGGACTCAGAGATAAGCTCCTGGTTGTTGCCTCCCTCCAAGGCTCATGAGAACAGGTCTACAAGGACTCTGTTTTCAAAGAGTATCAAGACAGACCTCACCTCCCAGGAAAGGCCAGGCTCAGTAGGGCACAGAACTAATTTTTTTTAAACCTAGGATTTACATTTGTATTTGAAAGGCCCAGCTACAGAGACAGAGAAGGAGAATCAAAGTGAGAGTGAGATCTCCCATCCACTGCTCTCTCCAAATGGCCTCAATGACTAGGGCTGTATCAGGCTGAAGCCAAGAGCCAGGCGCCCAAATACTTGTTTATCCTCTGCTTATTCCCAGGTGCATTAGCAGGGAGATGGATGGGAAGAGGAGCATCCAGGACTTCAATCAGTACTCATATGGGATGCTGGAGATGGCAGGCAGCAGCTGAACCCACTGAGCCACAGTGCTGGTCTCAGAATAAATTTTTTGATAATTATTTTCAGTATTATTTAATTGTGGGCTCAATGAGGGATGATTTTGCCCCTCCCACATTTGGTAACTTCTAGACACATTGTGCTTGTCACAACTAATTGAAGTGTGTGGTGCTACTGACTTCAAATGGTAGAGGCCAGAATACTGCTAAACCTTATATTGCACATCCCACTCCCAGCAAGGACTTAGTTCACCAAAAATGTAATAATTATGAGGTTGCAGAAGCCCAGCTGTCATGTTTTATATCAGAATTTTTTAATTTCTCTAAGGAAAAGACACAGACATAATAAGAATAGTTCTAAGTTTTTTTTTTTTTTCTTTAACCACGTGGGGTTGTCCTTTGATTTTCATTCACTCATGAAGAAGTTAATTCAGTTTTTGGGTTCAGACTTCTGTATTCTGTTAAGGATTGTCAGCCTAAAGGGTTTATGCTAAGAGGTTTGGTTTGACACACTGCAGAGATTTACCTTCTCTGTTCCTCACCCACTTCGTGCTTCAGTCTCGTTGAACGTTAGCATTTTCAGCACTCTGTTATTTCTCAACTTCATGCCTTCTCACATGCTGTTCCTTCTGCCAAGAATACTTTCCCCTTCTATCTCTGCCTTTGGAAATTCTATAGATTTTACAAATTTGTGTTCTCCTCCTACTCATATCATATGGTTTTGCAGATTTTCTTCAGGGCTTCGTCTGTCCCACCCTTGTGCCTGGCACCAGGTAGGAGTTATGTATTTATAGGGCCAATATGGCCCTGCTCAACATTCGCTTCTGATAGGTGATCATTGCCTAGAGACACAGGAAACTGAGAATGATGTCTGTCTTGCATGGCCACATCCCTGCAGACCTCAGCAAAATAAGCCTTTTCTCAGCTGGATTGAGGCTGTGGGGTCACCATGGAATTCGGAGAAAGACTAATGTGAGATATAGAGGGACCCTCATACAGACTGCGGAAAATATGGGCTTTGTCCTGGCATAGATGGGTCAGAATCTTGCCTCTGCCATAAGGCTGTGTAGCTTTGGGCAGTCGCTTAATCATGTTTGGGTTTTTGTCTCCTTGGAAAACAGAGATAATATTTCATAGGGCTGTTGTTAACAATCAGCGATAATAGGCATGAAATGCCTGTATGGTTGTTAGTATGCAATAAATGACAGTGTCTCTAAAAATATACACATGCATGAAAAAATTGGTCACACAATTTCACAGTTCCTTCATAGGTTTGCTTGCTGACATGTGGCTTCTGTTCTACAGCTAACCCATGGTATCTTGAGTCCTCTTCAAAGGTGAATTTGGAAAATTATATTTGAATTAGGGAATTTCTAAGTAAAGAGCTATTTGTTGGGCTAGAATGTCAAATCAGGTAGGAGAAAGTGGGAAATTTTGTAAAACAAACCACTCCCCTCAGATTGTTTTGCAAAATGCCTTGGTGGAGACAGTGACTAACTCCCCATTCTTCCCCTTTGAGAATCAATGTGTGCATTCGGAGATGGTGCTCACAGGAGTGTGCTGCACCTCTGCATGGTGCGAAGTAGGAGTTCAAATCTGGAAAATGATGAGTTTTGTTAGAGCAAAGGTTAGCGAATGAAGGGAAGAAGGTGGAATTCTATTCTAAAAGACGAAAGAGTTCAGAAGGGTGTTGTGAACTCCTTGGTGCCCAGGGGTGCTAGGAGCTATAAGCCAGGAAGAATCACTATGAAATCTGTGTAGTATGTTCTGTGTTAACCCTCTCCCAGATCTCCATCATAATTACTTCTGTAAAAGTCTTTTAAGAAAAATGACCTATGTGCTGCATTTTGGAATTTCAAGGAGTGTGGATACTCCTGAGGCTCCCACTTATCTTGGGCTTTACCTGATGCACAGAAGAACCGTGGTAGGATTGTTGAGTGATGGAAGGTGAGAAAAGCAGGTAGGGTACTGGGATCTGTAGTAATGAAAGGGTTGTATGAACAAAGCTGGGTACAGCTGAGTGCCGACCACGACTGAACTGTGGCTCTGGCCTTCACTAATAACCCACATCTTCCATTTCCATTATTTCCATTGAAATAATGATTAAATACACCTGGATTCTGCTTCTGGCATCAGATTTCCTCCTGGATCTTTAACTCCAGCCATAATTTCTTTCTAAAGCTCTAAAGCTATCTCCGTTTCATCCATCTGTTTATCACATGGTGAGGCTGAACTATGCAAGTCCCCTGCACACCTCAGAATTCCCCTTGCCAGGAGCATGGTTCCCACTTTATGTACCTGTCTCTCTTCCTCCAGGGCTCAGCTTGAGCATCGGCTGTTGCTCTCTCCTCTTCCTTATCACACTAGGTGAAATTATTCATTGTGGGCCTGTCTCCTGCTCTGCACTATGAGTCCTAGTGAGCACCCAGCACAACAGCTTGCACTGAGAAGGTGAGAATTTTTTGCTGCACTGCCTTCAGGGACCTCTTTAGAAGGTTCTTTTACTCTATTATCCCTTGCCCTGCTCTTTGTAGGGGTATTTCTGTCCTTAGGAGGCCCTGCAGAAGCAGAAAAATTAATTTCCCTGAAGGACCCCACATTATGTAACTCCTTTCATCCAGAAAGCTTTCTAGACAATTTTGCACAACAGATAGACAGACTGTCATGCCTTGTAGCATGGATGGAGAAGTAGACAAGAAATATTAAGGTGTGGGAAGTAGTCTTTGGCCCAAGACTGGGAAGTGCAAATTCTTTGCTTGGAAACGCCATATAGCATCTCAAAAACTCTATCATTTACCTGTGGATCTGAGTATCCGACATAGTCCTCCCTCATACCCTGGGACCATAATATAGCAGTTTTCCTCTTACTGAAATTCTCAGAATCTTGTTTCACTTCTGTTTCTTATTTGTTTTTCCTGTACCATCATTTGAGCCACACATAATGGCTGTCATTTTTTTTTTTACAATGAAGAAAAGAATTCCATGGAGGCTTTATGATGATTCTCATTGAAGAAAGTAGTCCCAGACTTCATATTAATTCCAATATTTTATCAAATGACAGTGATAGAGTTTTGCATTGGCATCACCTGATGAATTTGTTCAAATTGCTGACACCTGGTTCCTACTCTCAGAAACATTGGAGGGCTTAGAATATACGTTTTTAGAAGATATTCCTTTTGTGATTTTTGTGATTTTGATTTTGCACCCTGGTTAAGATGCATTGTGTTAGACACCGTTCATTCATGCATTCATTTATGACCTAAGTATTCTTTGAATGCCTACCATTTATTCAGGTATGCACTTTGCTTAGCACTGAGGCACTGATGATAAAGGTCAATTTCTTTTCATAAAGAAGTTCTCAGGTTCCTGGGAGGAAACATATGTGAATGAATAACTAAAATGCATGTGAGGTTCCAAAAAACACATGACTTCCATAGGAGCTGTGAGAGCACTTGAAGGAGAAAACTCCTATCTCCACCTGGGAGTAAAATGGCTTCCTTTGCTTGCTGTGCATCATCATGGACAAGTCCTACATGGAAGGAGGAAGACTCAGGGGGCTACTGAGAGTATCTCCTTTGTAATGGATGCAGTGGAGTGAGGCTTTAGGAACCCCTATTATTTTTAAGATTTATTTTATTTATTTGAAAGACAGAGTTACAGATAGAGGTCGAGTCAGAGAGGTCTCCCATTACGCTGGTTCACTCCACAAATGACCGCAATGACCAGAGCTGTGCTGATCCAAAGCCAAGAGCCTTCTTCCGGGTCTCCCATATGGGTACAGGGGCCCAAGGGCTTGGGCCATCTTCCACTGCTCTCCCAGGCCATAGCAGAGAGCTGGGGTTCAAATCGGCACCCATATGGGATGCTGGCACTGCAGGCAGTGTCTTTAACCGCTATGCCACAGTGCCGGCCCCAGGAACCCCTATTTTTTAAGACAGGTTTTCTTTTGTACCCTAAGTTATCTACATAAGAGTACGTGAGGGTACTTCAAAAAATTCATGGGAAAATGGAATTCAAAGAAGTCTATCTTGGTGAAGTCTATGCATAATTTTTTCATAATATGCATTTTTCATTAACTTTTTCAAGACCTCTTATATGCATGTGTTTCAAAAATTATTTGTACCAAAATAAAACTTTATCTTTAATTACATTTCCACAAACTTTTCAAAGTCCTCTTGTGTGGCTGTTGCAGAGTTACCTAGCTTTATCAGTGATCAGAAAATTGTCAATATAAACCTACAAAGAATCTTACTATTATGAATAATAATAACTATTATACTTATAAAATGCATACATACTCATTACCAGGCTTTGTTGTGAGTGCTTTACTTAGTTATTTCTCACAAACCTTATGACATTGTAGATGCTATTATTATATACATTTTACACATAAAATAGTTGAAGCTTAGAAAAGTTAAATGATTTACTGACTATCATACAGTTAAAAAGTGACAGAACCAGAAATACAATTCAGTTCTTCTATTCAACCTTCTTTATTTTTTCAATTCCATGTGTCTAAATAATAGTCTTATTTATTATTTATTTATTATTACTTCTTTTTCTTGATTTAGTAGATTTACAAATACCTGTTGATAACTGCTCTACTAGATGAGGGTTTACTTTTGTTACCTGACTATTCTCCCTATTCCCTCATTCTGCCAGTAGTTTTTTTTTTTTTTAAGATTTATTTGCTTATTTATTTGAAAGGCAGAGTTACAAAGAGGGAAAGAAAGAGAGGGGGTGAGGAGAGAAAGATCTTCTATCTTTGGTTCATTCCACTGACCAGGGCTGAACCAGGAGTCAGGAGCTTCTTCCAGGTCTCCCACATGGGTGGCAGTGGCCTAACTGCTTGGGCCATATTTCACTGCTTTCCCAAGGCATTAACAGGGAACTAGATTGGAAGGAAGATCAGCTGGGATACAAACCAGTGTCCACAGGTGATGCTGGCTTCACAGGCTGTGGCTTAACCCTCTATGCCACAATGCCAGCCCCTGCCAGTAGAGTTTTACCACTACTTGAGTTGAATCATAACAAAAATAATGCTTATATCATTAGATATGAAAGCATTATTCATTCACATAATATGCCATTCATGAATTGCCTCAATGGATCTTTATTTCATTTTTTTTTTTTTTTTGAAAGGCAGAGTGGATAGTGAGAGAGAGACAGAGAGAAAGGTCTTCCTTTTCCGTTGGTTCACCCCTCAATGGCTGCTGCGGCCGGCGCACCACACCAATTGGAAGCCAGGAACCAGGTGTTTCTCCTGGTCTCCCATGCAGGTGCAGGGCCCAAGGACTTGGGCCATCCTCCACTGCACTCCCGGGCCACAGCAGAGAGTTGGACAGGAAGAGGAGCGACCAGGACAGAATCCGGAGCCCCGACCGGGACTAGAACCCAATGTGCCCACGCCACAGGCAGAGGATTAGCCTACTGAGCCTCGGCGCTGGCTATTCCATATTGTTTTAAAAAGTTTTCCCTCATATTACTTGTTCTATTGAGACTGGTTTTGTCCTGGTGGCAGTATCTTCTATTTTCCTCATCTAATTTGTTCTGAATGTCCTGTAGACACAGCACATAACTGCAGCCCTGGGACTTTCCTTTGACATCGTTCTGTGTAGAATCACTCCCTGGATCCCAATTTTATGTTGTTCTTTTGCTGGAACACAGTCTCTCACAACTGTGTAGGGATAGCTGCATGAGCATTTCTGAGGCCTTGAGCATTTCTGAGGCCATGGTGTCTCCAAGTATGTGTTTGCTAGCCTGACAAAATTTTTACTCTCTAGATGAGTATAGAATTCAAGGTTAGAATGATTTCACCTTGTGTCTTAGAGGCATTTCTCCATTGTAGCATAACATGTAGCTTTATTCTTTAAATGGCTCATCCAGTTTTGGTTAAAGCTTTGTGTATAAGCTATTTTGTTTTGCCTGGCAGATTTGGGGACAATCTTGTTATCCCTGGTAAACTGAAATTCCATAATCCTTTTCTTTATATGAACCTTTGTTGAAGAAAAGGACCTCTGTGAGCCGTTTCAACATAGAACCTCATATTCTAAACAAACAAACAAACAAACAAAAACAAAACAAAAAAACCCACATTATTTCTGTGATAGTTTCCCACCCTCCGTTCTCTTTGGTCTTTGTGAATCTCCTGGTTTGATGTAACCTTCTGAACTAAGTCTGTGAATCTATGGTTTTTTTTTTTTTTTTTTTTTGCATTATTTTCTATACTTGCTAGTTTTTGTTTTATTCTGTATAATGTTAAATGTAATTTTCCAGTCTTTTATTATAATTTTTAATTTCACTAATCATAGTTTGGAAATTGAAGAGCTCTTTTTTATTCTTTGTTTTTTTTTTTTTTTTTTAAGATTTCTTATTTATTTGAAAGTCTGAGTTATACACAGAGAGAAGGAGAAGCAGAGAGAGAGAGAGAAGTCTTCCTTATGCTGTTTCACTTCCCAATTGGCTGCAATAGCTGGAGCTGTGCCAATCCAAAGCCAGGAGCCAGGAGCTTCTTTTGGGTCTCCCAAATGGGTGCAGGGGCCCAAGGACTTGGGCCATCCTCTACTGCTTTCCCAGGCCATAGCAGAGAGCTGATCGGTAGTGGAGCAGCCAGGTCTCAAACCAGTGCCCATATGGGATGCTGGTACTGTAGGCGGAAGTTTTACCCACTATGCCACAGTGCCCGCCCCTTATTATTCTTTCTTATTGCATCCTATCCTTAGTTAAGAGAACACTTGTTGGGGTTGGTGCTGTGGCGTAGTGGGAATAGCCACCAGCTTCAATGCCAGCATCTCATATGGGCACCAGTTAGAGTCCCATCTGCTCCACTTCCAATCAGCTTTCTTGCTGGTGCACCTGGGAAAGTAGCAATAGATGTCCCAAGTCCTTAGGCCCCCCGCACTCTTGTGGCAGACCCAGAAGAAGCTCCTGGCTCCTGGCTTCAGTATGGCCCAGCCTTCATCATTGTGGGCATTTGGAGAATGATCCAGTTCATGGAAGATCTCTGTCTCTTTCTCCCTGTTAACTCTGCCTTTCAAATAAATAAATCTTTCTTTAAATAGAATATGATTTTTTTTTGCTTTTGTGAGGTTACTAACTCATTTTTCTCATTTTTTTCTACTTCTTACATCGTCTATTTCATTAGAGTTAACATTTTGCAACCTATTTTTCTTCTACTTTATGTTGATACTCTTTTTTTTTTTTAATCTATTTCACCTATTTGAAATACAGTTACAGAGAGAGGTAGAGACAGAGAGATAGGTATCCCATCCACTGGTTCATTCCCCAGATGGCTGCAATGGCCGGAACTGCACCGATCCGAAGCCAGGAGTCAGGAGCTTCTTCCAGGTCTCCCACTTGGGTACAGGTGCCCAAGGATTTGGGCCATCCTCCACTGCTTTCCCAGACCACAGCAGAGAGCTGGATCAGAAGAAGAGCAGCCAGGACTAGAACCAGCACCCATATGGGATACTGGTGCTTCAGGCTAGGGCTGTAACTCACTGTGCCACAGCGCCGGCCCCGATAGTCTTTCTTCCTTTTGCCATTGGTTCACCCTCCAATGGCCGCCACGGCCGGTGCACTGTGATAATCCGATGGCAGAAGCCAGATACTTCTCCTGGTCTCCCATGGGGTGCAGCCGATAGTCTTTCTTAAACACCTGATGGTCCTTGTCAGGACATTCATATTTACAAGTGAGACCTTCAACAGCAGATATTAAGTACTGTGAATTTAGATAGGCTTGTTGATTATCAATTGTGATATTTATTGACTAATGGGTTTCATTTTAGTTTTTTTTTTTTTAAGATTTTTTATTTATTTATTTGAGAGGTAGAGTTACAGACAGTGAGAGGGAGAGACAGAGAGAGAGATCTTCCTTCCATTGGTTAATTCCCCAAATGGCCACAATGGCAAGAGCTGCGCCAATCCAAAGCCAGGAGCCAGGTGCTTCTTCCTGGTCTCCCCTGTGGGTGCAGGGGCCCAAGCACTTGGGTCGTCTTCTACTGGTTTCCCAGGCCACAGCAGAGAGCTGGATTGGAAGAGGAGCAGTTGGGACTAGAACCGGTGTCCATATGGGATGCCAGCACTGCAGGTGGTGTATTAACCCACTGTTCCAGGGTTCCAGCCTTCATTTTTTTTTTTTTTTTGACAGGTAGAGTGGACAGTGAAAGAGAGAGACAGAGAGAAAGGTCTTTCTTTTTCCATTGGTTCACCCACACAATGGCCGCTGCGGCCAGCATACCGTACTGATTCAAAGCCAGGAGCCAGGTGCTTCTGCTGGTCTCCCATGTGGGTGCAGGGCCCAAGGACTTGGACAATCTCCACTGCACTCCAGGCCACAGCAGAGAGCTGGACTGGAAGAGGAGCAACCGGGACAGAATCTGGCGCCCCGACTGGGACTAGAACCCGGGTTGCCGGTGCCATAGGTAGAGGATTAGCCTATTGAGCTGTGGCACCGGCCTCCTTTTAGTTTTATAGTCACTGAGGACTCCAAGGGTCAGTTGCTGGAGGTATTTTCTCCAGAGAACACTTCTCTCTTGATAGGGATGAGGATCTCAGAGTTCTGTGTGAAGAAAAGGGGTAGTCCAGCAGTGATGGTGGCAGACTTGATTCTCTTTTTAGTCACTCTCTGCCTTCGCAGGGGTACTAGTTCGTGTCTCTTGAGCCTCAAGGCTCTTTTCCTTAGTTCTTTCAGAGGATAAACCAGTATTTAACTTAAGGTATACTCTATGTGGAAGTACAGAAAAAGGATGGAGATTATGCCCCCATTCTGACTCTCAGCCAGCCCCCCTGATTTCGGCTACCCTCAGTATGTGAGTCATGGACTCACGGTTTTTGTGGAGGGGAATTAGCTCTCTTACTGTTTTATCTCCCTCTGTACATCCTTTAGATCATGTTGTGTACACCCTACTAAATGCATCAGCACTTCTCTGTTACTTTCAGATTTCTTTTTTTTTTTAAATAGGCCATGTGGATGTCTGTGGATGTGTGTTTTATATATGTGTGTTTTTAATATGTGTGTGTATGACACACACACACACGAACACACACACACATATAAAAATCAATACACTTTTCAAATCCAGACTGATAACAGCAACAAGTTTAAGTCTGTATATTTTTTTTAAAAAAATGATACTTTAGTGTAACTTTTGTTAATTCAGTAGTGCAAGCTATTTCTGCTCTACAAAATTTTTATTTTATAGCTACAAGGGTGAAAAGTGACCCACTACATTTACATCTCACATCTCCTGGTATACAAACAGTACTTATCTGAATTTGAGCCAAAAACTTTCAGATTTCTAAAAATATGTTGAAATCTCTCGAATGGTGATGAACATTTTCTCATTCTCTCAGTCCTTGAGATTTTCTGATATTTTATTTCTTTAAAATCATCGTTGCAGAGTTGTTGTAAAGAAAGGAAATCCAAGCCTTTCCCTGTTCCATCATCTAAAGATGCTCTATGGCCCTTTGTTGATTGTTTACCTAATCTCTTGCCCAATTACAGTTATTTTATAATTTACTTCATTAAAGTTTCTTTTTTTTTTTTTTTCTGGACAGGCAGAGTGGACAGTGAGAGAGAGAGACAGAGAAAAAGGTCTTCCTTTTGCCGTTGGTTCACCCTCCAGTGGCCGCCGCGGCCGGTGCGCTGCGGCCGGCGCACCGCGCTGATCCGATGGCAGGAGCCAGGAGCCAGGTGCTTTTCCTGGTCTCCCATGGGGTGCAGGGCCCAAGCACCTGGGCCATCCTCCACTGCACTCCCTGGCCACAGCAGAGAGCTGGCCTGGAAGAGGGGCAACCGGGATAGAATCCGGCGCCCCAACAGGGACTAGAACCTGGTGTGCCGGCGCCGCTAGGCGGAGGATTAGCCTAGTGAGCCGCGGCGCCGGCCTAAAGTTTCTTTTAAAGTTATAATGCAGGAACTAAAGTACAGCAAAATTCAAGTAACTTACCCCAAATAACCCAGTTAATGAATATCAGAGATACTTAGACTTGATTTATTTTGTATATACCTGATGCTTTCTTTTTTTAAGATTTATTTGTTTATTTGAAAATCAGAGTTACAGAGAAAGAGAGAGAGAGAGAGACAGAGAGAAAGAGATCTTTCATCCGATGGTTCACTCCCCCAAATGGCCACAGCAGCTGGAGCTGTGCCGATCTGAAGCCAGGAGCCAGGAGTTTCTTCCTGGTCTCCCATTCAGGTTCAGGGTCCCAAGGACTTGGGCCATCTTATACTGCTTTCTTTTTTTTTTTTTAACTTCTATTTAGTAAATATAAATTTCAAAAGTACAGCTTATGGATTACAATGGCTAACACCCCATAAGTTCCCTCCCACCCACAACCCTCCCATCTCCCGCTCCCACTCCCATTCCATTCACATCAAGATTCATTTTCAACTATCTTTTTATACAGAAGATCAATTTAGCATATATTAAGTAAAGATTTCAACAGTTTGCACCCACATAGAAACACAAAGTGAAATATACTGTTTGAGTACTCGTTATAGCATTAAATCTCAATGTACAGCACATTAAGGACAGAGATCCTACATGAGGAGTAAGTGCACAGTGACTACTGTTGCTGACTTAACAAATTGACACTCTTGTTTATGGCATCAGTAATCTCGCTATGCACCAGTCATGAGTTGCCAAGGCTATGGAAGCCTTTTGATTTGGCCAAGTCTGATCTTATTTAGACAAGTTCATAGTCAAAGTGGAAGTTCACTCCTCCCTTCAGAGAAAGGTACCTCCTTCTTTGATGACCTGTTCTTTCTACTGGGATCTCACTCACAGAGATCTTTCATTTAGGTCCTTTTTTTCCCCCAGAGTTTCTTGGCTTTCCATGCCTGAAATACTCTCATGGGCTCTTCACCCAGATCCGCATGCCTTAAGGGCTGATTCTGAGGCCATAGTGCTGTTTAGGACATCTGCCATTCTATGAGTCTGCTGTGTATCCTGCTTCCAATGTTGGATCATTCTCTCCCTTTTTTATTCTATCAGTTAGTATTTGCAGACACTTGTCTTGTTTATGTGATCCCTTTGACTCTTAGTCCTATCATTATGATCAATTGTGAACTGAAATTGATCACTTGGACTAGTGAGATGGCATTGGTACATGCCACCTTGATGGGATTGAATTGGAACCCCCTGGCACATTTCCAACTCTACCATTTGGTGCAAGTCAGCTTGAGCATGTCCCAAATTGCACATCTCTTCCCTATCTTATTCCCACTCTTATATTTAACAGGGATCACTTTTCAGTTAAATTTAAACATCTAAGAATAATTGTGTGTTAATTACAGAGTTCAACCAATAGTATTAGTAGAACAAAAAAAATACTAAGAGGGATAAAGTATTAAGTTGTACATCAACAGTCAGGACAAGGGCAGATGAAGTCACTGTTCTTCATAGTGTCCATTTCACTTCAACAGGTTTCCTTTTTGGTGCTTGGTTATTTGTCACCGATCAGGGAGAACATATGGTATTTGTCCCTCTGGGACTGGCTTATTTCACTCAGCATGATGTGTTCCAGATTCCTCCATTTTGTTGCAAATGATCTGATTTCATTGTTTTTGACTGCTGTATAGTATTCTATAGAGGACATGTCCCATAATTTCTTTATGCAGTCTACTGTTGATGGGCATTTGTGTTGATTGCTTTCTTAGGCCATAACATAGAGCTGAATCAGAAGTGGAGGAGCCAGGAGTGGAACCAGTGACTTAATGGGATGCCGGCACTGTTGGTGGTGACTTTACCTGCTATGCCACAGTGCTGCCCCCCACTGAAACTTTCTATTTGTGTTCTACATTAAAATTCAGACTGATAGGCAAAAGCCTTCTTTCCTCTGTCAGACCAATGTCAGCTTCTCTTCTCTTTCACCCTGGGAAGGGTTACTTTCTTATTTCAGGAGGGGTTGCATTACTAAGACAAGTCTGCCTTTTCTTTCTTTGTGTTACTTCATTTCTTCCAGTTGATTTTGCTTGTGCCCTGTTTTGTGGTCTCCTGTCACCTTTGATATGTCTTATTTGCCATCTTTGGAGCACCCTTAGATTTGTGGGCCGCAGCCCTGCTCTCTGTAGACCTTCCATTTCATCTCCGTCAGTTTCACTGCAGGTGTGCTATTGATTTCTTGGGAGAGGCTGCTGGGATTGGGAGAAATCAATATCCCATTAGACACAAGTGAGGAGTAGCAGCAGCTTCTCAGCAGCCTGTTCACTGACCTAACATGCTGGAGCAGTGCTCAAAGGCTGGGCTAGACTGCTGTGTCCAGAGTTCTCAAGTGATTAGAGTGTCCTAGGGAAAATGTATGAAGTCAATGACAGAGCCATCAAGAGTTGTAAATACGTTTTCTTGAACTAAATGGAGTCACTTTTTGAGAATAATTTTGCCTCTTAAACGTTCCAGTGGAAAAAAATTCTCTCTCGAAGACTGTTATGTCTTTGAAATTTCCTGAGCAGGAAAAGTTGTCAATGATACATAAGTTCAGGCAATAGATTTACATTTGGGTGAAGTGAACATATAGATGGTATTGAAAGATCCTGTTGAGATTCTTAGGAATGAGTATACATATACAAGACAAAAGGACTGAGGACTAATCTCTTGACACTCCCACATTTAGATGGGAAACTGAGACCATAGGGGAGGCAGCATCATTTTACAAAAGGTCCCAGAATGGAAATCAGTGGTCTATCCTCAGTGCACAACCCTAAAAAATATCAGCTCTTCTCCTGACTGTTGATGTACAATGAAGTACTTTATCCATTTTAGTATTTTTTTGTTCTAGTACTATTGGTTGAACTCTGTAATTAACCCACAATTATTCTTAGGTGTTTAAATTTTAACTGAAAAGTGATCCCTGTTAGGAATTTGGAAAACATTATATTGAGTGAAATAAGCCAGTCCCAAAGGGACAAATATCATAGGTTCTCCCTGATCGGTGACAACTAACTGAGCACCAAAAAGGAAACCTGTTAAAGTGAAATGAACACTATGAGAAACTGATTTGATCAGCCCTTGCCCTGACTGTTGATGAACAACTTAATACATTATCCCTCTTAGTATTTTTTTTGTTTGTTCTACTTAATACTTTTGGTTGAATACTGTAATCAATACACAGTTATTCTTAAGTGTTGAAATTTAGCTGAAAAGTGATTGCTGTTAAATATAAGAGTGGGAATAAGAGAGGGAAGAGATATGCAATTCGGGACATGCTCAAGCTGACTTGCCCCAGACGGTAGAGTTAGAAACATACCAGGGGATTCCAATACAATCCCATCAAGGTGGCATGTACCAATGCCATCTCACTAGTCCAAGTGATCAATTTCAGTTCACAATTGATCATAATGAAAGGACTAAGAGTCAAAGGGGTCACATAAACAAGTCTAGTACCTGCAAATGCTAACTGATAGAATAAAAAAGGGAAAGAACGATCCAACATGGGAAGCAAGATACTCAGCAGACTCATAGAATGGCAGATGTCCTAAACAGCACTATGGCCTCAGAATCAGCCCTAAAGGCATTCCGATCTGGATGAAAAGCCCATGAGAGTATTTCAGGCATGGAAAGCAAAGACACTCTGAAAAAAAAAAAAAAAAACTAAATGAAAGATCTCTGTGAGTGAGATCCCAGTGGAAAGAACAGGTCATCAAAGTAGGAGGTACTTTTCTCTGAAGGGAGGAGAGAACTTCCACTTTGACTATGACCTTGTCTAAACAAGAGAAGAGTCAGAGAACTCAAGGGGCTTCCATAGCCTTGGCAACTCATGACAAGAGCCTAGGGAGATTACTGATGCCATAAACAAGAGTGTCAATTTGTTAACAACAGGAGTCACTGTGCACTTACTCCTCATGTAGGATCTCTGTCCTTAATGTGCTGTACATCATGATTTAATGCTATAACAAGTACTCAAACAGTATTTTTCACTTTGTGTTTCTATGTGGGTGCAAACTGTTGAAATCTTTACTTAATATATGCTAAATTGATCTTCTGTATAAAAAGATAGTTGAAAATGAATCTTGATGTGAATGGACTGGGAGAGGGAGCGGGAAAGGAGAGGGTTGTGGGTGGGTGGGAAGTTATGTGGGGGTTAGCCATTGTAATCCATAAGCTGTACTTTGGAAATTTATATTCATTAAATAAAAGTTAAAAATGAAAAAAAAGAAGACACACAAAAATGTGAAAAAATTTATTTTTGAATTGTCTGAATCTTTGCCTTCTTTTCCTGTACTGTTCATCTGAAGAGTCAATGATGAAGCTGTTAGACAAGAAAAAAATACAGATTACACAGCATTGACTCTTTCCAATCATTAAAACTGAAATGTACAACAATTTACTGCATTTCTACTAATTAGTGGATCTAAAAATCAAAGTGATAGTAAGCTGGCGAATAAATTATTATCTCTGTGCACTTTCTTTTATGTTATGGAGAGTTCTAACATAGGGAAGGGGTGTCTAGGGTATCATAGGAGCAAGATTTTCTTCTTCTAATTAATTTTAAAATATTTATTTATTTATCTATTTTGAAAGGCAGAGACAGAGATACAGAGGAGAGAAAACTCCCACCTATTGTTCACTCCCCAAATGCAGATAACATCGGGCTGAGGCCAGGCTGAAGTTGGAAGCCCAGAACTTAATCTAGGTCTCCCATGTGCGTTGCATGAACCCAAGTACTTCAGCTATCAATTGCTGCCTTAAAGGATGCACATTAGCAGGAAGTTGGATCCAAGAGTAGAACTAGGACCAGAACCTAGGCACTCAAATATGTGATGTGGGCATCCCAAGCAACATGTCATCCACTGCACCAAACACCTGCCCCCATATCCCCTCCCCCTTTCTTCTTAGGAACTAGATTTTGATCAGGTTTTTTAATAGTTAGAAATATTTAAATGCAATTCAAAGGGCATAGTCTACAAAAGTTTCAAAATATTCAGGATATTTATAAATGACTTTATTATCTAGATCGAAAGTATGTGTTATCTGCTAAGAATTTTCAAAATAATGATGTATAACATTTAAATAAAACTTTCAAATTTTTTTTTCATTTTCGATTCTCTTTATCTACAGAAGATCAGTTTAGCATATATTAAGTAAAGATTTTAACAGTTTGCTCCCACACAAACATAAAGTGAAAAATAATAGATGATTTTTTAAATGATGATGAAATCAGATCAGACCTATTGTCATGTTTAATCCCAGTGAGAGTCAAGTTGGGAATTGATAATTTCTTCTTCTTCTTCTTTTTTTTTTTTTTTTTAACAGACGATCAGTTTAGTATACATTAAGTAAAGATTTCAACAGTCTGCACCCCCATAGAAACACAAAGTGAAATATACTGTTTGAGTACTCGTTATAGCATTAAGTCTCAATGTACAGCACATTAAGGACAGAGATCCTACATGAGGAGTAAGTGCACAGTGACTCCTGTTGTTGACTTTACAAATTGACACTCCTGTTTATGGCATCAGTAATCTCCCTATGCACCAGTCATGAGTTGCCAAGGCTATGGAAGCCCCTTGAGTTCTCTGACTCTTCTCTTGTTTAGACAAGGTCATAGTCAAAGTGGAAGTTCTCTCCTCCCTTCAGAGAAAAGTACCTCCTACTTTGAAGACCTGTTCTTTCCACTGGGATCTCACTCACGGAGATCTTTCATTTAGTTTTTTTTTTTTTTTTTTCAGAGTGTCTTTGCTTTCCATGCCTGAAATACTCTCATGGGCTTTTCATCCAGATCGGAATGCCTTTAGGGCTGATTCTGAGGCCATAGTGCTGTTTAGGACATCCGCCATTCTATGAGTCTGCTGAGTATCTCGCTTCCCATGTTGGATCAACCTCCCCTTTATTCTATCGGTTAGTATTAGCAGGTACTAGACTTGTTTATGTGATCCCTTTGACTCTTAGTCCTTTCATTATGATCAATTGTGAACTGAAATTGATCACTTGGACTAGTGAGATGGCATTGGTACATGCCACCTTGATGGGATTGAATTGGAATCCCCTGGTATGTTGCTAACTCTACCGTTTGGGGCAAGTCAGCTTGAGCATGTCCCGAATTACACATCTCTTCCCTCTCTTATTCCCACTCTTATATTTAACAGGGATCACATTTCAGTTAAATTTCAACACTTAAGAATAACTGTGTATTAATTACAGAATTAAACCAGTCATATTAAGTAGAACAGACAAAAAAAAACTACTAAGAGGGATAATGTATTAAGTTGTTCATTAACAGTCAGGGCTATGCTGATCAAGTCACCATTTCTCATAGTGTTCATATCACTTCAACAGGTTTCCTTTTTGGTGTTCAGTCAGTTGTCACCGATCAGGGAGAACAAATGGTATTTGTCCCTTTGGGACTGGCTTATTTCACTCAGCATGATGTGTTCCATGTGCAAATGACTGGATTTCGTTGTTTCTTACTGCGGTATAGTATTCTAAAGAGTACATATCCCATAATTTCTTTATCCAGTCTACCGTTGATGGGCATTTAGGTTGGTTCCAGGTCTTGGCTATTGTGAATTGTGCTGCAAAAGCGGTCTGCACTCTAATGTTTAAAACTTTCAAATTTTAAAACATCTATTTTCTTATTTGGTTTTCACAAATCTGCAGCATAGAATGCTTTTTTCACTCTTTTGAGTTACTTCTTCGTGTTAAAACTTTCTGCTGTTGTTCACGTGAAATGGTTTTAAGAATACTTACGTTTCTGGCTGTCTTACTTAAGTACTCTAATCTGTTTATATCACATGTATAGTAGAGTGGCCAGACCTGTTGACGATATACCAGGTACCCACTGAGTAGAGCATGGCATAATGAGGTTCCAACATGCCTGGGCTGAGTCCAGATCTTTCTATTTTACACAATACACTATATCAATTTCTTTTGAACAGCTGTATCAAGCTGTTGACACATGTCACACTTACAGTAAACTGAAAGCCCTCTTATCTTTGCAAAGTATATGCTGCCAAGTCTGGGTTTATTCAGTGAAGCTATTGGTGATGCAAACTCATCTGTACTGTTTTATGTGCCTGTGTAATTTAATTCGTTATCTCAGTTTATTATTGCAGTTTTATTTTTTTTTAAAATATTTTATTTATTTATTTGAGAGGTAGAGTTACAGAAAGAGAGAGCCAGAGAGAAAAGTCTTCCATCCACTGATTCACTCCCCAAATGTTCGAAGTGGCCAGAGATGGGCTGATCCGAAGCCAGGAGCCAGGGACTTCTTCCTGGTCTCCCACATGGGTGCAGGGGCCCAAGCACTTGGGCCATCTTCCACTGCTTTCCCAGACCATAGCAGAGAGCTGGATTGAAAGAAGAACAGCTGGGACACAAACCAATGCTCATATGGGATGCAGGCACTGCAGGCGGAGTCTTAGGCTACCTCACCACAGCGCTGGCCCCGCTGTTTCATTTTTAATCTGTTACTTTTGCTTTTAAAAGAAAAACATATATTTCA
The DNA here is from genome assembly GCF_964237555.1 of Oryctolagus cuniculus. NCBI lineage: Eukaryota > Metazoa > Chordata > Mammalia > Lagomorpha > Leporidae > Oryctolagus > Oryctolagus cuniculus. Next base: position 79,141,571 of record NC_091432.1, on the reverse strand, counting down.
GTTATGGTTGTGTTCATCTACATTTGAAAGAAATTCTCAAAGGAAGGATTTAACCAGAGAGAAGTTTATTGTTATCATGCCACCATTCTAGAGGTGTGTGTCCAGGACTAGAGCCTCAGCCCAAGGACAGCACAAAGGGTTCAACTTCCTGCTTCACCAACCTTGGCATGTCTTTCTTCCTCATGCTTAAAGGATAGGGGCTTGCATTTTTTTCTATTGCTGTGTAACGAATCACTTTAAACACAACAGTGTAAAACAACACACAATTTTGATTTCACAGTTTTCATGAGTCAGTAGTTATGGCAAAGGGTGGCTGTGTCCTCTTTTCGTGGACTTAGAAAGCTATAACCAAGAAGCTGGCCATAGCTAGGTACTGATCTAAAATTTGCTTCCACATCAGTCCCCATTCAGGTTGTTGGCAGATCTTAGTTCCTTGCATTGCAAGACTGAAGTCCCTGTTTTCTCACTGGCTATTGCATAGGGCTTACTCTCATCTACAGGCTCACCTGGGTTCCTAACTGTGTGACATTTTCACAGTGTGGTAGCTTACCTCTTCAGGGTTGGAAGGAGACTCTTTCTAGTCTGCTTTTGAGGAGTCTCATTTAAGGTAGCCTAATCAATGGATGTATCACTTAGTAAAAAAAGAAATTAATAATGTAAAAAATTACATGTAAGCTCCTACCAGGATTAGTCATTATTATATTGTCATATTTTAATGAAAACATGTTATATTCTACTTTTAAGATTCATTTATCACAGTGAATTCTTTGTAAATATAATTTGTAATTACTGAATAATATTCTATCATAAGGATCCACCAAAAAATTCCACATCAGTAAACCATTATTTTCTTACAATTTTTGAGATAATTTTTAGATTTTATTATTATAAAATAGTGTCATCATGGGTACCTTTATGCATAACTTATATATTTATAGTTATTTCATTAAACTTTATTCATTGTGGAATGACTGTATTTGAAGGAATGAACATTTTCATGATTCTTGTCACATATGTTCATATAGATTTTTGAAAGTGGTAAATCAACTTATACTTACCAACAAGGAACAGAAATGTTCGTTTCTCTCAGAACATTCTAAATTCCTGACTTCATCCATCATGTCAGTTCTGCTTCTTACTTTTGTTGCTAACAAAATTGGCTAAGTATGCTTATTATGAATTCATCCAATCTTCTGATAAAAATGAGGTTAGTTCTGGACTTGTTCAGTATAATTAAATAATTCATAGTCCTCAGGCACAGTTTGAACTCATAGAAATCTATTCATTTTGCTTTGGAGCCAACCCCAAATTTAGTATAATGAGGGGCATTATACTAAAGATCAGATGCATGAAGTAGTCTCCTGATTGTGCAATCTGAAATTTTTACTAATTGAAGTTAATTTATTGTGTGTAGGTCTGCCCTTTTGTGTTATCTGTTAAATTTGCACTAGTAGACCATCCCTGTAGTGATCACACTTTTCCCCCAAATAAACCCCAATATCATCCTTTCTGCAGTGACTGTTTTCTATAAGCTTGCCCTTCCACTTGATTCCTGCCTGTATTTGGATGAATTCAGACTGCCCTGGAGCCTGCCCGGAGTTCATCTCCTTTCTTCTATCTTTTATACATGTTATTTTTGAACCTGGTGTTACCTGAGGTGTTCCTGTAGTCAAACTGATTTCTTTTAGATCTCTTTCCTCTTTCTTCCTCATTGGATTACTCATGATTTTATAGTTAGAATTTCTGTTTTTGAACTTCCTGTCCTTGTTTTTCTGTGGACTCAATCCTAAGGCCTATTTTTCATCTTTGAGAAGAACCTACATAGTTTCCCATGTATCCTTATATATTTCTATTTTCCAATTCATGTAATGTTTATATATGTGCTATTTCCTTTTTATTGTCTGGGCTTAAGCAGTAAAATAAAAATATTAGTATCTCCTTATGTATTCATGTCTCAAATGTTATCATTTTTATTTTCTTTGTTGTACAGCTTTGAATGTGAATACTAAAATAGTATATGTACCTCATAAAGAACCTAGATCATAGCTAGAATTATAAAAATAAAAACATAATTTTTTTTTTAAGATTTATTTTATTTATTTGAAAGAGTTACAGAGAGAGGTAGAGACAGAGAGAGAGGTCTTCCATACACTGATTCACTCCCCTAGATGGCCGCAATGACCGGAGCTGTGCCTATCCAAAGCCAGGAGCCAGGAGCTTCCTCTGGGTCTCCCAAGCAGGTGCAGGGGCCCAAGGACTTGGGCCATCCTCAACTGCTATTCCAGGCTGTAGCAGAGAACTGGATTGGAAGAGGAGAACTGGTGCCCGTATGGGATGCTGGCACTTCAGGCCAGGGCTTTAACCAGCTGCACCACAGTGCTGGCCCTAAAAGAGTAAAATTAATTGTAGTCAAACAATTAATTGTTTTAAATGAACATTTTGTTCCATTTCCTCCTAATAAAGATAATGTTTATATGTATGTGTTGAAAAGAATGACATTCTATTCCTAATAAGACATGTTTGTCCTTAATGTGTCAAGCCCCTAGAATGAGCTCATTAGCTATAGATCTCGTGCACAATAATAGAAACTAGATCAGGGAGAGAAAAAGTGCATCTTCTGAATAATGTTTTATATGTAAGGAAGTATGTAATGTAGTTTAAGTGTTTCTCAGAAATAAAGTTAATTTTTTTAATGTTTACAGTTGTGCAGAATCATCATTTATCTGGTAATGAAGGTATTGTATTTTTCCATCTATTTTGGTTAGTTAAATTTTGTAAAAAATAAATGGGAAATTAAAAGTGAGGTTAGTTTCTATGCACAAAGAAACCTTTCTCATTCCTTTACTTTCCAGAAAAATTGCTGGGTAGCAACTTTATACCTTTTTGATCAGAGTACTTTTATTCAGGTCATTTATGCTTTAACTTTACTTTCTCATTTTTTGTATGGGTTTTAGGCAATAACCCTGATTATCCAGTCATTCTGTTTATGTTATAGTTATCAGATGTCACTAGATTTGTATCTGTTTAATAATGTACAGCAACTTTATGGAAAATATTTTTTCTATTTATTTCAGAGTTCACTATTTATGTCTATCTAAATTATAGATAGATACATGAACACTGATATAGATGATATAAATATCCATAAAGTAACATAATAAATACAAATGAGAGTTTACAGGTTCAAAATGATTCAGTCATGTTCAATTTATGTTCCTATGCTCAACCATTTTCTTTCTTTCCCTCCATCCATTGTCCAGAAGGAAATTACCACTCCTACACACTGTGTCACTTGTCAGCGCAGTTGGCCCATAGTGTCCACATGACTTAAACTGGAGGCTCTCCTGGTACCAGTAGCTCCTGAACTTGTTCTAGTCTTGAGTTTGAACTTGTTACTGAATCTAAATTTGATAGAGTTCTTCCTCGGATCTCTTTAAATTTGAGCATAGGAAACAGTTTCTCTCTGAGTTCAAAATTATCAGCATTTGGGTTTAGAGGATGGAAGTCTCTTTATCTGAAAAATCCTGGCAGATGGAGAAAATGAAGTTGACCTGATGGTATTTGAGGATCTAATTTTATTTTCTAGGTTCCTGGAATAGCCTGAGTCTTTCAGCAATTCTGTCACTCCGGGGAAGTATCCTCCAGATGGCTTAGGCAGTTGAATGGGTTTCTGATTTTTTCAATGAAAAACTTATGGCTAATCAAGTTGATAGAGTGCATTTGCTGTAGTAAATGATCGCTTAAACAAATGCCTTATACTTAAACTCTCAATTTGAGAAATCTTTCCCATTAAGGGAGCATTATTCTAAGATCTCCTGCAAGTTTAACTGCATTACTCAAGAGCTAGAGATAGTCTCAAGGGTCACCTTCAATCCTGTTTGGTAAAAGGCAGAGTATAAATTCTCTCTATTCCCAGCTTTTGAAATTGATGGGAGAGAGAGAACTGGATTTCCCCATAGTGACCAAGATAGTTTGCAGCAACATCAGGGCTAAAACTCAAGCCCTCTAATTCCCCGTCCTAAGCTATCTTGAGTCTAAAGGAACTTCAGTACAATGAATATCAACATAGAGCAGCTCACAATATTTTGTGTGTGTGTGTGTGTGAGTTTTAATTTGAATTAGTTTATTTGCCTTCTCCCTTTACAGGACAGTTCACTCATAAATTATATTTTGAACACCTCATACCAACAGATCCTTGTTTAGTTGCTGATAACATTCCAAGTGAGTAAGTGCTACTTCTACTTTCAAGACCTTTGTATCTAGTGAGAAAATACATTTCTAAAAGTAATTGCAAATATCTATGAGAATATCTATGAGTACTTTAGGAGATGGCTAGGAAGTACTTGGGAGAGCCATTTAACCTTTCCTTGCTGGGATTAAGGGTTGGGGAGCATTGGTCCACCAGACTGAATAATGTCTGTCATTACCAGTCAGGCCCATTGTTTCCAACATTGCAGTATCTCACTGTTAAAGTCATATTTTTTAAATAAAAACCATGTGTTTAATTTTGGGCTTGTCTCCAAAAAATGGAGAAAGATAAAAATGGTGGTAGCACTGTTTAAGTAAGGTTAAAAGCTTACTAGAGTAATACAAAATCAGTTAATAATGTTCCCATCTACCCAGCCCTCTACCCACAACCACTCCCACATATACCAGTTACCATGCCAAATCAGCAATTGGCAAATTATGTAAAGAGGAGCACTATCGCTATAAGATATTGCATTAGACAAGAGTTCTGTGATGTGAGATTATGACTGCTACACACTTCTTCCCTGCATTGAGATGGTGGGGCAGCAGTGGTCAAGGAGACTGCTTGCTTTTCTGTAACCCTATTGCCCAACCTGAACCTGCCTTTTCCTAATTCACGCATTATTGATGCAAATCTGTATACTCCAGGTCTGCCATGTTGCTTTAATTCCCCACGTATTCTTCCAGCCAGAATACTAAGCCACTTTTCTATCATGCAAAAAGTTCAATCACACATTCTGTGATATTCTAAGACTGAGAAATCCTGTGATTATAAAATATTTTCAAATAAGTTTTAGCTTCACATTTCCTAAGATAATTTAGGCATAAGATGCTTTTTCTTCCCATATTTTCCTATGAAACTTCAGAACTCACTTTGAGATATCTTATTGTAATAAAGAAGTAGGTTTGCCCTCTAGACATTTGCATATAGGAGTTAACAATAACAATACTTTTACAAAGCTGTATTGTTTCCAAAGTGTTCTGTTTTCAGTGTCTATTGCTGAGCTCTTTCACATATCTCATGGATTTTATATATACATATCACAGTAACTTTGTGAGGTTGGCATTATTTTTTATCACAGATTATGCATAAAGAAAATGAGGCTCAGAGAATGGTTATGGTGACTTCTCTTATGTTACCCTGCTTGTGATAGAGCTGGGATAGTTCTGATCCTTCTACTGCACCTTTCCCCTTAACAATAAATGAATACACATAGATAATAAAAATTCAAGATTCCAGAAAATTCTAAAGCTGGGGAATATACCTGAATTCCATTCAGAAATTTAAAACAGAAAACCTAAATACCAAATGCTCCCAAATAAGATATATTTGTTCTGGTTGGGCAGAAATTCTACAGAAAAAGATGGAATAAAATGAGCTCAAGCAAAGCATGCATTGAGAAAGGTCTATGAATTGGTTTACGTGGAACCTCGCTAAGTAAGGGAAGTCAGAGGAGATGAGACAGCGAAGTCAAGGTGTCGACATGTTGGTAGGCCCCTAGTTTAGTGATCTGGACTTATTCTGAGTGGTCAGTGTGAGCCAACAAACTTTTTTTGAACTGTAGTTGAGGATGAGTAACTGTACTTTAATTAGAGTAGTCAGGAGATTACTTAGCAGTAGTATGGAGGATGAGTGCAGTGGAAAGATTCTGAAAGCATGTAATCAGAGAAGAGAGTACAGAGGACACGAGCAAGGGTGAAATGCCACATGCCTGTAAGAAGAGAGCACCCATGTCCATCATTAAGCATAAGCAAAGGAACCCTGGACTAGTAAAACAGAGCATAAAGCCTTTGTGAATAGAGCCTGGTCCAGGCAAAGAGCTCAACAATTACTTGCTGAACAATAAATTTGTTACTTAGTTACATGACATTTCAGATCAGTATAAGATCTCCAGATGGATGTGTCTCTTTCCACTTTTTTAATTACAGGTTTGTGGAAAAAAGAAAAAGAACATGTTATTCCATATCAGAAAGAACATTATATAGTACTTGCTAAGTGCTGCTTCTAGGAGGCCCAGGCTAAGAAGTATTTGTGAACTGACTGTGGAATTTAGGGCTTAGACATCAATGATTTGGTAGGGTAGGCTAAACTTGTCTCCTAGTGTTGAGACCAGAGCTCTGGTAACTAGCTAGTATCACTTATGTTCCAAATACCAAAAAGGGTCTGATAGATTAATTTTTTTGTTTTATTACTTCCATTTTTGCACGTAGCCCTTTTTCCTATTTGTTTTCACCAAAGTTATCATTATTTCAACAATGGTAGAAGAAATAATTTCATTTATGCTGTCTGGAAAAGCATTAGGGTTAAGAAGTTAGTTGATGGCTAGACAATATAATTGTGTATATTTATGTGTGTATATAATTGTGTGTATATTTTTGTATATGTATATATATAAGACTAAGGGACTCAAGAGAAATTACTAAATGCTAGAAGTGTCCACTTGGTTACAGAAAAGTCCTTAAGAGAAGAATATGATATTAAAATAAGCATATATGTAAATATATAGTCACAAACATAAAACTATACAACTTCTAAATATAATATTTATAAGCCTCATAATTCTGTGGGTGTGTATTATTATCTCTATCTTGCCACCTTACAGGTAATACCCCCCAAATTAAGTATTTTGGTGAATACTTCTTGTTATTAAAGAGCACATTTTACCTAAAATAGCTTTTGGAAAAACAGAAGTAGAACTCTATTCAAAGGACGTTTTAAAATTTATCAATTTGAAAGGCAGTCAGACAGAGAGAGAGAGAGAGAGAGAGAGAGAGAGAAAGCTCTCTTCCATTGTTTCACTTCCCAAATATCCACAATGGCCAGGGATTATGGGGACAGAGGGCATGAAGCTGGCAACTGGGAATTTACTCCAGATCTCTTACCTGGATGGTAGGGACCCCATTGCTTGAGCTATTACTGCTGCTTTCCAGGATCTCTGTTATCAGGAAGATGGAATCGGGAGCCAGAGCCAGGAATAGAAGCCAGGTACTCTGTTCAGATGCAGGTGTCCTACCCAGCATCTTAACCACTGTGCCAAATGCCTGCCCAAACACATTATTTTCAAAGCAGCAGAATTGGGACTCTAACCTAAGTTTGCTTGTCATCTAAGCCTACAGAAGTTCTGGTCAATTTTTATAAATGGTTCATTCAGTCTTCCTTTCATTTCAAGGTATGGAATCAAATTGTAACTGGAAAACAAAATAAAAACAGGCAGTTTGACTTATGAAGTAAATTCTGTTATGAACATATTTTTGTTTTCAATCTCAACAGAAATTGCCCACACCTAAAACTGTGTTCATGTTGAAATCTAAACTGTCATCTTCCTGAGACCTTGTTCATTCATTCAGTCAACTATTCATTTACAATTTGCAGGCACTGTGCTAGAGACTGGGATACAACAGCGAAGTCCCCAGTGCAGCAGACACACAAAAGCCATTGCATGTTATCCAGTGATAATATGCCTAGAGGATACTTCAAAAATTTGTGAAAAATAGAATTAAAAGATAATTATATTTTGTTTCAAAATTTTTAAAATCCATGTATAATATTTTCATAATATGCATTGCTATGAAGTGCTAGAGGACCCCATGTGTGCCCACCTCTCAGATGTGCTAAGGATTAAATATCATATATGTAGCATACTTAGCTTAGTGGCAAAGTAGGTGATCGATAGTAGGTGGTCAAAAAGTGTTAGAAATCACTATTCTTATTTTGTATCTGGTGGGCCATCTATCTTCCTAAACTGATGAATAAGGAAGTATTTTAATTGAAAGCTGATATTCTTCATGAATGGGGTTTATTAAGTCCAGCTGCATGATGGTTTTTATGCTTATGCTTATCCTCTTTTCAAGACAGATTATGGGTGCTGAAGCACTATCTCCTTTAGAGGCTCCTGGCAAGGAAACTTTAAAAATTAACAATTTGAAAACAAAAGTAAAGATAATATATGAGTGTCCTGATTAGTAATGCACTACATATTGTGTTTGACAAAGGAATCTCAAGAGTTGTGAACTCTAACAACGACTGGAAAACTGTTTCTGCCTAGTGTCAGGGTTGTAGGACTGCGCATGGGAGAAGAGGCAGGGATGATGAATTCAGTTTTTTTCAGGGACCATGAATTTAACAGAAATGAGTAATATATTTAAGAAGAGCAATTAAGGAAGAGAAAGAAATAAAGGGCATTAAAATTGGAAAGGAGGGAGTCAAAATATCCATGTTTGCAAAATGATATGATGTTTTATATGGAAAAAGCTAAACACTCCACCACAAAACTGTTAGAACAGTTGCAGGATACAAAAGTTGCATGATACAAAATCAACATACAAAAAACAGTAGCTTTTTTTTCTTTTTTAAAGATTTATTTATTTTTTTGAAAGGCAGAGTTACAAGAGGCAGAGGCAGCGAGAGAGAGGGAGAGAAGTCTTCCATATGCTGGTTCACACCCCAGATGGCCACAATGGCTGGAGCTGTGCTGATCTGAAGCCAGGAACCAGGAGCTTCCTCTGCGTCTCCCATGTAGGCATAGAGGCCAAGGACTTGGACCATCTTCTACTGCCTTCCCAAGCCATAGCAGAGATATGGATTGGAAGTGGAGCAGGAGGACTCAAACTGGTGCCCATGTGAGATGCCAGCACTGCAAGTGGTGGCTTTACCTGCTGTGCCACAGCGCCAGTCCCAAACAGTAGCATTTTTATGTGCCAATAATGATTTTGTTGAATGAGAAATTAAGCAGAGGTGGGGTGGGGGCAGGCGTTGTGGTATAGTGGGTTAAGCCAATGTCTGCATCCCTTATGGTGTCAGTTTGTGTCCCTGCTGCTCTACTTCCCATTAAGCTCCCCGCTAATGGCCTGGGACAACAGTAGAAGATGGCCTAAGTGCTTGGGCTTCTGCCACCCACGTGGGAGATTGGATGAAGCTCCTGACTCCTGGCTTCAGTTTGTCCCAGAGCTGGCTTTCATGGCATCTGGGGAGTGAAACAGAGGATAGAAGATTCTTTTTCCCTTTCACTGTTACTCTGACTTTCAAATAAATAAATTAATCTTTAAAAAACAGAGAGAGAGAGAGAACGAGAGAGAGAGAAATCAAGAATGAAATCTCATTCACAATAGCTACAAAAAATAATATATTTAGGAATAAATTTAACCAAAGAAGTAAAAGATCACTACAATAAAGATAAAAAAACATGGATGAAAGAAATCATCAATGACACATCAAAAACTGGAAAGATACTCCTTGCTCATAAATTCAAGGAATAAATATCATTAAAATATCTAAATGAATTTATAGATTCAATATAATCCCTGTCAAAATACCAATGACATTCTTTACAAAATTAGAAAAGGCAATCTTAAAATTCATATGAAATCACAAAAGACCCAGAATATCAAAGGGATCCTTGGCAAAAATATCAGACTGTAGGCATCACAATACCTGATTTCAAAGCATTCTGCAAAGCTACAGTAATTAAAACAGCATGATACTGCATAAAATGTCAATATATAGATCAATGGAAGAGAACAGAGAGCCCCAAAATTATTCCTCATACATTTAGAGAACTGATGTTTTACAAAGGAGCCAAGAATAATATATTGGAGAAAAGATAGTATTTTCAATAAATCGTGTGGGTAAAACTACATGTATATATGTAAAAGAATGAAATTAGATCCCTACTTCTCACCACATACAAAAATCAACTCAAGGTGGATCAAGACATGAAACTATGAAATTGCTAGAAGGAAAAAATAGGGAGAACATTTCAAAACATTGGTGTAGGTGATGATTTCTTGGATAAGAGACACCAAAAGCTCAGGCAAGAAAAACACAACTAGACAAATGAGATTATATCAAATTCACAAGCTCTGTACAGCATAGGAAAAATCAATAAATAAACATCCAACATTGGCCACAGCTCACTTGGCAAATTCTCCACCTGCGGCGCTGGCACCCCTGGTTCTAGACCCAGTTGGGGCGCAGGATTCTGTCCTGGTTGCTCCTCTTCCAGTCCAGCTCTTTGCTGTGGCCTGGGAAGGCAGTGGAGGATGGCCCAAGTGCTTGGGCCTTGCACCCGCATGGGAGACCAGGAGAAAGCAACTGGCTCCTGGCTTCAGATCGGTGCAGCGCGCCGGCCACAGTATGCCAATTGTGGCAGCCATTTGGGGAGTGAACCAACGGAAAGAAGACCTTTCTCTCTGTCTCTCTCTCTCACTGTCTAACTCTGCCTGTCAAAAAACAAAACAAAACAAAACAAAATTTAAGAAACATCCAACATAATCGGAGAAAATATTTGTAATCTACTTATATGACAAAGGATTAAAATCTGGAATGTATATGCAATTAAAAAAAACCTCAACAACAACAAAAAATCAAGTTAAGAAATAGGCAAAGGAAATAGATAGGTCTTGAAAGAAGAAATGCAAATGGACAATAAATTCATGAAAAAGAAAAAAAGTGCTCACTAACCATTAGGGAAATGCAAATCAAAAGCACAATTGAGATGCCAGCTCACCCTTGTCAGAATGGCAATTTTCCATCTGACAGAGACTAACAAGTAGTGCTGAAGACCTGTAAAAATGTGAACTTTTATACATTGTTGGTGGGAATGTAAATTGGTAAAGCTACTGTGGAAAACAGTATAGAGATTTCTTTAAAATGTGTAATCAACCACTATGTCCATCATCAGATGAATAGATTTTTTAAAATGTGGTATGTATAGATAACAGAATACTATTTAGCAGTAAGAGAATGAAATGCTGCCATTTACAGTGAAATGGATGAAACTGGAGGACATCATGCTGAGTGAAATAAACCAGATACAGAAAAACAAATATAGCATGTTCTCTCTCTTACATGGCAGCTGAAATTAAAACAAAACAAGAATCTCAATCAGGACATAGAATATTGACTCCCAGAAGCTGGTAAGGGTGGAAAAGATAAGAGGAATTTGGAATAAAAAAAAAAACAGGGAAAGCTGTGTATGTTTCATGAATTGTGACAAATATATTAATATGAGATATTAGTAATAGGGGGAGTGGTTAGGAGTCTATGGGAACTCTTTGTATTACTACCTCATATTTTTGTTTTGTAAATCAAAAACTATTCTGAAATAAAACATTAAAAAAATAAATTAGTAAGATATGGTGTGGACTGGAGAGTGCACATAAGCCATTTAAAGACATTGGAAATCAAAATTTAATTAGCAATTGATGCCAAAATGGCACCTTGTGTGGACTGTTTATTCATGAATTTTGAAACTTAGAAAGTATCAGCCAACAAGTCAGGATAGTTGACTGCTCATTCCTTCAAGAAGCAGTTATGAAAAACAGGTGAAGGGGCTCTGGGCCTGAGTCTAGTTCTTCCATCTGACAGCACTGGCGCATCCTGGGGTCAAATGAGCAGTGGCTGAGCATGGGCTACAAAACCAAATGCTGACAGCTTGACTTGCTGGCTGTGTGACCCTGGGAAAGTTATTCAATCACTCCGTGCCTTAGAATTCTCACCTGGGTTTTTGTGAGGATTATTTTAGTTAGCACAAGTAAAATATTTACACAATACTGCAAGCAACAAGAGCTTAGAGGTTAAGTGTGTTCTAGATGTTCCCTGTGAGATTAAGTAGCTTGTGTGATGCCAGGCAAGTCACTTTCTTTTTTTGTCTAATTTCCTGGTGAGGGTAAGAAAGAAGGGCACATTAATGGTGTCTGTTTTCCTGCAGTCTTTAATATTTGGTGAGTCTCTGTAAGCATGGGAGTAGTTCATGGCTGTCTGGTGATGGGAGGAGAATCCCTTGGCAAATAAGGGAAGAGAGAGAGAAGGTAGGATACCATGTTGGTGCAGCAAGGAGGGAAGGAAGGTTTGAATGAAGGACAGGGGCTGAGGTAGGGATGGGGGAATACTGTCAGACACAATTTTTGGAGCTGTGAACTTTTCTCTTCTTCTCTATACTTCTTTTTCCCATGCTGACAGTGTTACTTACCCATGTTAAAATCAGTGCCAGGGCCGGTGCCGCGGCTCACTAGGCTAATCCTCCGCCTTGTGGCGCCGGCACACCGGGTTCTAGTCCCGGTTGGGGTGCCGGATTCTGTCCCGGTTGCCCCTCTTCCAGGCCAGCTCTCTGTTGTGGTCAGGAAGGCAGTGGAGGATGGCCCAAGTGCTTGGGCCCTGCACCCCATGGGAGACCAGGAGAAGCACTTGGCTCCTGCCATCGGATCAGCGTGGTGCGCTGCCCGCGGTGGCCATTGGAGGGTGAACCAACGGCAAAGGAAGACCTTTCTCTCTGTCTCTCTCTCTCAATGTCCACTCTGCCTGTCAAATAAATAAATAAACAAATCAGTGCCAGTTTGGCTCAACCTGTCATTCTCAGGACACGTTATATTAAAGTTTGGCACTTGTCAGACAAAAAGGCATCCCTAGGACCTGGTTCCCTTGCATCACACTCTCTACTCATGCTTCCCTCTCCTGGAGAAAGTGGCAAGAGGCAGAACCATGAGCTTTGGATTCAGGAGGTTAGCACCTTGAACACTATACAATATTGGCTGTCAACACCTAAGACACAAAGAGAAGAAAAAAAGAAAATGCAGGAGCTCTGAGGATAGCAATTTAGAAAAGGAGATGGGGTGAAATTAGGGAATCAGGAAGATAAAATTGTTTTTCAGGGTTCAACATTCTGACACAGTGAGTTAAGCTGCCGCTTGAGACATTGTCATCCCATGTGAGCCCCAGTTGGAATCTAAGTTGCTCTGCTTCCAGTGCAGCTCCCTGCTAATGAGCCTGGGAAAGCAGCGCCCAATGGCCCACCTCTGGGTCCTGGCCACCTATGTGAGAGTCCTGGATGGAATTTCAGTCTCCTGGCTTCTGCCTGGCCCAGCCCTGGTCATTGTGGATGTTTGGGGTGTGAACCAGTAGACAGAAGAGTCTCTCTCTCTCTCTCTCTCTCTCTCTCTATGTCTGTCTGTCTCTCTCTCTCCCTCCATCTCCTTCTCTCTCTATAACACTTCCTTTCAAATAAATAAATCTTTAAAATAAAAAAAAAAAACCTGCTTTGCAGACAAACACAAGGCACACGAGGGCCCACATCAGGTATTAGTGAAGGCAATCAAAAAGCTAGAAAATGTTTGGTGCTTATGTGCTCAGTCAACAAGTGCTGAGAGGAGTTTTGAAGCTCTATTCTGTGGAAGGAGGTTTTGCCAGCAATGTTATTATCCTGCAGGCCATCTTGTCTAATTCCAATTTCACAGGGCTGAGGAATTTAGTGTCTTAACCTTGGAGGCTCACGTACACTTGGTGTCTTGCTTGAGGTTGATGTGTTTGGAAAGATTGCAGGAGGATGAATTCCTTGCTGGCTTCTAACTAGGCAGATGTGAAGGTTTTCTGCTTGGGTTGAGGGTCAGAGGTTAAATCATTTGCCTTCTAACAGGTGTTCTGAAGAGCTAATTAAAAAACTGACAAGTACCCAACACCTCAGACAGTAAGATTTATACACCTCCCTCTGTGGAAACATCAGAATCACCAGACCCTTGCATTACTGTGTGAAACTGTGTTTCTAGGAAGCCCACAACTGAAATAATAAAGAGCGTTTATATAAAAATCATTCCTAATTATATGAGCATGTCTGAAAATTCACTGTCCATTTAAAATGGATGGGGAAATTTTTTTAAATGCCTATGGTAGGCCCCCATTACATATCAAATAGAACAATGATGGGGAAGATAGTCCTGAGGATAGACTTTTTTTTTAAAAAAATATGTTATGAATATGCAGCCAGAGTTGAGAACTACTGACTTAGAAATAAAACTATTTTAGAATCTGTTTTTTTTTTAAAGATTTATTTATTTATTTGAAGGTCAGAGTTACACAGAGAGAGGAGAGGCAGAGAGGTCTTCCACCCGATGGTTCACTCCCCAGTTGGCTGGAATGGCCAGAGCTGTGCCGATCCAAAGCCAGGAGCCAGGAGCTTCCTCCGGGTCTCCCAAGTGGGTGCAGGGGACCAAGGACTTGGGCCATCTTCTACTGCTATCCCAGGCCATAGCAGAGAGCTGGATCAGAAGTGGAGCAGCCGGGTCTTGAAATGGCGCCCATATGGAATGCTGGCTTTTCAGGCCAGGGTGTTAACCCACTGTGCCACAGTGCTGGCCCTTAAAATCTGTTCTAATCATGGAACAGATTGTATGCAATGTATGGGGAAGCAGGATAGGAACCTGAGTTAGGCCAGTCTCCATTGAAAAGACAGATTGGCTCAGATAGTGTTCTACTTGGGTAAATTCCCTAACCTTGTTGTCTCCAGTTTCTTTGCCTCTAAGATATGGTCATTTGCTATTTAACAGATTTTTGTGAACATTGGATGTGACCATTATTTCATAAAGAAAGCACCTGCTTACCTCTGGCAGTTACTGCCGTTTGTTTTTAGTAAAAGGCTCTGTTAGGAACATAAGCCCGTTTCTAAGGCTTGCTTATCAATATAAATGAAATGATTCTGAGCAGAAGCACAGAAATAAGCATGCATCAACCTAAAGCAGTGAGCACAATAGACCACCCTGTCACATTGCAAATCCGTAAATAAATAATAGATCCCATCCATGTGTCCAAGGAGTTAGAGAATATATAAATTTTCTTTCCTGCAAAAGATGCTCCTGGGGTTATTGTTATTATTCTCTATAATAAATGCAAATAAAAGTTCCCAGCTATAAGTATTTCACACTTCAGCTAGAAGCGGTTTCTGAACAATTACCCAGAAAATGCGGACTTGACTGTGTCTACTTCTATGCCAAATAGCTCAATCAATTATATTGCAATTTAATTGTGCAAAGGTTCTGGATCTGCAGTTGCAGCAGGCAGGGACAGAGAGGAGAGTTTTCTCTGTATTGCTATTTGTTCATCCTAGTATAGGCGCTTTGTGAGATCAGTGAAGTATAGAAAGAAAGACTAAGTATGTTGGGAGATATGCTGGCAACACAAACCAGCCCTTCCTAAAGACCGGATTGTAGGACGTGACTTTCCTAGGCTGGAGTAACTGCTCCGCTCGTTTTGTTCCTTCATTTATTTGGGGAAATATGTTGAGGGAGTTGACATAAGGGTCTAGCTTCAAGCCTGTGCTTTAAGCACTATATGCCTTGCCTTTTTATAGTAAGTACATGGTCAATGTAGTAGTTATTCTACCTGAACTCACACGTGGGCCTACCACTTACCCTTGAGGCCAGTCAACAACCCTTTCTTGATTTCAGTTTACTCAGTTGCAAAATGAAGAAATAGAGTACAATATCACTACATTCTTCTGATGATTAAATGAGGTAATTTATGAAGAGAAAACATAGGTAAAAATTACTGAACATGTGTTCCATAAGCTTCACTAAGTTTTTCACAGGTCCCAAGTATTAACATGGATTAATTTACAATCACCTGTGAGATACAGATTTCTTATTTAAAAATTTTTTTTGACAGGCAGAGTTATACAGTGAGAGAGAGACAGACAGACAGAAAGATCTTCCTTCCGTTGGTTCACCCCCTAAATGGCCGCTATGATCCGAAGCCAGGAGCCAGGTGCTTCCTCCTGGTCTCCCATGCGGGTGCAGGGCCCAGGCACTTGGGCCATCCTCCACTGCCTTCCTGGGCCACAGCAGAGAGCTGGACTGGAAGAGGAGCAACTGGGACAGAATCCGGTGTCCCAACTGGGACTAGAACCCGGTGTGCCGGCGCCGCAGGTGGAGGATTAGCCTAGTGAGCCGCAGCGCCAATCTTAAAAAAATATTTTTTAAAAAACCTTGGGAATTTTATTTTTTCACCTTCATTGTAATTAATTTTAACAGATTCAGTATAATTTGTAGGTACTAATCTAAGAACATGATGATAATCCCGTCCTCCCTCCTACCCTTCTTCCTTCGAGATAGGTTTTTTAAATATTCCTTTTCCAGATGATGAAACTGAGGCAGGGAGTGGTTTCAGTGTCTTTCCCAAGGTCATACAACTGGAGAGCAGGGGAACTGAGATAACCAGCTGGCTTTAAGCCTTTGCTGTAAATCCTATACCTCTTGCCTTTTAGAGAACATATATGGTAGATATAGAGTTTAATTACAGTGTTTACTCTTCTCCCTGGCTTCCTCTCAAATGTTCTCATCTCAGATAGGTGTGCTGTGGCAACCAGCACTTTGGTGCACATGATAGGTAGTCAATAAATACTTACTGGTAGATTACTAGTTAACACAGAGTGCTAAACATGGGCAAGGTCTGTTGAGGAATGCATTGCATTGTAGTTTGTTTATTGACACTTCACCTGCAAAATATCCCTAGTGACTCTGCTTGGCCAAATTAGTCTTCAGGGATCTATAGTGATTTGCCCCTAGATGCCCTATTCAACAATTCTGTGCCTCTGCTGTTCACAGAAACCTTGCTGGTGGATAAGCTCAGTCAGGAATGGGACTTATTTTAATGTCTTTATCTTTGCAGACTTGGCACTGAATGGGAATCTAAATAATAGCAGAAAGGTTAAATGTGGCTTGGTGATGATGATCTACTACTTCATGTAGTATATGCAGTCAATGCACAGACATGTCCCCTCCACAGATGTCTTTTCCTTTTTCTAGAGCACATTCTCTTTTGTCCTAGCTCACCTAACCTTTACATGGAGACTTCATCGGTTCACCAGCATCGTCTTTTCTTTCATTAAAATGATGGGCTAGACTGCCAATAATTAGACTTAGGTTTTTGTTGTTTTCCTCATAATGATGATGAATTTTCATTGATTAGTATATACTAGCATCTAATTCTTCTCATTAGTACATTTTGCCAATTTGCAAACTAATGAAAGTAAACTCTATTTAACTAGTATGTTAATAGATTTTAAGAAGGTTTAAAAATACTACTGGCTAATCCAACATCATATTTGAAGGTACATTATTTTTAATGTTTCACTTATTTTTCCCAGCAGATAAGTATTTTCTTTTTTTTTTTTTTTTTTTTTTGACAGGCAGAGTGGACAGTGAGAGAGAGAGACAGAGAGAAAGGTCTTCCTTTGCCGTTTGTTCACCCTCCAATGGCCGCCGCGGCCGGCGCGCTGTGGCCGGCGCACCGCGCTGATCCGATGGCAGGAGCCAGGAGCCAGGTGCTTTTCCTGGTCTCCCATGGGGTGCAGGGCCCAAGCACCTGGGCCATCCTCCACTGCACTCCCTGGCCACAGCAGAGAGCTGGCCTGGAAGAGGGGCAACCGGGACAGAATCCGGCACCCCAACCGGGACAAGAACCCGGTGTGCCAGTGCCGCTAGGCGGAGGATTAGCCTAGTGAGCCGCGGCGCCGGCCAGATAAGTATTTTCATGTATGATAAAGAACTGAGATTTGTTTAGCACCTACTAGCTCTACCACCAAGGACAGAGATTTATCTATTACTGCATTTGATCTTCAAAACAATCTAGGAAAGGAAGGCAGTTTTGTGAAAGCCAGGTTTAGATTTTATGAAGACCTGGTGGGGGTGGTGCCGTGGCTCACTCGGTTAATCCTCCATCTGCGGCGCTGGCATCCCATATGGGCGCCGGGTTCTAGTCCCTGTTTCTCCTCTTCCAGTCCGTCTCTCTGCTGTAGCCCAGGAAGGAAGTGGAGGATGGCCCAAGTGTTTGGGCCCTGCACCCGCATGGGAGACCAGGAGGAAGCACCTGGCTCCTGGCTTCGGCTCGGCCTGTAACTCTACCTGTCAAATAAAAAATAAATAAAGACCTGGGTATAAGCTCTGACCAACACTGAACTTGCTACATGATTGTGGGGAAGTTTCTTAAGCTTTCTAAAAAATAACCTTTCTGACATCTCATGTTTGATATTTGGGGTAAGTTTTGTTGCCTTCTTCCCTAACACAAAAGCCATAGCCAAAGGAGAATCAAAGGATTGGCTTGTTAATGCCTGAGCAGGTACCTTAAAACCACTCCTATGTAAATCTTCTTTAAAGAAATGTGTCCAAGACCTGGAAGACTAAGTGAGGCCACAAATTACCCTTCCTGAATGTGCTATTAAACAGAGTAGAGTGCTATTAAACACTTTTTTTATTCCATCATATAAACAGGTAGCTGCAATTAAGGGCAAAGAATTGAGTTGTGTCTTTCTCAAAGAGCTAGGCAAGAAGAAAAAAAATCAATTTATTCAATAGTTAAAAGATAAATATTTTAGATCAAAAATATGGCTCCATTTTTAAAATAAAATTGAAACATTTCATTTTTGAAACTAGGTCCCTATCCTTGATTTTATGTTTTCCTTTGAGGAGTTACACCAGCATGGATTTCCTAGATTAATACCACAGTATTAAACAACCTCAAGTACCATTGGCTTAAAACAATAAAGTCATAGTTCTTTTTTTTTTTATTTGACAGATAGAGTTAGACAGTGAGAGAGAGAGAGAGAAAGGTTTTCTTTCTGTTGGTTCACCCCCCAAATGACCGCTATGGCTGGAGCTACACCGATCCAAAGCCAGGAGCCAGGTGCTTCCTCCTGGTCTCCCATGTGGGTGCAGGGGCCCAAGCACCTGGGCCATCCTCCACTTCCCTCCCAGGCCACAGCAGAGAGCTGGACTGGAAGAGGAGCAACTGGGACTAGAACCCGGTACCCATATGGGATGCCGGTGCCACAGGCAGAGGATTAACCAAGTGAGCCACGGTGCTGGCCCAAGTCATAGTTCTTACACATGCTGTAAATACCACCTGGGATGACTGGGATAGTTGCCTCTATTTGATCCTCACTCTGGACATAGGTCAAGAGAATTCCTATCTGTGGGCCTCCATGATGATAACAACAGAGAGAAAAGAACATCGGGAAATGCGCATTGGCTTATATTTCTTCTCTAGAAAAGGGAAGCACATCACATTCCTTCACATTTCATTGACATGCAATTGTCACATGTCCATGCCTGTTTTAAAAGAAATCAGAACAGCATACTCCTACCATTTGATTGGCGGGCAGAGAACCAGGAATATTTGTTAAACCACTAATAACCACTGCAAAAGGTGTCCTTTTATTCCTATTTTCTATCAAAGACAAAAAAGTAGTATATGGCAGAGGACAATTACAATCTAAGTTATTTTGAAGATATATTTCTTCTAAAATATTACACTTTTGTATAAGACAATGTCAAAATAATATTTCCCTCTAAGTTAAATTTAACCCACTAAGTGAACCCACTAGACCCTATTCCTCTTATTTGACACAATGAATAAATATTTTTTTTTTAACTTTTATTTAATGAATATACGTTTCCAAAGTACGAATAATGGATTACTATGGCTTCCCCCCCATACCGTCCCACCCACAACCCTCCCCTTTCCCACTCCCTCTCCCCTTCCATTCACATCAAGATTCATTTTCGATTATCTTAATATACAGAAGATCAGCTTAGTATACATTAAGTAAGGATTTCAACAGTTTGCTCCCACACAGAAACATAAAGTGAAAAATAATAGATGATTTTTTTTAATGATGATGAAATCAGATCAGACCTATTGTCATGTTTAATCCCAGTGAGAGTCAAGTTGGGAGTTGATAGTTTCTTTTCTTTTCTTTTCTTTTTTTTTTTTTTTTTTTTTTTTTTTTTATTACAGAGGATCAGTTTAGTATGCATTAAGTAAAGATTTCAACAGTTTGCACCCCCATAGAAACACAAAGTGAAATATATTATTTGAGTACTCATTATAGCATTAAATCTCAATGCACAGCACATTAAGGACAGAGATCCTACATGAGGAGTAAGTGCACAGTGACTCCTGTTGTTGACTTTACCAATTGACACTCCTGTCTATGGCATCAGTAATCTCCCTATGCTCCAGTCATGAGTTTCCAAGGCTATGGAAGCCCCTTGAGTTCTCCGACTCTTATCTTGTTTAGACAAGGTCATAGTCAAAGTGGAGGTTCTCTCCTCCCTTCAGAGAAAGGTACCTCCTTCTTTGAAGACCTGTTCTTTCCACTGAGATCTCACTCACAGAGATCTTTTGCCAGAGTGTCTTGGCTTTCCATGCCTGAAATACTCTCATGGGCTTTTCAGCCAGATCTGAATGCCTTTAGGGCTGATTCTGAGGCCAGAGTGCTATTTAGGGCATCTGCCATTCTATGAGTCTGCTGAGTATCTCACTTCCCATGTTGGATCACTCTCCCCTTTATTTATTCTATCTGTTAGTGTTAGCAGGTACTAGACTTGCTTATGTGCTCCCTTTGACTCTTAGTCCTTTCATTATGATCAATTGCGAACTGAAATTGATCACTTGGACTAGTGAGATGGCATTGGTACATGCCACCTTGATGGGATTAAATTGGAGTCCCCTGGTATGTTTCTAACTCTACCATTTGGGGCAAGTCAGCTTGAGCATGTCCCAAATTATATATCTCTTCCCTCTCTTATTCCTACTCTTATGTTTAACAGGGATCACATTTCAGTTAAATTTCAACACTTAAGAATAACTGTGTATTAATTACAGAATTGAATCAGTCATATTAAGTAGAACAGACAAAAAAACTACTAAGAGGGATAATGTATTAAGTTGTTCATTAACAGTCAGGGCTATGCTGATCAAGTCACCGTTTCCCATAGTGTCCCTTTCACTTCAACAAGTTTCCATTTTGGTGTTCAGTCAGTTGTCACCGATCAGGGAGAACATATGGTATTTGTCCCTTTGGGACTGGCTTATTTCACTCAGCATGATGTGTTCCAGATTCCTCCATTTTGTTGCAAATGACTGGATTTCGTTGTTTCTTACTGCAGTATAGTATTCTAAAGAGTACATATCCCATAATTTCTTTATCCAGTCTACCGTTGATGGGCATTTAGGTTGGTTCCAGGTCTTAGCTATTGTGAATTGTGCTGCAATAAACATTAGGCTGCAGACTGCTTTTTTGTTTGCCAATTTAAATTCCTTTGGGTAAATTCCAAGGAGTGGGATGGCTGGGTTGAACGGTAGGGTTATCTTCAGGTTTCTGAGGAATCTCCAGACTGATTTCCATAGTGGCTTAACCAGTTTGCATTCCCACCAACAGTGGGTTAGTGTCCCTTTTTCCCCACATCCTTGCCAGCATCTGTTGTTGGTAGATTTCTGAATGTGAGCCATTCTAACCGGGGTGAGGTGGAACCTCATTGTGGTTTTGATTTGCATTTCTCTGATTGCTAATGACCTTGAACATTTTTTCATGTGCCTGTTGGCCATTTGGATTTACTCTTTTGAAAAATGTCTATTGAGGTCCTTGGCCCATCTCTTAATTGGGTTGTTGGTTTTGTTTTTGTGGAGTTTCTTGATCTCTTTGTAGATTCTGGTTATTAACCCTTTATCTGTTGCATAGTTTGCAAATATTTTTTCCCATTCTGACGGTTGTCTCTTCACTCTCCTGACTGTTTCTTTTGCAGTACAGAAACTTCTCAATTTGATGCAATCCCAATAGTTAATTTTGGCTTTGACTGCCTGTGCCTCCCGGGTCTTTTCCAGAAACTTGAGGGACTCACATTTTCAAGGAATACATAGGAATGAGGGGAACTGGAAGGGGATGCACGGATAAAGCAGTGGAAGGGATATTTAAGTGAATCATCAAACATACCCCAATGTTGTTTTAGAATATTGAATAAAGAAGGGCAAGTGCTTGGCACAGTGGTTGAGCTACCAGTTGGGATGTCCACATCCCATATTGGAGTGTGTGGGTTTGATTCCTGACTCTGCTTCTGATTCCAGTTTCCTGCCAGTGTAAGTCCCAGTACACAGCTGCTGATGGATCAAGCAACTGGGCCCCTGCCACACTTTGGGGGACCTGAATTGAGTTCTGGGCCTGGTTTTGGCTTGGCCTACCTGGGCTGTGGAGGGCAATTGGAAAGTGATCCAGCAGTTGAAAGATGTCTGGCTGTCCCTGGCTCTGGCTCTCTGCCTTTCAAATGCATACAAATTTTAAAAGTAATGTGAAATAAAGAAAACTATTTTTTGTCCTAGGAAAATATAAACATTGATGAAGCCTCCAGATGCCTGGTGAAGCACATCCTTGCAAACGAGTGTGACCTCATGGAGTCCATCGAGCCGGACGTCGTGAAGCCCCATCTCACATCGCCCAAGGTTGTCAGCTGCTCCGGCTGTGCCAAATCCTAGTAGCTTTTTTTTTTTTTTTTTTTTTTTTTTTGCTGGCAGATGATAGAAATAATCCCATCATCCCATGAATTGTGCCTTTTTTTTTTTATCATTTTCAGTAAATGTCAGGATAGGGAAACACATGTGGCAAGCCAAAGATTTATGCCTCTATCTTTCCTATAAGAAAGAAACAATAAGTGCTGTTTTTATGTTTCTCCCACCATCAGCACGGTGTTTACAAGCTTTTTAAATATTTAATCTTCTGGGACTGGTGCCGTGGCTCACTTGGTTAATCTTCTGCCTGTGGCGCCGGCATCCCATATGGGCACCGGGTTCTAGTCCCAGTTGCTCCTCTTCCAGTCCAGCTCTCTGCTGTGGCCCGGGAGGGCAGTGGAGGATGGCCCAAGTTCTTGGGCGCCTGCACACGCATGGGAGACCAGGAGGAAGCACCTGGCTCCTGGCTTTTGCTCGGCACAGCACCGGCCGTAGCAGTCATTTGTGGGGTGAACCAATGGAAGGAAGACTTTTCTGTCTGTCTGTCTCTCTCTCTCTCTCTCTCACTGTCTATAACTCTACCTGTCAAATAAATAAAAAAAAATTTTAAAAAGGTATTTAATCTTGGGGCTGGTGCTATGGCATAGAAGGTTAAGCCTCCACTTGCAGTATTGGCATCCCATATGGGCACTGGTTGGAATCCTGGCTGCTCCACATCGGATCCAGCTCCCTGCTCATACACCTGGAAAAGCAGTGGAAGATAGCCCAAGAACATGGGTCCCTGCACCCACATGGGAAGCCCAGAAGAAGCTCCTGGTTCCTGGCTTTAGCCAGGCCCAGCCCCAGCTGTTGCAGACATCTGGAGAGTGAGCCAGCAGATTCATATCCCCCCCCCCTCTCTCTCTCTCTTCTGCTCTCTCTGTATCTCTGCCTTTCAAATAAATAAATAAATCTTTTTAAAAAAGTATTTATTCTGTTGCAAAATTCTGTTGTGTATCCAACCAAAATTCTGCAGGACCAGAGTCAGCCCTGTCATTACCTTATTTAAATCAGTGTATGTCTAAAGCCTAAAAGAGATGGGGAAAAAATAGCAAATAAGCTGTCAATTTTATCATTGGCTGTTGGGTTGTCCCTGGTGTCTTTGTGCAGATTTCAATACCATCTCTGATGGTCTGACATGCCTGTTACGTAGAAGAGTTATATTCTCCTCAAATGACCTCCATAAGAGATGCCTCTGATATAGCTCTTCACAGTCACGTACACAGGCTTTCTGCTCTTTCATTGCCTTCATTGTCACTTGCCATGCCCTGAATGTCAGTTTAACTGAAAACTGTTATGAATAGACCTGCCCCTTATGTGTGCCTTTTGATTAGCTTTCTCAGCCTCAAGCTGCGGGACTCTTCTGTACATGTAATATATATTATATATATTTTCACAAGTGAAAAATAAACAATAAAAGATGCTGTTTCCCTATATCTGAAAATGCTTCAAGTTCCTTATTATTTGGATTTATTTTTTGCTGTGTAGCTTTTATTCTCAAGATCTGTTTCTAAAACCTTGTTTTAGGAAGGAAATGAGAAATATGCACTTAAAGGGACTATCAGACACTATTAAAACTTGGTTGAGTCTATTCTATTGACATTTAGACCAAGAGAGTAAGAAGGATATGTGTGTGTGTGTGTATGTGTGTGTGTGTAATTTGATGAATATATCCTCATATATATTTTGATCAAAAAGGTGCCCAGATAATAACATAAAAAGATGAAATTGAAATATACCTGGTGCTACTTTACTTGGGACCATGGCTGTAGTCCTGATGTGCTGCCGGCAGCTCCTATTTTTTTATGACAATCTTTTCTGTCAATATTTATAAATACACGCATCAGAACTTTCTTTTTTGTCACAGATGTCTTTCAGTGTCCTACTTATATTTTCTTGGCATTCATTGTTTCCGTACGAACCAGTCACATGGCTTCCTGTTATAAGCATTTAAAACCCTTACCCTGAGGACATTGTCTGGACGCTGGAGGAGTTGGCCCATGAGGCAGGCAAGCCAGAAGTGCCAGGGAGTTAATGACTTCAGTAGCAGCTCTCAACCAATCTTAGCAGGGATTGCAGGATGGATAGCCCAGTTTCCTTTTCCCTCAGGAAGTACAATTTGGAGGCATACTCTCTACAGTCTTTCAGAGATTCCCAGAGGGATTAAGTCCCTGGTTTCCAGAGCGATAATCTCCTCATGTGATTATCTGATTCAGCCTTTACTGGCCTGCCTGCCTTCCTTTCTTCCTTCCGTCCATCCTTCCTTCGTTCCTCCCACCTTTCCTCCCTTCTTCCTTTCCCCACCATTCTACTGGTCATCCTGGGTTTATTTCTCAAATATTTATTTCTCAAATAAATTAACTCAACTCTTTCTATAAGTGTTTTTTCTTTTTAAATGGGGAACCCAACCTAAGTTAAGTCAGAGGTGGTTCTAGGAAGCTGATCCTGAGTACCACTTCTTGTTTAGAATCATTTGCCATGCAGGTGATAGTCACCACACTTTGCTAGTGGGGATTGCAGGGTGTATGATTTCTGGAAAGCTGTAGCTCCATATTACAAAGACTCTCATCAAGTAGACAGAATATACTTGAAAGAGGCTGCTGTTCTGTCTTTCAAAGACTTGAGATTATGGAATTAGCTACTGCCATAGAAATCCTGAAGGAATAAAATATTATGGACTCAGGTCAGGCAACAATTGACTCAGGACTGGTATGAAAGCTGAAGACCAACAAGTAACAATCAAAATGATTTTTATTTGTTTGTTCTACAGGGCAGACTATGCTGAAAATCAGGCTCAAGTTTTGATTTTAGGAGAGAGCGAATTGTAAAGGAGGCTGAACTCACAGAGCTAGCAAGTCTCTTCTGTTAAAGTCAGGATCATTTTCGGAATGGAATGAATCCTGAAGCATAGGAGGAAACGTTTGAGTAGATACTGTCAAGAGTGTTGCTTTGAAACTCTGGCCTAAAAGATTCTTTCATCTTCACAGTGAGATTCTTTTATCTTCACAGTGAGGAAAAGCCAATGGCTATGAAAAAGCTGCACCTTAGTAGGATTTTTTAAACTCATATGCACAATATTTATTCTTCAACAAATTTCAGGGCCAGCAGTGTGTCACAGTGGGTTAAGCTGCTGAATGCAATGCTGACATCCCATATCAGAGCATGAGTGTAATGACTTGGCTGTTCTGCTTCCAATCCAAAGTCTTGCTAAGGCACATTGGAGGCAATAAGTGATGGTCCAAGTACTTGGACCCCTACCACCCATATGGGAAATCTGGATGCAGTTCCTGGCTCCTGTCTTCAACCTGGCTGAATGCTGGCTGTTGCAGCTATTTGTGGAGTGAACTTCCTCTCTCTTCTTTCCCTTCCTCTCTTTGATTCTCAGCCTTTCAAATAAATAAGTGTTTTAAAAAAGTAAATTTTATTTGTTGTAAAATGATTTTATGTGTATTCAAATATCCATATAAAACAGGTCATAAGGAAATATTTAATAAATAGAAATCATTTAATATCAGCAGTGATACACATCAAACAGTACAGTGCAGAGAATATTTTTGGTTTGTATTTTATCTTCTCATACAAATTATGTATTAGATAAGCACTGATCACACACCACCTAAAGGATCCATGCCCCTGTGCAGCTCTCAGTCTGATTAGGATGATGTCAGGTAGACAGGCCATTGGAGCAGGTGTGATCATGTTTGGTTGGTGGCACATTTCTAGCCTTTATACAGCTTGATGGACTTGACAACCTGAAATACCTGCTGAATGGAGAGGGAGTAGAAATAAATGTCAGCAATAAGTTCATGGAGGTGATCCTGTTTTTGTTCAGGTCTACAGGGAAGTAGCACCCAACACCCAGTCACAGAGGAAAGAACTGATGCTGAGATTGATGAGGACCCAGCCCCACTCTTCTCAGTGAGGGCACTTGGAGGCTGGCTCTCATGGCCCTGAGTTTGGAAGCAGCCAGTCAGCTCTGTTACCGGTCCCGTATCCTATTTTAGGCTTGTGCAGACATTGAGAATAGTGATTGTGCTCTCTGCTCCTGCTGCTAAGAGTCCTCTTCCATCCACACCCAACTCCCCTTTGGAAAAATAAAAAGCTTTTAGGTCAAATATCATGAAGACTCTGCCCTCTCAAGGCCGGCATTCTCACACTGTACTAATGCATTGGTCAGGGCTTCCTGAGCTGGCTCAAGGGCACAGTGACTCCTTGTTTAGAAAACCCCCACTCAGGGGCCGGCACTGTGGCATAGTGGGTAAAGCCACTGCCTGCGGTGCCAGCATCACATATGGGCACCAGTTCAAGTCTGAGCTGCTCCACTTCTGATCCAGCTTCCTGCTGATGTGCCTGAGAAAGCAGCAGAAGATGACCCAAGTCCTTGTGCCCCCACCCCTGCACCCACATGAGAAACCTGTAAGAAGTTCCAGGCTCCTGGCTTTATATCAGCCTAGCTCTGGCCATTGCAGCCACTTTGGGAGTACACCAGTGGATGGAAGACTTCTCCCTGCCTCTGCCTTTCAAATAAATAAAATCTTAAAAAAAAAGAAAAAGAAAAAAAGAAAAACCCCCATGCAGAACAGGCTCAAGCCATGTTGTTGGTGGAAGTGGATAATGTCACAACTCCAATGTGTGGAATTTTGTTTTAACTTTCAAATAACCAACTCAGTGGTCTTTTGACCTAGCAGTTCTTCTGGGAGTTCATATTTGTGTGATAGTATTGACTGCAACACTGTTTGTAATAGATTGGAAACCCATAAAGTTCATCAATATGGGCACAGCTGGATAACCTATGGAACTGCCACATAATGAAATGTTAGGCAGCATTTTTTATATATTTATTTTTATTTTTAAGAGATATTTATTTTACTTGAAAGAGTTACACAGAGAGAGTAGCAGAGGCAGAGAGAGAGAGAGAGAGAGGTCTTCCATCCACTGGTTTACTCCCTGATTGTCTGCAATGGCCAGAGCTGTGCCAATCCGAAGCCAGGAGCCAGGAGCTTCCTCCAGGTCTCCCACATGGGTGCAAGGGCCCAAGGACTTGGGCCATCTTGCACTGCTTTCCCAGGCCACATTAGAGAGCTGGATCGGACGTGGAGCTGTCGAGACTCAAACTGGCCCCCAAATGGGATGCCGGCACTGTAGGCAGCAGCTTTAACTGCTACACCATAGCGCTGGCCCCAGGCAGCCATTTTTTAAAAAGGAGGTTTTCCAGGTACAAAATATTGCATAGTCTCCAGAACGTGTTAAGTGAAAAGAGTATGCAAGATCATCAGGTATCCATGTTAGTGGGGAGGACAGCAAGTAGGGAACCCATGCTACCGGGCAGAATGGCAGATGAGAGAGCCGTGTTTTACTAGAGCAAGTGACATGCAGAATACTCACGTTGCCTGCAGGGGTGTCAGACGGGACATTCATGTTACCTGGAGGGTTGGAGGTGCACCTGTGTCAAAGTTGGCAGAAACCAGTCTGCCAGACAGGTAGGACTAAATGGAGGAGAAGGGATCTGATTCCTTAAGCCCAGCAGAACACTCAAGAAAAGATGGGCCTGGACAGAGGACCTGAGAGGCTCTAGTCACCCAGTGGAGGCTGGGAGGCTGGGGGCATGGAAAGAAGGGATCTGCAGATGCTAAGCTTCCCACCATGTACTGACTTGATCAAGAACCTTGTCCACTCTGCGAGAGAACAAATGATCAAGGAGAAGTGAGTGGGAGGCAAAAAGAGGGAGGGGTTAGGTCAAGGATCATAGACAGACCCCTCCATGCCCACCTTACAGTACAGTACCTGAGAACCTAGAGGGGCATGTGTACCCTGTCAGCCCCACCTTATCTCAGGTTCCTGCCAAGCCCTACCCAAGACCATTGCAATTTCCACCTGGCACCTCTCTGTCTCTGACAGCCACAAACTCTGACACTACATTAATGGCACAGCTGGGGACCCAGGGACCTCTACCGTCCCAGGAGGGCTCTGCTGGCTCTAACCTCACCCCATTGAGGCCCAATCCTGAGGCAGTAGCTCTGGCTCATCCCTGCTCCTGGGCCTCTCCTGCCGTGTGGCTGCCATCCTTGTGATCTGGGCTGCTGAGCCCCAGCCCAGTGCTGAGCACAGCGGAGCCTCTGCCTGCTCCTGGGAAGGGCCCAGGGGGGACTGCCAGACCACCTCATCCCATCCCCCTACCTCGTGGTTTCAGTTCTTCCCCTCACACCATCTTCTCTCCTGCCCTGGCCTCATCTGCAGGGTCCCCTGCCTGATCACCTGAGTCCTCATTCCCTATTCCTTGCCCTTCCACTGACCCTGTTCCCATCGCTGCTCACCAGCATCCAGCCCTCAGCCCCTCCCAGTGCTCCAGCCATGAAGCCCCCTCAGAACCAGAGGAAGCCCAGCAGCCAGCTTCAATCACACAGTCTACCGCTCACTGTGTGCTTTGGTGGCTGAGCAGCACCTCTGGTCTGGACTCCCAGACCCTGAGCTGGGGCTCTGGGCTCTGCTGTGCTCCATCTGCACTGCCTTCCTCTCCCAGGATGCTAAGAGGATGAGCTCTTGCAGGCAGTTCCACCACGAGACAATCCTGGATGGCACCAAAGCCTCCAGTCACCTGATCACCTTCCCAGCCACACCTTTGGACCAAAGTTACCCACCGCACTGCTCGGCCTCCTGCCCAATCTGTAGGATACTTTAAGATGATATTTCCTCTTCCCAGGTTCTGCTCCAATTTTCCATCATTATTTCTAGATAAACAACTAAGACCAATCTTCAACAGGACCTGAGTGGAAATGGATGGTCTCTGTTGCAGAATGATATGCATTGCCCATTAAATGAACTACAGAATTTGGCTAAAGAGTATTAGTAGTGATAGGGAAAACATTCCAAAGAATTTGACCCTAGATATTGAGTTATTGGATCAGGCATGACAGAACGTGAGATCACACAGTAAATCATCTGTTTATATGAGGGCATTCTTCATAAGCTACTTTTTACTATTATGCTAAGTCCCCCTCAAAGTTGATCTTTTTTTTTTTGACAGGCAGAGTGGACAGTGAAAGAGAGAGAGACAGAGAGAGAGAAAGGTCTTCCTTTGCCATTGGTTTACCCTCCAATGGCCGCCGCGGCCAGCGCGCTACAGCCAGCGCACCGCGCTGATCCAATGGCAGGAGCCAGGTACTTCTCCTGGTCTCCCATGGGGTGCAGGGCCCAAGGACTTGGGCCATCCTCCACTGCACTCCCTGACCACAACAGAGAGCTGGCCTGGAAGAGGGGCAATCCGGACAGATTCCGGAGCCCTGACCGGGACTAGAACCCGGTGTGCTGGCGCCATAAGGCGGAGGATTAGCCTAGTGAGCCATGGCGCCGGCCTCAAAGTTGATCTTAATATGCTACTGAAAAGCTCCTTGAAACTTGCAAATGATGTTGGCTTGAATTAAATGATGTGGAGTTGTCGCTCCCCCTCTTCGCGGAGGAACGACACAGGACCCTGCACTGTTCTTTTGTCTGCTCGGCCCTCCCCGGGTTTGCTGCTGGTTCTTCCTGGGTTGGCTGCCGTCCCTCCACCTCCGTGGAGGGGCAGGCCCCCCTGCCACTTTCCCCACTTCCGCGGGGGAGCGGCACACCGCCGGCCGGCTCTCTTGGGGGCTGCTCAGGTGTTCCTTCAGATAGATGTTCCCCTTAGATGTTCCTGGTGCATGTTGTCTCTCTCCTCCTTTATAGTCCTCTTCCACCAATCCAAATTCTGCTACCCACACGCTGAGTACGCTGCTCTCCTCCAATCAGGAGCAGGATCAGCTCCTGCAGGTTACTGGTCGAACTGGAGGCAGCTGTGTAAAAGTTGTTTACTCCTCTCCCAGCGCCATATTGTGGGAGAGCAGATGCATAGAATAAGTCTTAATTCCAGTAACTTAGTCTAGTCCGAGTTGCTCCCCACATGGAGTTATCAGAACTCCCTTGCAAACTCTTGAAAGAGATCCAACTTCTCACAGAAGTGGGATTTAGACTCTTATTTATTTTGAAAGGCCAGGGAACCTTCCAGATGATGATGTTTCCCAAGACAGCCTGTAATATACTCCCTTCATTGAAGCAATAGTCTTCCAAAGACAGTGGCGCCACATCTGTGAGACGCTCAGTGGTGGCTGTGTTCTATAGAGCCCATTTGAGATTATAGATGTTGTGTTTTAATGGGATT
Organism: Oryctolagus cuniculus; assembly: GCF_964237555.1. NCBI lineage: Eukaryota > Metazoa > Chordata > Mammalia > Lagomorpha > Leporidae > Oryctolagus > Oryctolagus cuniculus. Next base: position 79,111,062 of record NC_091432.1, on the reverse strand, counting down.
GGCCCCTTGCATTAAGGTTCAAGATATGATAGTACTATTAAATGATGCTAGTATATTTGGTCCTGTGTCTGAGATAGCTAGGGTCTAAAGATGGAAGTAGGGTTGGAACCTCTCACTATCACTTTTAATAATTTACTTAAGAAAATAAACTCCCCCTTGACACAATTTCAGATACTGCATTAAAGGTTTAGATATTAATATCAGGGAACACAGTCAGGGTCCCATTAAATCCACATAGTCATCTTCTGCTTGATTGTTTTTGGCTCCTCATGTTCATAGCACAGCTGTCAGAGAAGATAGTTACTGTAAAGGCACGGGTGATTCATGTTGATCATCTTGGGGAGGGAGGATGGATGCTAAGTAATGCAGCAGGGAGGAGTGGGTCTGGAACTCAGGATTCATTAAGTTGCCTTTTTGTGCTTCCATTTCTGGTGAAAATGGAAAGAGCAGTTGCATCAACAGCATTTTACTGAGGACAAGTTACCAAGAATTTATGCACTCGGCATTAAATGTCTGAGTTGTTGCATCATGCAATGAACCTAGACATGGTGATGATTATCAATGACAGTATCAATTATGGTCTTCAAGATGGACCACAACAGTGAAGAATGTAACTTGTCCTACCAACCCTCCAATCATAATATTCTCTGTCTTTGGAATTATGACCAGTGACTTGAAAAAAATCAATGAAAGGACATATAGCACTTAACCTATAGTGGTGTGAATCTGAGTGGGTAGTAGTAGACAGTAACAGAGGAAATGCACAGCATTACAGCCTCCTGTTATAATCCCCACAACTTTACCAGAAAGCTTTCTCTGGATACATGGCGCATTTTAGTCTTACATACTGGCCAGGCCACAGTGCTATAGAGTTAAAACATTCTGGAGCAGCTTCATACAAAATTGGCATTAATTAGTTGGTAAAGACTCTGGCTGCCTCACCCCTCAGGAGGGAATAATCTGAGCCTTGCTATATATACTCCTGCAGAAATCCCTAGTAGAATTAAGCAAAAGTTTCACACACTGGCAATGTCATTACCACAACCTTTTTAGTTTCCTTCATTTCCCATTTCACTTCTGTGTTCCCCTACCAGTGCTTCCAAGAATTATATCACAATTAAGACTGACTTTTTTTTCATTCTTTATTGAACTTTAGCAACAAGTAGCTCTTAAAGCATCAGAGCTCCCAGACAATAATTTTCAACACCACAAATTCTCCAGCTCACTGCTTTTCTTTATAAAAATCCACTGAACTGTGGTGTCTGAGATTTGTATCATAAGAGCAGAATAAGAGCCTGCTAACATTTTCCTATCATAGAAGCATTTTCTATATAAAGACTTTAAAATAAATATTCATTGAATGACTGGTATCCTCATTCCCACCAGCAATATTTATTAAACATTTATTGTATTTCCAACATTTGGGCTAGATACTTTGTAAAGATACAGATGATGAAGTCGTGGTCCCAAGTCTTAAGATATTAAGATTAGGTAAGAGACTCAAACATATAAGCTGTTCATCTTGTTTTTTAAAGATTTACTTATTTATTTGAAAGGCAGAATTACACAGAGAGAGGTTGAGACAGATATAATGATCTTCTATTAACTGGTTCACTCTCCAAATGCCCCCAACTTCTGCTGCTTTCCCAGGCATATTAGCAGGGAGTGGATTGGAAATAGAGCATCCAGGACTCAAACCAGTGCCGATGTGCAACACAGGGACGTCACAAGCAGTGGCTTAACACATTGTGCCACAACATGGGCCCCAGTTCATCCTGTTTTAAAAAAAGGAGATCAAATGTCTAAACCAAGATTCCTCTCCTGAAAACATATTTTCTTCATACATGCAGGGAATTCAGATTCAACCATGCTTAAGAAAATAGAACCAAATCCCTACAATTCTCTTCTTAGAATGCTGGGATCTACTCATACTAGGTTGTTTCGTTTTTAGAACTTCCTGGTGTTTTCAGTTCTCTCTGATTCTTTCTCTTGGAAATCCTACCCATACAGCGATCTGGCACAGCGAAGGAAGGATTCAAACCAAGGCAGCGTCATTCCACTGTCAATGCTCCCAAATATTAGACTACACAATCTCTTCTTAGATTTCTTCTGGAGGGGACGATATTCTGAATTTGGAACAGGATAATAGGCCAAGGAAATGATACCACGACTTATCTAATACCTGACACTGCTAAACACTGTGAATGGTCATGAGTTAATATATATAAAATACTTAACAAAATGCCTAAAACATAGTAAGTAACCAATAAACACTATTATTATGATACTATTTTTTTCTGCTTATTTGATTATTATACTGAAGTGCAATCAAAGCCATCAGATAATATTTATAGATATTTATAATAGTGTTAAAAAATAAGGTCTCAGGATGAGTCTATGGAGACAGAAAGTAAAGTAGTGGTTTCCCTGGCTTGGAAAGATTAGTGGTGGCAGCTAAGAGCATGGGTTTTCTTTTGGGATGATGAAAATGTTCTAAAATTGATTTTGATGATGTTATCCAACTTTGTGAATATGCTAAAGTCCCTGGGATGCTTTATTTTAGTTGGGTAAAATGTTTTATTTGCAAATGAATAATGATGAAGCTGTGACAAAATAAGTAGAGCCACAGGAGAAAGCAGCATGGCATTACTGCTCTCGCAGTGCATTAGTTGAGCCTAACTATGGAGTCCTGTTCTGGTGTTTTTCCACAGGAAGGCATCTTAGGAGGTGCCTTTTTACCTTTACTGTCTTCACTCTGTACCCATGACTTGTTCTCAGCTGGAACTAGCGTGGATTTAAATTCAGCTGCATCTGAGCTGTTTCTATGTCTAAATGTCCTTGACTTTTTAGGTTCCTCAAGCTTGCAAAAATTTCCCAACATTCGAAGAGAAAAGAATCCGAGAAATTTCCCTTTAAAAAATGTCAGAAGTACTGATAGGCTAAACCAAAGTGAGTCTCCAAGAAGAGTGTAAAATGCCTTTGGAAGTGTGTACAAAACTTTAACTGCCTGGATGAGAATGAATTTCTTCATTTCAATAAACCAATTTATTTTCTTTAATTTGATTTTCAGAATATTCATGCCTGGGGAGAAACAGTATGTTTCTAAATATAATGTACTCAGTGAAACTCTGTAATGGTAGACATCTACTCTGGAATGTAAAACTCCAGATGGCCCAGATTATACTTTTCATTAGAGAAAATTTTTTCTTTCAGAAGAGCTGAAAGAAACCTCTGAATGTGTTTTTAAAATATCAAATACCAAAGAGTTGCTATTACTTGTAATACAATACAATGCTTCCTGTTGTGTCTTGAGCTGAACTTTTAAGAAATTAGCTTGTGCCAGGTGTGTAACATCAATCAATTTGTATTCGCTGAACTCTTTAAACAACTATCAAGTGGCTGTTCTGCACAAGTTACTGTGTTTGGTGCATTAAATAGGCTACAAGTCAAGGTCTCTAACGAAAGGTGTAATGTTTAATATGTTAGTTTCTTTCCTTTCTAGGTGATAGTTGTTATGGAAACATGAGTGATACAAAGTCGTGAGTGTCTGCTCTTTAAGTTTGGAACAGCTCTGGAGGGAGAAGCTGTGAGTTAACAAGACAGGCAAAAGATTCACTTGAAAATGAAGAGAAAATTTACTGTTTCTACAGCATAATAGTGTTCCTTTTTTCAGTATAATAAGCAGTGGTAGCTATCATTGATTTCTCTGTACAGAAAATATATAATACAGATCTTGTATAATATCTCTTCCAAACTTAATGTCATTTAATCATGAGTAGTACCCTATGGGATAGGGGCTGTTGCAGATTTCATGGATAAGAAAATAGCCTAATGGAAACACTACCTACATGTATCACATGATTCTGGCTAGATTTCATCAGTGCATCTGCTCGTGTGGTCACAACGGGCTAATCAGATGACTTCTTTTATTTTGGCCTACATGGCAGTCTAGGGGATGTGTTTGTGACCTAAGCTTTGCCGTGCAGTCTTCTCCTATGCCTTTTCCCAAAGATTTAAGAAAGGAGGTTATGGAAAATAGCTATCATTTCCTCACTTCATGTGGCAGTTAGTGAACACTCTCCAATAAACAGGGAGATGAGTAGACGAGAAGAGAGAAGAGGGCAAGACAGAATGAAGACCTCATCTGAGACTCTTGGCCCAGCTGCCTAAGAATCATGATTTAGCCTTCAACTTTCCTGTTACAGGAGGCAATATTTTCCTCTTCTGTTTCTTTGTTCAGGGCAGTTAGTTGATTTTCTGCCACTTTTAACTCAAATGCTTCTGACTAATAGAGCCACATAGCCATTAAAAGTGGAATTAGACTTGTACTTAGTTTATCTGTGTACATGGTCCACAAGACCCATGTTCTTGAACATTGTGTTTACTTACAATATTAGCTTTCACTTAAGTGAGAGATTTTTATGGCATTGGAGAAGACTTTACTTTTGGTAGTAGGGAAGTATGCAAAGCAGGTTTTTATGTTAATACAAATTAAACATCAGTCAGTATCTCCAAATACATGGGAAAACAGTGACATGTACCATGTAGAATAAAAACAAAACACACAAGTATGTTTTGAGAATGTTTCATTGAGTGATAACTATATAGTATAGTGTAATAGATATGTGATATTACTTATTGAATACAAAGTAATAATTAAAAGTCAATACAAAAATGCTTGAGGCAGGTATTAAGTCATAGTTGTGGCTTGGAAGAGCACATATCATATAGGAGTGCCAAGGATCAAGTCTTACTTCCTAGCCATCTTCCTGATAATATATACTGGGAGGTAGCAAATGATGGAGCAAAGATTGAGCCCCTGCCACACATGTGGGAGACATGGATGGAGTTCCTTGCTCCTGGCTTCAGCCTGGTCTATTCTTGACTGTTATGGGCATTTAGGAAGTGAACCAGCAGATGGAGGATCTCTCTCTCTCCCTCTCTTTCAAAAAACAAAAGAGAATAAGCATTCATATATCTGTCTATTTATAAATGCTTTCATCAGAGTGTGTTTGCCCATAAGAACCAAAATATAGATATTCTTAAAAGGCCATAAAACAAATTTTGGGAGTTTCTATTTTAGAGAAAGAGCATATAGAGAGGAATTAACAAAATGTGGAAAGCATAAATTTTGTGGAAGTACAAAATAATGTGGGGTAACAGAGTCTTCCAAAAGAACCATGATATAAGTTCCTGAAATACTGCTTATTTTTTAAAAAAGACTTATTTAACATACTTGGTTAAGTTTATTCCAAGGTATTTGATTGTTTTTGTAGCTATTGTGAATGGGATTGATCTTAGAAGTTCTTCCTCAGCCGTGGCATTGCCTGTGTATACAAAGGCTGTTGATTATTGTGCATTGATTTTATATCCTGCTAGTTTGCCAAAATCTTCTATGAGTTCCAATAATCTCTTAGTAGAGTTATTTGGGTCCCCTAAATAAAGAATCATATCATCTGCAAAGAGGGATCGTTTGAGTTCTTCCTTCCCAATTTGTATCCCTTTAATTTCTTTTTCTTGCCTAATAGCTCTGGCTAGAACTTCCAGAACTATATTGAATAGCAGTGGTGAGAGTGGGCATCCCTATCTGGTACCAGATCTCAGTGGAAATGCTTCCAACTTTTCCCCATTCAATAGGATGTTGGCCGTGGGTTTTTCATAGATTGCTTTGATTGTATTGAGGAATGTTCCTTCCATACCCAGTTTGCTTAGAGTTTTCATCATGAAAGGGTGTTGAATTTTATCAAATGCTTTCTCGGCCTCTATTGAGATAATCATATGGTTTTTCTTCTGCAGTCTGTTAATGTTGTGTATCACATTGATTGTTTTGCTAACATTAAACCATCCCTGCATACCAGGGATAAATCCCACTTGGTCTGGGTGGATGATTTCTCTGTTGTGTTGTTGCATTCTATTGGCGAGAATTTTATTGAGGATTTTTGCATCTATGTTCATCAGCGATATTGGTCTGTAATTCTCTTTCAATGCTGCATCTTTTTCCGGCTTAGGAATTAAGGTGATGCTGGCTTCATAGAAAGAATTTGGGAGGACTCCCTCTTTTTCTATTGTTCTGAATAGTTTGAGAAGAATTGGAGTCAGTTCTTCTTTAAATGTAAGGACGTTAAGGATCCCTACGATGAAAATTACAAAACCTTAAAGAAAGAAATAGAAGAGGATACCAAGAAATGGAAAAATCTTCCATGCTCATGGATTGGAAGAATCAATATCATCAAAATGTCCATTCTCCCAAAAGCAATTTATAGATTCAACGCAATACCAATCAAGATACCGAAGACCTTCTTCTCAGATCTGGAAAAAATCATGCTGAAATTAATATGGAGACACAGGAGACCTCGAATAGCTAAAGCAATCTTGTACAACAAAAACAAAGCTGGAGGCATCACAATACCAGATTTCAGGACATACTACAGGGCAGTTGTAATCAAAAAGCATGGTACTGGTACAGAAACAGATGGATAGACCAATGGAACAGAATAGAAACACCAGAAATCAATCCAAACATCTACAGCCAACTCATATTTGATCAAGGATCCAAAACCAATCCCTGGAGTAAGGACAGTCTATTCAATAAATGGTGCTGGGAAAATTGGATTTCCACGTGCAGAAGCATGAAGCAAGACCCCTACCTTTCACCTTACACAAAAATTCACTCAACATGGATTAAAGACTTATCTACAACCTGACACCATCAAATTATTAGAGAGCATTGGAAATACCCTGCAAGATATAGGTACCGGAAATGACTTCTTGGAAAACACCCCAGAAGCACAGGCAGTCAAAGCCAATATTAACATTTGGGATTGCATCAAATTGAGAAGTTTCTGTACTGCAAAAGAAACAGTCAGGAAAGTGAAGAGGCAACCAACAGAATGGGAAAATATATTTGCAAACTATGCAACTGATAAAGGGTTGATAAACAGAATCTACAAAGAAATCAAGAAACTCCACAAGATCAAAACAAACAACCCACTTAAGAGATGGGCCAAGGACCTCAATAGACATTTTTCAAAAGAAGAAATCCAAATGGCCAACAGACACATGAAAAACTGTTGAAGATCACTAGCAATCAGGGAAATGCAAATCAAAACCACAATGAGGTTCCACCTCACCCCGGTTAGAATGGCTCACATTCAGAAATCTACCAACAACAGATGCTGGCGAGGATGTGGGGAAAAAGGGACACTAACCCACTGTTGGTGGGAATGCAAATTGGTTAAGCCACTATGGAAGTCAGTCTGGAGATTCCTCAGAAACCTGAATATAACCCTACCATTCAACCCAGCCATCACACTCCTTGGAATTTACCCAAAGGAAATGAAATTGGCAAGCAAACATGCTGTCTGCACATTAATGTTTATTGCAGCTCAATTCACAATAGCTAAGACCTGGAACCAACCCAAATGCCCATCAACAGTAGACTGGATAAAGAAATTATGGGACATGTACTCTATAGAATACTATACAGAAGTCAAAAACAACGAAACCCGGTCCTTTGCAACAAATGGAGGAATTTGGAAAACATCGTGCTGAGTGAATTAAGCCAGTCCCAAAGGGACAAATATCATATGTTCTCCCTGATCGGCAACAACTAACTGAGCACCAAAGGGGAAATTTGTTGAAGTGAAATGGACACTATGAGAAACAGTGACTTGATCAGCTCTTGTCCTGACAGTTGATGTACAATGTAATACTTTATCCATTTTATTATTTTTTTTGTTCTAGTACCATTGGTTGAACTCTGCAATTAACACACAATTATTCTTAGGTGTTTATATTTTAACTGAAAAGTGGTCCCTGTTAGGAATTTGGAAAACATTATGCTGAGTGAAATAAGCCAATCCCAAAGGGACAAATACCACTTGTTCTCCCTGATAGGTGACAACTAACTGAGCACCAAAAAGGAAACCTGTTAAAGTGAAATGAACACTATGAGAAATGGTGACTTGATCAGCCCTCACCCTGACTGTTGATGAGCAACTTAATATGTTATCCCTCTTAGTATTTTTTTTGTTTGTTCTACTTAATACTTTTGGTTGACTACTGTAATCAATACATAATTCTTCTTAAGTGCTGAAACTTAACTGAAAAGTGATCAGTGTTAAATATAAGAGTGGGAATAAGAGAGGGAAGAGATGTGTAATTCGGGACATGCTCAAGCTGACTTGCCCCAAACGGTAGAGTTAGCAACATACCAGGGGATTCCAATTCAATCCCATCAAGGTGGCATGTACCAATGCCATCTCACTAGTCCCAGTGATCAATTTCTGTTCACAATTGATCATAATGATAGGACTAAGAACCAAAGGGATCATATAAACAAGAATAGTGTCTGCAAATACTAGCTAATAGAATAAAAAAGGGAGAGAACGATCCAACATGGGAAGTGAGATACACAGCAGACCCACAGAATGGCGCATGTCCTAAATGGCACTCTGGCCTCAGAATCAGCCCTTAAGGCATGCTGATCCGGCTGAAAAACCCATGAGAGTATTTCAGGCATGGAAAGCCAAGACACTCTGGGGAAAAACAAAACAAAACAAAACAAAACAAAAAAACCTAAATGAAAGATTGCCGCGAGTGAGATCCCAGTGGAAAGAATGGGTCATCAAAGAAGGAGGTACCTTTCTCTGAAGGGAGGAGAGAACTTCCACTTTGACCATGGCCTTGTCTAAATACCATCAGAGTCGGTGAACCCAGGGGGCTTCCATAGCCTTGGCAGCTCATGACAAGAGCCTAGGGTGATTACTGAGGCCATAAACAAGAGTGTCAATTTGTTAAGTCAACAACAGGAGTCACTGTGCACTTACTCCTCATGTAGGATCTTTGTCCTTAATGTGCTGTACATTGTGATTTAATGCTATACCTAGTACTCAAACAGTATTTTTCACTTTACGTTTCTGTGTGGGAGAAAACTGTTGAAATCTTTACTTAATGTATGCTAAACTGATCTTCTGTATATAAAGAGAATCGAAAATGAATCTTGATGTGAATGGAAGGGGAGAGGGAGTGGGAAAGGGGAGGGTTGCGGGTGGGAGGGACATTATGGGGGGAAGCCATTGTAATCCATAAGCTGTACTTTGGAAATTTATATTCATTAAATAACAGTTAAAAAAAGATTTATTTATTTGCATGAAAGGCAGAGTGATATGGAGAGAAGGGTGGGGCGAGAATGAAGAAACAGAGAGCTGTCTTCCATCTGCTGGTTCACCTCAAATGGCTTCAACAACCAGCTCTGGGCCAGGTCAAAGCCTGGAGCCAGGAACTCCATCCTGGTTTCCTAGATGAGTGACAGGGGCCCAAGTATTTGAGCATTTTCCACTGGTTTCCTAGGCGCATTAGCAGGAAGCTGAATCAGAAGTGGAGCAGATGAGACTCAAATCGGTACTCTGATATGAGATGCCAGCACTAGAAATGGTGGCTTAACCCACTATACCACAATGCTGGCCCCTGAAATACTGCTTATTTTTTTAAAAAAATGTCATATTGACACTATGTCCCATACAATGTACACCTATTACAAGTAATTAAGAAAATGTCTATAACTATTGTGGAAAATGAAAAAGATACAAATCTAATAAAATGCTATTAACATATAGCTTCTATTTAAAAAAATAATGAAAAGTGCTATTCATTTATTGTGTTTGCCAAAGGGAGCAAAAATGAATGGACAAAGGATGTTCAGAAATGCTTTGTTTAGACCTAAATACACAATGAACAACTAAAAGTACATGGGAGGAAATGGTCATTTGAACACAACAAGTAAATGCAATAACACACAATCAGAGGTACTGAAAAATCATCATAGCAAATTAGTCTTCAAAATCCTATTCATTTAGTACCTCCTTGTGCCAACAACTGCATGTAAGCTACTTTGTCTTCACAGAAATACCACGACATAATCATTATTAACCCAGTTTATTGATGCAGAGACTAAAGCACAGAGATTTATAGAGACTCTTCAAGATTATAGAGCTAGAAAGTGACTGAGCCAGTGCTCAAACACAAGACAGGCTGGCTTAAAAGCTCTTTTTAAACTATAATTCAAAATAATATACTTGTACTATGACCATGTGACCTTATTTTATGACTATACTTTAGTTAGCAACAGTTTTAAAGATTATCTATTTTATATATTATCAGTTAAGGCTCAGTAAAGAGACAGACAGTACACAATAAACTGGGTAAGGAACATTAATATAAGGAATTGCTGACCAGTCAAAAGACATTAGGGTTAATGTCTGGGCTAGTGGTATCTGGGTTCAATTCCAGTTTTTTTTTTTTTTTAATATTTATTTATCTGAAAGGCAGACACAGAGAAAGAAGGAGAGAGAGAGAGAGAGAGATCTTTTATCCACTGATTCTCTCCTCAAGTGGCTGCAACTGGGCGAGACTGAGCCAGGCAAAGCCAGGAGCCAGGAGCTTCGTCTGGGTCTCCCACGTCGGGGTAGGGGCCCAGGCACCTGGCCATCTTCTGTGCTTTCCCAGGTGCATCAGCAGAGAGCTGGATCAGAAATGGAGCAGCCAGGACTAGAACTGGCTCCTGTATGGGATGCCAGCACTACAGATGGAGGCTTAACCCTCTACACCACAGCACCTACGCCTCCAGTTTTGTTTAACGTGGTGATGGCTCAGTTCCTGGACTGAGATTCTACCTCTGGCTTTGGCATAGGTGAGCCCCAGTCATTGCAGACATTTGGGGAAAGAATCATTGGGTGAGAACTGTCTCTCCCTCCCTGTTTGTTTCTCATTCCCTCTCTCCCTCTTTCTGCCTTTACGCCAAAGATAACAATGATAATAATAAAATAGGCAAATAACAAAGAGCTAGTTCAAGAGACTCTGAAGAATACAGGAAGAACAGATGTAGGGGGAAGCAAAGCTGAGTAAAAGCATATGAAGAAGGAAAACTCCTTGGCAGAGCCTCCCCACGTCCCATCCCTTGCCTGAGGCAAAGATTTAGACATTGTTGGACAAGTTGTGGCTGAGGCCCACTGGATGGTGAAGTTCATTAGATTAGAACAGGAAAGCACCCTGGGAAGTCACCAGTTGGGGCAATACTGAAATTCACTGGAGGGTGTGGCCTAGATCCCTTGCCCTCACTGCCAATTCCTTCTGACCGAAACCAAATACACAAAACAAAACTAAAATTCTATCTGTTGGTAAGGAAACCATGTTCTGGTGGCAACAGAAGCAGGAAGGAAAGCACTGGGTCCTGGAGGAGAATCCTTTCTTCTGCAGTATCTCTTTAGTGCCCTCTATTGACAGGACCTTCCATTGTGTCTGCTGGAAAAGGAAGCTTGTTTATAAGGTCCAGCTCCAAAACCAAAATGCAGGAAATAGAGACAGGATTCAGAGCGGAGAAGCAATGAATTGCTAACTGGCAGAGTGTTTTAAGGTAAACCATGACAACTGTGAAAACAAAGAACTCCAAAATGGCTTCACAAAATGAAGATTTCCTTTGTGTTTAAATCATGTCCTGGTTCTTTTCAGGTTATTCCCCTACAAGTAGAAATTCAACCATTTAGGGTTTTTTGTTTCCTTATGAGGCTCCATCACCATGGAATCACTGGTCTCTGAATATACACAAGATTAAAGGGTATACTTAAAAGCCAGTCCTATAACTCTTGCCCACAGTGAACAGACCAGAATTTAGTGGGCAAGTTTTATGAGAAGTCTAGTTTTATGAGAAACTAGGAAATGTACTAGAAAAAAAATGAAATAGACAGTAAACATGTACCCTTGTCCCTGCCACATTAGATTTCAAGTGCTTTCTCTGACTGGTACATTTAAGAAAGTCAGTCTTAATTAACATGAATAGTTTAAAAATAATATTAATTTAAACACAATGCTATAGAATTTAAAGAAATTTTGTACAAAGCACTAAACAACAGAACTTCTGTATACTGAGACATTAAATATTTAATTCCCTAAATCAGTAATTATCAAGGCTGCAAGAGGAAATAGGATACCTACACAAAACTCAAAGAAGTGATGATACTAGGGAACATATTCAATCTCTAATTTTTAAAGTTTTCATTTAATTGAGAAGCCAATTACACATATGTATACACACATACTATATATACATACAGACACATACACACACACCTATACACAGAGAGAGAAAGGGAGGGTGGGAAAGAGACCAAATGACAGATAGAAGGGGCAGAGGGTATTCCTATCCTCTGACTCATTTACCAAATGTCTGCAACAGCCTGTGCTGGACTGAGACTAAAGGCGGGAGCTGGGACCATAATTCATGTCTCCAATGTGGGTGGCAATAACCCAAGGACTGAGTCATCATTGCTGTCATCCATTGTCTGTGTTAGCAGAAAGCTGTAGTCAGGAACCTCGACCCAGGAATTGAAACTAGTCACTCTAACATGGGCCAGGGGTGTATTAACCACTAGGCTAAAGGCCCACTCCAATCTGAGATGTAACTTTAAGTTCAAAAAACTAAAATATCTAATATTTTGGTAATAAAAATCTCAGAAGTCTTGAAAATGGAAGTAAAACAAAGGAGGCAGTCAAAAGGGCACAAGGTAGAAAAACAAATTGGTAGCTAATGTTTTTGAGAGGAAAAGAGGAAAAGAAAGAGAGGAAAATGATGTAATATTTATTTAAGAACACATGGTTTGAGGAGGATTGAGCAACATTGTCATAAATGCTTGCTAGGCACTTGCCTGAGGCACTTGTGCCTGCTTGTATCATCATGCCCATTAGACTTAACTTGCATACTTAGCAGAAAGTTTAAGAACATGGAAATTGAGTGTTCTAGTTCTGAAGTGACACTATCCACATTCAAATCCTAACATTTTTACTTAATATTCTGTGGTCTTGAGCAATCTATTTAACATCTATATAGCAGAGACTGCTGGTTGCACCTAGTGACAATCTCATTTTTTTACATGAGAACCTAAGTTTTAGTGGTGTATTTGAACACCCGGCTAAATAGTAGAGTTCTCTGCCTACCTTGCAGATGGGTATGACCATGTGATTAAATTTTGGCCAAAATGAAATCAACAGAAATTATGTGTGCAACTTCCAAGTTTAGTCCTTCAAATAAAACAATGTGTTCTCCCTTTCCCCCTTTGGAATGTGCTGTGGTGATTTGGAGCAGAAATCCAGAACTACAAAATGGAAGCCTCATTTAGATAATGAAATTATAGAAAGATAGAAAGATTTTGGGCCCAAGATAGTGGTAAATTGTCTTTCCCATCACGGACCACCTATTTGAGTATTTTTAGGGTAGAGGGAAAAAACATTCTATTCTGCTGAAGCTATTCAAGATGCCTGATACAGCCAGCCTAGCATTCTTTGTAAATCACTCTAATCCCCTGGATTTAAAAAAAAAAAAACAGATTTGTTTATGTATTTGAAAGGTAAAGAGACAGAGAGATAGAGAGAGGCAGAGAGAAAGAGAACTTTCATCTGCTTGTTCACTCCCCAAGTGGCTGTAGTGGACTGGACTGGACCAGGATGAAGCCAGAGACTGGAACTCCATCCAAGTCTCACATGTGATTAGCAGGGACCCAGGTCCTTGGGCCATCTTCCACTGCTTTCCTAGGTGCATTTTTAGGGCTGGATCAGAATCAGAACAACCAGGACTCAAACAAGTACACTGATAAGGGTTGCAGGCATCAAAAAAACAGCTTCAACTGCTATGCCACCCTCTTGGCCTCTCTTCTGGATTTTTAATTTGCAAATTGGGATGTTTATTGTAGCACCTTACTTCCCAGTTTTTGTAAAGATTCAACAATACCAACAAGGTTGACAAGAGCAATTTCAGATGTTTACACAGCACCTACTAGGTGCTAGCCACAGTTCTGTGTACTTACTTTGTAGACAAATACATCCAGCACAGAGTGAGTATTGGTCTTTGCTATCACAAGTCTCCTACTTTCTCCATGATCTGCAGGATAGCTGTTCTAATTCATGTTTCACTCTATTTTCTTTGCAATCCATAGAAATTTGAATATCAATATTCATGGTGTCTAATCATTTCCATATGGACATCCATATAACTGTGTAGGTAGTATATAAATATAACGATTATAAATATGGAAATATACCATAAAATTTAAATAACATAATTATGTATATTAAATTTCTTTGTTAGTCATGTGATAAACAGCTGTTGAAAATGTTATTAGCTGGGCCCGCGCGGTGGTGCAGTAGGTTAATCCTCCGCCTGCAGCACCGGCATCCCATTTGGGCGCCAGTTCTAGTCCCGGCTGGCTGCTCCTTTTCCAATCCGGCTCTCTGCTATGGCCTAGGAAAGCAGTAGAAGATGGCTCAAGTGCTTGTGACCCTGCACCCATGTGGGAGACTGGAAGAAGCTCCTGGCTCCTGGCTTTGGATCAGCTCAACTCCGGTTGTTGTCATTTGTGGAGTGAACCAGCGTAATGGAAGACCTCTGTCTCTCCTCACTGTAACTCTACCTCTCAAATAAATAAATAATAATCTTTAAAAAAGAAAAGAAAATATTATTAGCAAGCTTTGTGGTAATGAAAATCCAAATCAATATTTTTTGTAGTGTGAAAGAGCAGCAGGGGGTTGGTGTTGTGGCATAGAAGGTTAAGTTGCTACTTGGGACACTTGTGTTTCTTATTGGAATGCTTGTTCAAGTCTTGGCTACTCTGCTTCCAATCCAGCTTCCTGCTAATGTACCTGGGAAGTAGCAGACAATGGTCTAAGTATTTGGGTTTCCTGCCATCCATGTGGTAGACCAATATTGAGTTTCTTGCTCCTGACTTCTTCCTAGCCCAGCCCTGGATGTTGTGGACGTTTGGGGAATGAATTGAAGGATGGAAGATACTTCTGTGTGTATGTGTCTTTCCTTCTCTCTTTCTCTGTCACTCTGCCTTTCAAATTATTAAATAAATAAATCTTTAAGAAAGGATCACTCAGCCTGGAAAGGCAGCTTAAAAAAAAAAAAAAGCAAGCTCTTTACCATCTCTTTCTCTTCATGACAGTATAAATAATGCAGATTATGCAAAATAAACAAAACTAATAGAAAAGTCATGAGTGATTCCACTATCCAAATTAACCAGCTCCTTTCTCTGTCTTAGTGGCAGAGATCATTTGGGATTTATTTTTTTCTCTTTATAATGAACATTTTTCTAATTCATCAAATATTTTTATATGACACAAATTTTGAGAGTGAATAGAAATTGAATTGTTTTAATATAAACCATGGTTTATTCAATTAAGCCACTAATGCTAATTTCTACATTGTCAATAATTTTCCTTTAATTATTTCATTCCTTATAATAAATTCCTAGAAGTGAAATTTCCGAATTGAAAGTTATGCAAAATTTAAAAGATATCTGAAAATTACTTTCATAAAACTTGTACCATTCCTATCAGTGATGTTTGAAAACACTCAAAGAGCATAGTGATTTATAATCATTTTTCTTATATGTACTCAACCATTGCAGATCCCCACAGTAAGCCTTTCAACATGTTTGTAAGAGAATAGTAAATTTATGAGCAGAAGGGAAAACTTTGTAGACAACCAAAAACATGATATCAGCTTACAGAAATGTGACTTTCAACTGAAAAACACATTAAATATAGATTTTCTGGTCCTCCTCCTCCCTTTTCAGCACTCTTGAGAAAGGTCACTTTGCTCTATTGTGACTGAAGTCAATTTTAAAAAGGAGCCTAGGGGATGGCACCATGATGCACTAGATTAATCCTCCACCTGCAGCACCGGCATCCCATGTGGGCACCAGTTCTACTCCTGGTCTAGTCCAGCTCTCTGCGATGGCTTGGGATAGCGGTGGAAGATGGCCCAGGTGCTTGGGCCCCTGCACCCGCATGGGAGACCAGGAAGAGGCACCTGGCTCCTGGCTTCAGATCAACACAGTTCTGGCTGTTGCGGCCATTTTGGGGAGTGAACCAACAGAAGGAAGACCTTTCTCTGTCTCCTTCTCTCACTATCTGTAACTCTACCTGTTAAATAAATAAATAAAAATCTTTAAAAAAAAAAAGGAGCCTTAATAAAATATAGCTTCTTAAGAATGATTTTGTCTCCATGAACGATGTTATTATTAAGCCCCTGCAAATCCTGCTTGCTTACAATATTACTAAAACTAATGAGTCAATTATTTGTGTTTTATACTGCCATAGAACATTTATTCTATGAAAGTTTATTATCATTTTGAATTGCTAATAGAATCATCTTTGTTTTAATTCCACAGAAACAAAATGTCCTTCCTCCAACTATTGAAGTTGTTTGCATCTTAACTTTGTGTAACCTATAATTCTAATGAAAAATGAATACAGACATGCCATTTCCTCTAGAAATATTCACTGTTCTTTTTCAATCCGAGAGACCCAGGTTCTTTGATATATTGGCTTGGCAGAAGAATGCTAGGCTCCTATAAGAGGTCATTCCATAAGTGTTTTCTTTCTTTTTTTAAAGATTTATTTATTTATTTGAAAGTCAGAGTTATAAAGAGAGAGAAGAGGGAGGGAGAGAGAGAGAGAGATAGAGATGGAGATAGAGAGAGAGAGAGAGAGAGAGAGAGGTCTTCCATCCAATGGTTCACTCCACAGTTGGCTGCAATGGCCGGAGCTGCACTGATCCAGAGCCAGGAGCCAGGAGCTTCCTCCCGGTCTCCAACGTGGGTGCAGGGGCCCAAGGTCTTGAGCCATCTTCTACTTCTATCCCAGCCACAGCAGAGAGCTGGATTGGAAGTGGAGCAGCTGGGTCTCAAACCAGCACCCATATGGGATGCTGGTGCTTCAGGCCAGGGCGTTAACCCACTGTATCATAGCGCCAGTCCCTCCATAAGTGTTTTCAAATTATCTTGGTTAATCTTATTTTTTTTCTCTTTCAAATACAAAATGAAAGTAAAAAGAGAAACTCCCCAAATGGAACTGGAATCATGGAATCATGAAATCACTGAATGGATTCAATGAGAATCTATTGGAAGCATTTAGAAAGTCCCTGGAATCATGTATTGAGAATATCATTACTCTGACATGAATAAAAATTCAAACATCACAAAATAGAAGGCATGCCCTTGACCCTATGTGCCAAATAGTGTGTTCTAAAGCACCACAGATTTAAAGAGATTATATTAAACATTCTTATAAGAGAATACCAAAAATTCCAGGTGTTAGAAGTGCTTATCAAGCACATTTTAAATATATTCTCTCCATAACTAGGCTCCCTTCTCTATTGAGGTCTTTGTGATGTGTGTGTGTGTGTGTGTGTGTGTGTATGTAAGTGTTCAAACAACATACATCTGTGTTATTTTTTTATTCAGTTATGCTTATACTTTGGATTGGTCTACTATTAGGAGATTCTAATAAATAACAATGGAATGTCAATGTGGCTTAAAAAGGAATTTCTACCCATGTCCATTTGAAGTTTTTTCCCTCCTGTCCTTTTGATTTTTGAAATGTCACACAAAGAAAACCAAAGAGGCTCAAGAAGAGATAATAAACTTTGTGAACATTGAAAACAAGTAACATAATGAGGAAAGGGACTTCCTTAAGCTCTAGAGCATAGAAGTCATTGAATATTTATTAATAAACCAGGCTTGATTTTAATCCCATAGTTTATTTTTATCATTTTATTTTATATTTTAATACATTACTGATAATCTGGAGAAAAGAAAATCACATAGACAAATTTGTTATTCTGCCTATATTGTGCTTGATTTTTGAAATACCATATATTATTTTTGCTTTTTAATAATTTTTAAAACAAATAGAAATAATTAAAGAGATTTTGTTGATACAAAGCAAACACACAAGGAAATATTTCCATTTCTTTTGTTCCACTGCATACTCAATTAAAATATTTTTTAAAATGAGAGTAGTATTTGCTTTTATGTGAAGCCACTGCTTTTATCTCCATAAAAAAAAGAAAAAATGCTTTCAGTATCATGTCTTTCAAGAAGATGCAAAATGGACAAATTTTAAAATGGTTATTTGTTTTGCTCTCCAGGAAATGGTGGCAATGTTAGAAATAAATATAATACATAGTATGACCTTGATTATTATCTGGTAAGTCAGGATTCTAGCAGGAATAGTCAATTGAGATCAGCTTTGATTCTTTTGTTGAGTCCCAGAAGTGCTTCCGCGGGGCATTAGTAAAAGCAGAAGATTCAACATTCTTAACATGTTATCTCAAAAAACTAGGTTGTTTTTGAAACAAAGTGAAGGGGCTGGCATTGTGGCATAGATGGAAAAGCTGCCACTTGAATCTGGGACTTGGCATCCCATATGGGTGCCAGTTCATGTCCTTGTTGTTCCACTTCCAATCCAGCTTCCTTTTAATGACCTGGGATAAACAATGGAAGATGGTCTAAATATTTGGGGACCCTTGCTGCCCATGTGGGAGATCTAAATAAAGATTCTGGCTCCTGGCTTTGGACTGGCCTAGTGCTGGCCCCTGTTACATTCTGGGGGGTGAAACAGTAGATGAAGATCCCGCTCTCTCTCTGTCTCCTTCCAAATAACTAAATCCTTTTTTAAAAAGGTGTGAAGATCATCAGGTTTTTATAGCAGTCACTCATTTGACAGATGAACCATGTCGAAGAAGGTTCAGTGACACATATGAAGTCATGCAACTAACTGAAAGAAAAAATAATGGCTAAAAGCCACATCTGCACTTTCTACTAATGTCTCCTGTTATAGAGAGACTATTGGATACCAGGCAAATGACTTACATGGAATTTATTAATTGGCAGTGTATAATTAAATTTTCACTTGGCAAATAAAGAAACAGACTTAGAGAGGTTAAGTCACAAGAGATCACACAGAGTAAGGAGGAGTTTAAACACAGCTCTGACCCTTAGCACTTACCATTGTGGTACAGTGCCCAATCTGTTTTATAGCATGTTAAATGGTTGTTGATCCATAGCACCTGGCACAAAGCATTTTGGTTTCTCAAATGAAGGTGAGAGTGAGATGAGAAAAGCTGAGGTTGAATGTTTGAGAAGTGAAAAGATGGGGCCGGCGCTGTAGTGGAGTGGGTAAAGCTGCTTCCTGCAGTGCCAGCATCCCTTATGGGCGCAGATTAGAGTCCCAGCTGCTCCACTTCCACTCCAGCTCTCTGCTATGGCCTGGGAAAGCAGTAGAAGATGGCCCAAGTCCTTGGGCCTCTGTACGCATGTCGGGGACCCGGAGGAAGCTCCTGGCTCCTGGCTTCAGATCAGCATAGCTCTGGCCATTGGGACCAACTAGGGAGTGAACCAGCGGATGGAAGTCCTCTCTCTCTCTCCCTCGCTTTCTCTGCCTGTGAAAAGGCATAAATAATCTCTCTCTGTGAAAAGGCATAAATAATCTAAGAAAGTAGGAAAATAAATTGATTAAAGAAATACAGATATGTACTGTTGAATGATCTCACTTTAGTCAGAGATGGACTGTATATACAATTGCAGTCTTATAAGATTGTAATGAAACTTAAAGATTCTTGTGTTACCTAGTAATGTTGTAGGATTCATGCATTTGTGGTGCAATATAGGACTCATCCATTTGTGGTGATACTAGTGTAATCAAACCTACTACACAGCTAGCTGTAAAAAGTATAGCACATACACTTAAATACAGTACATAATACTTGACAATGGCAACAAGTGATTATTACTGGTTTATTATATTGTACTCATTTTAGAATATACTCATGCTTACAAAAAAGGTTTACTGTGAACACAATGCTATGTCACACCAACAGCAGCCACATACATCTTGCCGTTACCATATCTCTTAATCACATTATTTGTTCTTATACTTGATTTACTCTTGGATTATTTTGTTCATTAGGACTCCTAAGCATACAAAATTTACCACAGTTGCTGCCATTAAGAGAGCACATTTTTTGTTTGACCTGGAAATAAAATTAAAAGTGATTAAGGACTATGCAGGTAGATAATCAGTGACAGTTATCGCTTGCCAGTCAGGCATGTCCAGGCTATGATCTCGAAGAACAAAAACAAAGTGACAGAAGCTTTGCACTCTGTGATGTTTGCACTGGCAAAATCCTGAAGAACACACTTCTCAGAATGTGTCCCTGATGTTAAGCGATGTGTGACTCTATAGCTGTCTTACAGCATAAAGAACACACTTGAGAAGTTGGTGGTTCTGAATTTGAAGTGATATCAGGTTTTGTTTGTGCTTGTTTGTTTTAATCACATTTGCTTTACTGTGGGGAGCAACTCGGACTAGACTAAGTTACTGGAATTAAGACTTATTCTATGCATCTGCTCTCCCACAATATGGCACTGAGAAGGGAGAAACAGCTTCTACACAGCTGCCTCCAGTTCAACCAATAAACTGTAGGACCTGCTCCTGATTGGAGGAGAGCAGCGTACTCAGCGTGTGGGTAGCAGAGTTGGGATTGGTGGAAGAGGACTATAAAGGAGGAGAGAGACAACATGCACCAGGAACATCTATCTGAAGGAACACCTGTGCAGCCCCCGAGAGAGCCGGCTGGCGGTGTGCCGCTCCCCCGCAGAAGTGGGGAAAGTGGCTAGGGGGAACCGCCCTTCCACGGAGGTGGAAGGGACGGTAGCCAACCCGGGAAGAACCAGCAGCAAACCCGGGGAGGGCCGAGCAGACAAAAGAACAGTGCAGGGTCCTGTGTCATTCCTCCACGAAGAGGGGTTGCGACATAATGGTGCCGTGACTCGGATAGGAAGCCTAGGCAGGGTTTAGTGTCGTTCCTCCACAAAGAGGGGGAGCGACATAATGGTGCCGTGACTCGGATAGGAAGCCTAGGCAGGGTTTAGTGTCATTCCTCCACGAAGAGGGGGAGCGACATAATGGTGCCGTGACTCGGATAGGAAACTTAGGAGGGAAGAAACGGGAAGAAGTTGGAAAATACCGGAGAGAGAGACTAGCAAAGAGCCTAGGGAAAAGCCGGACGGAAAAGGTGCCAGAAGAAGCTATCGAAAGCTTAGGCATAGACTCAGATACGGACTGTGGGAAAGAAGTTAGGATTGGACGTTAGGGTTGAAAGTGAAAGTGAAACCGAGAAGAAACTTAGACTCGGATACGGATTGTGGGGAGAAGCCAGGAGAAATGAGAGGGGGATATTGTTGGAAGAAAAGTTAGGAAACATACCGGGTAGAGAAAAATATGTTAGGGAGGATGAAGCCGTGGGGGCAGGCTGAGGCAGAGATGTAAGCTATGTTGGAATTCTTCAAGTCAGCCCGGGGAACAAAAGGCGAAAATCTAAAACTAGAGGCAGAGACGTGAGCCAGGTTGGAATCCGTCAGATTAGCCCGGGGAGCAAAAGACGGGAAGCCAAACTGAAAGGCGGAGACGTGAGCCAGGTTGAATTCGCCAGGTTAGTCCAGGGAACTTAGATTGAATACCGGTGGCGGAAACGTGAGCTAGGCTGTGTGATTCGCGGGAGCCGCCGCCGCATGCAGAGAGCGCGCGGGGCGCAAGTAGATAGGGAACGTGGGGCTAGTGCGAAGGCTGTGGTGCAGGCGCAAAGGGCGCGGAGACCGCGGAGCGCGTGAAGCCGGGAAGCGGCACAGAGCCAGGAAGCCACCGCGGGGCGAGGCACCGAGAAGCAGCCTCGGGGCAGGCACCGGGAAGCCAAGGGGATAAGAGAAATAGAAGTTTAGAAGTAAAATGAGAGAAATAGGAATGCTGGCAGATAGAAGTAAAATAGGAGAAATAAGAATGCCCGGAGATAGAGAAATAGAGAAAAATAAGGAAGGCCTCCCCACAACACAGCAATGAGAGAGCTTGGATTCGGTCTGCCTGATTAGTAAGACGATAAGCACCTGTGGGCGGCTGCAGGTCACTGAAGACAGGCACGTTATCAACATCAATAAGTCTCCCCACAATACGGCAATGAGAAGGCTCGGATTCAGTTTGCCTGATTGCTAGGGCTTGTAAGCACTTGCAGGCAGTTCTAGCAGAGCAGAGCATGCATTGCAGGGCACTGAACACAGGCACGCATCAGCGCCTAAAAACCTCCTCACAACATGGCGAAGAGAGGACCCGGATTTGGTTTGCCTGATTGGTAGGGCTTGTAAGCACCTGTGGGCAACTCCAGCAAGCAGAGCAGAGTGTGTGCCGTGGGGCACCGAAGACAGGCGCGTATCAACGCCAAAAATAAAAAGAAAGGGGGATCTGTGGGGAGCAACTCGGACTAGACTAAGTTACTGGAATTAAGACTTATTCTATGCATCTGCTCTCCCACAATATGGCGCTGAGAAGGGAGAAACAGCTTCTACACAGCTGCCTCCAGTTCAACCAATAAACTGTAGGACCTGCTCCTGATTGGAGGAGAGCAGCGTACTCAGCGTGTGGGTAGCAGAGTTGGGATTGGTGGAAGAGGAGAGGAGAGAAGGAAGAAGGAGGAGAGAGACAACATGCACCAGGGAACATCTATCTGAAGGAACACCTGTGCAGCCCCCGAGAGAGCCGGCTGGCAGTGTGCCGCTCCCCCGCAGAAGTGGGGAAAGTGGCAGGGGGAACCGCCCTTCCACGGAGGTGGAAGGGACGGTAGCCAACCCGGGAAGAACCAGCAGCAAACCCGGGGAGGGCCGAGCAGACAAAAGAACAGCGCAGGGCCCTGTGTCGTTCCTCCACGAAGAGGGGTTGCGACATAATGGTGCCGTGACTCGGATAGGAAGCCTAGGCAGGGTCTAGTGTCGTTCCTCCATGAAGAGGGGGAGCGACACTTTAGTCTCAGATTAATTAAAGAAAATGCAGAATTATATTCAACATGATTTTATGATTTAATAAGAAAGTAGAATAGGGGAAAAGAGACAATGCATATGAGGATGTGTTTAAAAGTATATTGATTGACAGAAAATTAAATGGATAAGAACAAAAATAAAGACAACAAGTTGAGAGATAGATCAATGTTTTGTTGGTATAGGTGGGTTCAAAGGATTGCTTATGTAAAGTGGTGCTTGCTATTGGCAATGATATGTCTAGGGCAGACCTCAGGATTGAATGGCTGACACAGTTTGAGGAGCAACATTATTAAGTGAGATGGGCATTATGACATTACAAAAAGATTATCACACAGGTGGAGATAGTGGTGTATTAAAGCACCAAGCCTGGCATCATCATTCACCCATTATTTATTGATTTCTTTAATATATTAGTGAGTAAAGATGTTGAAGTATGAGATAAGAATCCTGCTTCTTCAAGGTTTCTATCTTATGAGAGAGACATAAAACAAATCATTAAAGTCATGTTCTATGTGATTCACTAGCCATGATGTAATAATACATGGATGGCCCATTTTATTTTGGAATTGAGGTAGCCTTCTTACATTTATTAATAAAGAACTATTTCAGGACAAGTATTTCTTTCAAGATAGGAAAAGAGGCTAGGCTATTTCACAGAGAAAAATGTGTTTGAAAATGAAGTGAATGGTAAGAAAGGGAAGAGTTAATTGACAGTTTTGGCAAGGGACTTCTTGTATAGTTAGTATGTATAGAAACTATCAAAAAGGCTGAAGTTGACAGAAGGGTTGAAGCCATGGGAAGATCTTTTATACTGTAAGCAGCTGGAATGACCATTAGTTTTAATCAATAAAGTGAACATCTGATTGAGATTTTAGAAACTTTTTTCTGATTTTAGTATGCAGCACTAGAGGTAGAACAAGAAGTTATGATGCAACCAGAATAATCCAGAAAAGAATTGGTAAGGGTCTCTGTCGCTCCCCCTCTTCGCGGAGGAACGACACAGGGCCCTGCGCTGTTCTTTTGTCTGCTCGGCCCTCCCCGGGTTTGCTGCTGGTTCTTCCCGGGTTGGCTACCGACACTTCTACCTCTGTGGAAGGGCGGTTCCCCCTAACCAGTTTCCCAACTTCCGCAGGGGAGCGGCACACCGCCGGCCGGCTCTCTTTGGGGCTGCACAGGTGTTCCTTCAGATAGATGTTCCCTGGTGCATGTTGTCTCTCTCCTCCTTCTTCCTTCTCTCCTCTCCTCTTCCACCAATCCCAACTCTGCTACCCACACGCTGAGTACGCTGCTCTCCTCCAATCAGGAGCAGGTCCTACAGTTTATTGGTTGAACTGGAGGCAGCTGTGTAGAAGCTGTTTCTCCCTTCTCAGCACCATATTGTGGGAGAGCAGATGCATAGAATAAGTCTTAATTCCAGTAACTTAGTCTAGTCCGAGTTGCTCCCCACAGATCCCCCTTTCTTTTTATTTTTGGCGTTGATACGCGCCTGTCTTCGGTGCCCCACGGCACACACTCTGCTCTGCTTGCTGGAGTTGCCCACAGGTGCTTACAAGCCCTACCAATCAGGCAAACCAAATCCGGGTCCTCTCTTCGCCATGTTGTGAGGAGGTTTTTAGGCGCTGATGTGTGCCTGTGTTCTTTGCCCTGCAATGCATGCTCTGCTCTGCTAGAACTGCCTGCAAGTGCTTACAAGCCCTAGCAATCAGGCAAACCGAATCCAAGCCCTCTCATTGCCGTATTGTGGGGAGACTTATTGGTGTTGATAACGTGCCTGTCTTCGGTGACCTGCAGCCGCCCACAGGTGCTTATCGTCTTACTAATCAGGCAGACCGAATCCAAGCTCTCTCATTGCTGTGTTGTGGGGAGGCCTTCCTTATTTTTCTCTATTTCTCTATCTCCGGGCATTCCTATTTCTCCTATTTTACTTCTATCTGCCAGTATTCCTATTTCTCTCATTTTACTTCTAAACTTCTGTTTCTCTTATCCCCGCGGCTTCCCAGTGCCCGCCCCGAGGCTGCTTCTCAGCGCCTCTCCCACGGCGGCTTCCCGGCTCTGCGCGGCTTCAGCCCATGCTTCGTGCATCTGCGCAGCTTCCCGGCTTCACGCAAGCTCCGCAGTCTCCACTTCCCTTCACGCCCGCACCACGGCCTTCGCGCTAGCCCCATGTTCTCTCTATTAGCGCCCCGTGCGCTCTCCCCATTCGTGCCCCGCATGCTCTCTATGTGCGCGGCAGCTTCCGCGAATCACACAGCCTAGCTTACGTTTCCATCACCGGTATTCAGTCTAAGTTCCCCGGGCTAACCTGGCGAATTCAACCTGGCTCACGTCTCCGCCTTTTGGTTTGGCTTCCCGTCTTTTGCTCTCCCGGCTAATCTGACGGATTCCAACCTGGCTTATGTCTCCGCCTCTAGTTTTAAATTTTCGCCTTTCGCTCCCCGGGCTGACTTGAAGAATCCCAAGCTGGCTTACATCTCCGCCTCAGCCTGCCCCTGCGGCTTCATCCTCCCTAACATATTTTTCTCTACCCGGTATGTTTCCTAACTTTTCTTCCACAATATTCCCCTCTCACTTCTCCTGGCTTCTCCCCACAGTCCGTATCCAAGTCTAAGTTTCTTCTCGGTTTCACTTTCACTTTCAACCCTAACGTCCAATCCTAACTTCTTTCCCACAGTCCGTATCTGAGTCTTTGCCTAGGCTTTCAATAGCTTCTTCTGCACCTTTTCCGTCTGGCTTTTGCCTAGGCTCTTTGCTAGTCTCTCTCTCCAGTATTTTCCCACTTCTTCCCGCTTCTTCCCTCCTAGGTTTCTTATCCGAGTCACGGCACCATTATGTCGCTCCTCCTCTTCGTGGAGGAACGACACAGGGCCCTGCGCTGTTCTTTTGTCTGCTCGGCCCTCCCCAGGTTTGCTGCTGGTTCTTCCCGGGTTGGCTACCGACCCTTCCACCTCTGTGGAAGGGCGGTTCCCCCTAGCCACTTTCCCCACTTCTGCGGGGGAGCGGCACACTGCCAGCCGGCTCTCTCGGGGGCTGCACAGGTGTTCCTTCAGATAGATGTTCCTGGTGCATGTTGTCTCTCTCCTCCTTTATAGTCCTCTTCCACCAATCCCAACTCTGCTACCCACACGCTGAGTACGCTGCTCTCCTCCAATCAGGAGCAGGTCCTACAGTTTATTGGTTGAACTGGAGGCAGCTGTGTAGAAGCTGTTTCTCCCTTCTCAGTGCCATATTGTGGGAGAGCAGATGCATAGAATAAGTCTTAATTCCAGTAACTTAGTCTAGTCCGAGTTGCTCCCAGTTGCTCCCCACAGGTCTCAATGAAAGTAACTGTTATGAGACTATTAAAGATTTAAAGTTGAAACAGGAGTCACTGTGCAATTACTCCTCAAATAGGACCTCTGTCCTTAATGTGTTGTTCAATGTGAATTAATGCTTTAACTAGTACTCAAACAGTATTTTACACTTTATGTTCTGTGTGGGTGCAAACTGTTGAAATCTCTACTTAATATATACTAAATTGATCTCCTGTATATGAAGATTATTGAAAATGAATCTTGATGTGAATGGAATGGGAGAGGGCGTGGGAGATGGGAGGGTTGTGGGTGGGAGGGAAGTTATGGGGGGGGAGTTATTGTAATCCATAAACTGTATTTCGGAAATTTATATTTATTAAATAAAAGTGAAAAAAAAGATTTAAAGTTGAGATATACATATAGATTCGAACTTCAAATTGTTAATATGTTAGAATAGTCTGGTGTTGATTATAGACCATAAGCAGTTCTAGGATATTTTTATTACTTTTGAAAGAAATCCCATAACTATTATCAGACATTCCCAGTTGCCACCTTCCTAACAAGAGTTTATGATTTAATAAAAAAGTACAATAGGAGAAACAGATGATGTGTTTAACAGTTAGTATTTTGACTGACAACAAATTAAATTGACAAGAAGAAAGCTGAAGATACACCAAGTTGAGAGATAGTGAAAATACGGAAATATCAATGTGTTTTATCCCCCAAAACCTTTTATTTAATGAATACAAATTTCATGAGTTTCATAAATACAACTTTAGGAATATAGTGATTCTTCCAACTGTACCCACGCTCCCACCCACAATCCCATCCTTCTTCCTCCTTCTTCTCCTATTCACATTCTTATTTTTTACTAAGATCTATTTTCAATTAACTTTATACATAGAATATTAACTCTATATTAAGTAAATAATTCAACAAAAATATGAAAAAAAGAAACTCTTCCTCAACAGTCAAGACAAGGGCTGTTCAAAGTCATTGCATCTCAATTTTACTTTTACAGATTACTTTTTAGGTGTTTGCCTATGTTCTAGAGATTCTTGGGTTGTTGATTTCTAGGTTCTTTCCATTGTGGTCAAAGAAGAAGCATGATATTATTTCAATTTTTTAAAATTTTCTGAGTCTTGCTTTATGGCCAAGCATGTGGTCTGTCCTAGAGAGTTTCATGACTGGTGAGAAGAATTAGTATTCTTCATCTGTTGGATGGAAGTTCTGTAGATATCTGTTATGTCCCTTTGGTCTATAGTGTCTATTAACTCTGTTGCTTCCTTGCTGGTTTCCTATTTGGCTGGTCTGTCCATTGCTGAAAGTGGGGTATGGAAGTCCTCCATTACTATTGTATTGGAGTCTATGTCTCCCTTTAGATTCATTTAAATAGACATTTGCCCTGTAATTAGGTGCATATATGTTATAGTTACATCTTCCTATTGAATTAATCCCTTAATCATTATATAGCGCCCTTGTCTCTTTCAACAGTTTTTGTGTTAAAGTCTATTTTGTCTGATATTAGGATGGCTGCATCAGCACTCTTTTGGTTTCTATTAGCCTGGAATATATTTTTCCAACCTTTCACTTTCAGTATGCATGTATCTTTGTTGGTGAGATGTGTTTCATATAGGCAGTATATAGACGGATTTTGTTTTTTAATTTATTCAGCCAGTCTTTATCTTTTAACTGAAGAGTTGAGGCTATTTACATTCAAGGTGACTATTGAAAAGTAATCACTTGGCCCTGCTGTTTTTCCATAAATATTCTTATTGTTTACTTTGGATTTCCTTTGTACTTTTACTTGAAGATTTTCTGCCTTCACCTTCTTTCATGATGATGATGACCATGTTTCTGTGTTTCTGTGTGTACTGCAGCCTTAAGCATCTTTTGTAAGGCTGGACAAGTGGCAACAAATTCTTTCAATTTCTGTTTGTTATGGAAGGTATTTATTTCACGTTCATTCATAAATTAATGCTTTATAGGGTACAGTGTTCCGGGTTGATAGTTTTTTACTCTTAAGACTTTGGCTATGTCTTTCCTTTCTTTCCTAGCCTATAGAGTTTCTGATGAAAAGTCCTCTGAAAGTAATCTGCACATTTTAGAAACTTTTCTTCATATTTTACTGTGGAGAGTTTGACTACAATGTATCCTGGTTAAGATCTTTTCTGGTTATGTCTATTAGGAGTTCTATGTGCTTCCTGTTTGGACGTCCCTTTCTTTCTGCAAATTAGGGAAGTTTGCTATAATTATTTCACTAAAAAGGCCTTCTAATACATTCTCTCTTTCCACACCTTCAAGAACTCCTAAAACCTGTATATTGGGTCATTTGATAGTATCCCAGGAATCTCCAACACTGTTTTTTAGTTTTCTAATTTCTTCTTTTTGGTCTGACTGTAAAATTTCCATAGATTTGTCTTCTAATTCAGATATTATTTCTTCTGCTTCACTGAGTCTGTTGTTAAGGCTTTCCACCTCTTTTTTAAATTGATCTATTGAATTGTTCATTTCCAATATCTCATTTTGATTTATCTTTAAAAATCTCAATTTTATGGGAAAATTTTCATTCATTTTATTAATGGATTTCTTTAGTTTGTGGATTTGCATCTGATTACTTCTAAGTAATCCTATAATCAATTTTATTTTTCCAGCATTTCCTTAATCTCTCCATCTTCACATTCTAGTATTGAAGTGTTGTTGTGTTCCTTTGAGGGTATAATGTTGTTTTCCTTATTCTTGTTTCTTGAATTGCTGTGTTTATTTTTAGGCATTTGTGGGGATACATTTTTTTTCCTGTGAAGGCTTTTGTCATTGGACTATACTTCTTTTGTTCAGGGCAGTGTCTGCTATTTCAGTGAATACCCAGAGGCTATGTGCTGGGTGTGGGCTGGGAGCTCTGTTTAGTACTCCAGGGTAAGTGGTGTGTCTAAGGTGATACTCAATTTGGGAGTGTTAAATTTCTTTTCTTTTTTCTTTTCTTTCTCTTCTCTTTTTTCTTTTCTTTCTCTTCTCTTTTTTCTTTTCTTTTCTTTTCCCTTTCTCTCCTTCCTTCCTTCCTTCCTTCCTTCCTTCCTTCCTTCCTTCCATCAGAGGGGAGGCTTGGTTAGCTATGTTGGCATAGTGTCATGCTCACCTCCTCTCCTCCAAGGAGACCAATGCCTGGCCACTAGCCCCATGGAGAGCAGTGTTTATCCATATTGCCATAAGAACCACCCAAAGGATCTGTGCAGTCCTCAGTGTGAGCATGGATCCCACAGCAGTGACTCAACACAGGTAATAAGAGAGCCCCACGTGTATGGAGCCACCCGCAGTGACTGCTCAAAGACCCAGCCACATCCTGCACTCTCCCACACAGCCATAGTGTTTTCACAGTCCCAGCATATGAAGCTCCCACAGTCATGAGCACGCAGCACCCTGTCAATTCTCCTACTCAGACTCAGGCGTCTCCTCTTGGCTGGTTGCTGGGTGTGCAGACACAAGCCGGTGCAGCTGTTATGTATGTCCAAAATGGCATCCACTTTCTCTTGGCTAGTTGCAAGCCACCCGTGCTGGGTGGTCAAGAGAAAAATGTGCTCTCTTTTTTTCTCTCTAGGTTGTCAGGTACCCACAGGGCTCAAAGCCAGATTCACACCAGGCTCTTCCTGCAGCTTTATTGCCAGTGGCTTGGGTTGCTGCAGTCTGATCTCACCTCACGTCTAAAGCTAGTGCTGAGGCTCTTGGTTGCTGGGATCCTGAGTTTTGTGTGTCCACACACTCCATGTAGATCCATAATGTCCCTCTACTTAGTGTGGAGTTTCCTCTGCAGTTTTCTACCTAAACTATTCCCTGAGATTGCACTCTCCATTTTTTTTAACTAAGTTCTCTCCCTATTCCACAATCTTACAAGATCAATGTTTCAATCTATCAATCACTAATCTGCATTCTGTCTCTATGGTTCTCCTGTTTTGAACATTTTTCATAAACTGAATCAGACAATATGTGCACTTTTGTGGCTAGCTTCTTTCATTTAGCCTCCATTTACAAGTTCTACTGTGGTCACATGTTTTTAATTCTATTGGCCATATACCTCAGAGTAGAATTACTGGTTTACATGGTAATGATATGTTTAACTTTTTAAGTTACTGCCAAATTGTTGTTCAATGTAACTATATTTTACATTTCTATCAGAATATATGAAATATCGATTTTTTTTGCCATCTCACCAGTGATTGTTACTGCCTTTTTCAGTTATAGCCATCTTGGTAGATGTGAAGTGATAAATCATTACTGCTTTGATTTTCATTTAACTGATTACCAAGGATGTTGAGCAGCTTTTTGTGTGTTCAACAGCCACTCATATTTCTTGAAGAAATATTTATTCAGATTACTTGGCCATTTCTGTTATGCCTTTCGTCTTTGTTATTACATTGTAAAAAAAAAAAAAAAGGTCTTTATATAGTCTAGATTGACATCCCTTGTCAGGTATATGATTTTTAAGTATTTTCTTACACTTTGTGAGTTATCTTTTCATTTTCATTCAAATCCTTTGAAACATAAATGCCTTTTTTTTTTTTTTTGTTATTTGAGGAAGCCTGACTTACCTATTGGTTATTTTCTCTCTTGTGTTTTGGTTTTATGCCTAAGTATACTTTGTCTTGTCCAATGTCCTGAAGATTTATTTCTATATTTTATTAAGTATTTTATACTTTTAGCTTTTGTATTTAAGTATATGATTCATGTTGAGTTAATTTTTGAATATGGTGTAAGGGGTCCAATTCATTGATTTGCATATGAATATCCAGTTGTCCCAGCATCAATTGCTTAAAAGACTTTCCAGTACCTGATCCACAGGCCTGAACCCTACTGCTGGGACTCATCGTGTAGCAAACTTCCATGCCCTCAGCAGCCACTGATCCCTCATGGCCCAAGATGCTGCTGCTGTAGCAGGAAAATATTGGTGGAATAGAAAAGGTGACTTTTCAGGCATAGCCCTCTCTGTACTCCCCTTTAGATCAGAAGATAGATGAATATAGGAGAAAATAGTCATGAAGATGATCATGTGCCACTTGCACACAAAGCTTATGGAGGAGATTCAAACTCTGCAGATCATCCATGCCTTACAAGATTTTTCTAGGTAAGAAAAGTACTTTTTGCTCTGTCTCACTCCTCTCACCTTTCATTTGCATACCCTTATTTGTTACAGGTTTTAATTAAGTTGTCGGTAGTCTAACTTTTAAGTTGCTTTAAATATTCTAATGCAAGTTATTTATCATCTTTATTTATGTATTTCAAATATTTTCTCCTAATGTGTAGTTTGCATTTTCACATTTCTTTTTATAATTTTGCAAGGGCAAATTTTTTAATTTAATTGAAGACTAACTTTTTTTTCTTTTACCTAACCAAAATTAATAATGATTTTCTCCTATGTATACTTACTTAGAAATTTAGTTTTCTTATTTATAGATTCATTTCAGGATAATTTTTAATTTTTAAAAATTTATCTGAGAGAGAGAGAGAGAGGTATCCCATTTTCTTGTTCAGTCCCCAAACATCCAGAATGGCCATGGCTGGACCAAGACAAAAACCCATGTGGGTGGCAGGAACCCAGTTACTTGAGTTATCATCACTGTCTCCCAGGGTCTGCATTGGTGAGAAGCTGGAGTCAAGAGCAGGAGCCAAGAATTAAATTCAGGCACTCTGAAGTGGGATGTCATTTTCACAAACACTAGGCTAAATGTCTGCTCCAATTTCCAGGATAGTTTTTGAAAATGGCATGAGGCCAAGTAGAAGAGGAACCAAAACAAGTTTGTGACCAAAAGAAAAAAAAAAGAAAAAGAAAAGAAAAAACTTTCCTGAAGTGGACAATTTTCTTTTCTTCTTTTTTATTTTAAATATTTATTTATTTATTTATTTATTTGAAAGTTAGAGTTGGTGGTGGGGAGAGGGAGTTCTTCCATCTGCTAGTCTGTTAGTTCACTCCCCAAATGGCAATAATAGCTAAGTCTGGATCAGGCTGAAGCCAGGAGCCAGGAAGTTCATCAGGATATCCCATGTGGGTGCAGGGACCCAAGCACTTAGGCCATCCTCTACTGTTTTCCCAGGTGCATTAGCAGAGAGCTGGATTGGAAATGGAACAGCCAGGACTCAAATCATTGCCCATATGGGATGTTGGTGCTGCAAATGGTAGCTTAACCCACTGCACCACAGTGCTGGTTCTGGCAATTTTCCTTTTCTTTTCTTTTCTTTTCTTTTCTTTTCTTTTCTTTTCTTTTCTTTCTTTCTTTCTTTCTTTTTTTTTTTTTTTTTTTGACAGGCAGAGTTAGACAGTGAGAGAGAGAGACTGAGAGAAAAATCTTCCTTTTCCCATTGGTTCACCCCCAATGGCCGCTACAGCTGGCGCGCTGCACCAATCCAAAACCAGGAGCCAGGTGCTTCCTCCTGGTCAACCATGCGGGTGCAGGACCCAAGCACTTGGGCCATCCTCCACTGCCTTCCGGGGCCACAGCAGAGAGCGGGACTGGAAGAGGAGCAACCGGGACAGAATCCTGCGTCCTTACCGGCACCCCAACTGGCACCGCAGGTGGAGGATTAGCCAAGTGAGCCGTGGCGCCGCTGCAATTTTCTTTAAAATGCTTGTTGGGGCAGGCAGAAGAAGCCTTTTGTCTAATAATTAAGATGCGGGTTAGGACAAATGCACAACATATAATGCTTTTGTGCTCTGGCACAGCAGTTAAGACACTGCTTGAGATATCCAGATCCCAAACCAGTGTGCCTAATTCAACTTTTGGCCATACTTCTGATTCCAGCTTCCTGCTAATGCACATCCTGGAAGGTAGCAGGTGATGACTCAAATAATTAGGTCCCTGCCATCGATATGGGAAACCCGGATTGAGTTCCAGGCTGCTGGTTGTGTTTGGCCCATCCCAGTATGTTGAGGGCATTTGGGAAGTGAGCAGTACCTGGGAATTTTCTCTCTCTCTCTTTCTCTCTAACTCTCCTTTACTCCCTCTTTCCCCCTCTCCCCTTCTCCTTCTCTATTTTATTTTCAAATATATTTTAAAAAAAAACCATAAATGGTACAGCTGCTTTGGGAAACAGGTTGATAGACTTTAAGAAAGCTAAACACAAAATTATGACCTGAACCAGATATCACCCGTCTAGATATTTATCCCCAATGAATGAAAAATATCTAGACAAAGAATTGTACTTGAATATTTATAGACATTTTATTCTTAATAACCCCAAGCTGGTAGCCACTTAATTATACATCAAGTGGTGGATAAATACTGTTTCTCCAATAGACAAGCAAGCGTAGTATAGACATAAAACATATAACAGATAAACAACATAGCATAGGCATAAAATGCAATACTATTCAGCAATATACAGAATGAACTATTGATAACATGCAACAATATGGATGAATTTGAAAATTATTATGTTAAATGTAAGAAATCAGACAAAAAAGACAATATACTATAATGATTTCATTTATGTGACATTTTAGAAAATACCAAGCTCTAGTGGCATAAATCAAATGAGTGGTTTCTAAGGCCTGGAGTTGACAGGAAAGAGACATGGGAGTACTTTTGGTGTTTAGGGAAATGTCCTATATTTGATTGTGGAAGCTGTAATATAACTATATTTATCTGTCAAAATATACTGAACTGTATAGAATTGTATTTTATGTAAATTCTGCCTTGATAAAGTTGATTTTTTAATATCTTTAGAGAAAAAATGAATAGATTCTCCTAAAGTTAAATAGAGGATGTCTGAACTGGCTCAGCTTGCTTTAAATCTTAGAATTAGAAGAAATCATAGAGATAGATGCCTGAGTCACTCTCTTGTTTTACATGGGATAAAACTGAGGTTAGAGGGGGAAAAAGTGACTTTGTCAAGGTCTTCCTAAGATTTTTTTTTTTTTTTTTGGACAGGTAGAGTTATAGACAGTGAGAGAGAGAGACAGAGAGAAAGCTCTTCCTTCTGTTGCTTCACTCCCCAAATGGCCGCCATGGCCAGGACTGTGCCAACCCGAAGCAAGGAGCCAGGTGCTTCCTCCTAGTCTCCTATGTAGGTCAGGCGCCCAATCACCTGGGCCATCCTCCACTGCCCTTCCAGGCCACAGCAGAGAGCTGGACTGGAAGAGGAGCAACCGGGACTAGAAACTGGCGCCCATATGGGATGCCGGCACCGCAGGCGGAGGATTAACCAAGTGAGCCACGGCGCTGGACCATCAAGGTCTTAACAACAAAATGAGAAAAAGCTTGGGCTGGAAGCCACTGTCTTGAATTTCTAGCTCATATTCTGTGTGTGTGTGTGTGTGTGTGTGTGTGTGTGTGTGGCTCCACACCATACAACTTAGTCCCCTCTATGGCTGTTGAGCAGGCCTTCTCAGTCTGTCCTCTAACTCTCAGCTACCCTTCATACCTGCAAAAACTCCACCTGGACCTTGCGTATGTGGTTGTCAGTGCTGGATATGTTGATAAATTCACATTGACACCTGAGAGAGAGAGGATGGGAGACAGAAACTGGAAAGGGGAGAGGAATAGCTCATCAGCACTTAGTCCACATTGCAAACAGAGAAAAAGGGGATCTTGGTTCTGTTTCTAAAATTTTGGCATAATAAAATCTGTTTGGTTTCAAATGTTATATATCCAAGTTCGAGAATTTTCATTTGTCTTAAATAAAATCCGCTCTAAGGAAATTATCTTTTTGTATTGCATTAAACTTCCATTTCAGGGTACAGTGGACTAGATAATGATGGGACAGTGCTCCCAAATAGAACAACCAGAAAAAAATGTGATATAGAAACTATCTGTTTGAAAGTAGCAGAGAGCTCCTGAGAACTTTGGGAGAGGAAAGAGCCTCAGGCACATGGGCTAACCCTCTGTTACTTTCTTTATCCCAGGGGGCATTTGTTGTTTCTGGGCATGCACATGAGGCTAACAATCTGGCTGAGTCTGTGGAGGACACACAAAAACTGGCAGAGTATTTGTAGGAGACTCCTGGGGCTTCAAACACACTGCCAGCCTACTCTTGGAGCCTGGGCTGAATACTTGCATTACATGTACTGAAATGGAAGTTTAATGCAATGAAATAAAATTCAATACGAAAAACATCTATCTACAATTAAAGCACTTTAAATAGACTTGCATAAGTGAGCATGGGATTCAGGACTCTGAAGATAAATTTAGTTTTCTTTTCACAAACCAATATTTTATTTGCATTGATAAAAATAATATTTATCATTTTATTGCCATTACATACCAGGAAGTGTCCAAGAACTTCATTTACATAATCTGCTTCAATTCTCCCACTGATATCATGAATGCTTCAACCATTCCCATTTTACAAATGAGGTTATCCAGACAGAAAGGTTACAGCCATACTGAGAGAGAAAGCAGATTCAAAACAGAATTGTCTCTCAACCATTAACCAAAACTACCTCACAGGCAAACCACTTTTACAATAAACTGCTTGTTGTATGATTTATAATTAATTCCTATAGTTATGGAGTGAATTTTCCATGGCTCATTCATTTATTATAATGTGAAATCAACTTTTGAATTACAAGAAACAAGTCTATACCTCAGCCATGTTTGCAAAAAGCTCCATTATGAAACCCAGCACTCAGGGCTCTGATGAGGAACTGTTGATCACCATTTCCTGGAATTCATTCATCAACACAGGAGGTTCCAGGAAGAAGGGTCCTGTATATTGATTTCCTGATGGGAGGTTCTAATTCGCAGGGCACCTGTGTTTCCATAACAAAGTGCTATGAGTGAATTCTTGGGTTTCCCTGAACCCCTTGTAGCATAGAATAGGAAAGCTGAAGCAGTTGTGGAGCAGTCCTGGAAGAGAGGCCACAGACAATCTGTGAATTAATAGAGATCGAATGTTGTGGTAAGGAGTAGTGTTTGTTCATATGACCATCAGACGAGGCAATAAAGACGTTTTGGATTATCTCAAGATAGTTGCCTGTAAAAGGATCCTAGACAACTTTCTATGCCTGCTACACACACATGCAAGCATGCTTACACACACATATGGATATAATCCATTCATACACACAAGGTATGATAGTAAATAAACACTAGGGAGAAGGTAGGTGGCAAATTATGATTTTACTGAAACAAAAAATAAAACTCACTCTGAATGACTGAGAGATTAGAATCACTGAAAAGACTGAATAGGAATTTAGTACAGAAATTAAGCCCACATTTAATCTTTTTAAAGACCTGAATTGGCAGCCTATGAAAACCATACTGTTAAACTACTAAGCTAAGTAGACTCAAGTATAGGATATATTGTGTCCAAGAAAAGTTTTCTTGGTGGACATTTTAAGCAAGGTTATGAATGAGAGAAGAGCTAGGGTCATTGCAGGGAAAGAAACAAGCATTTAATCTTAAAAAAAAAAAAACTATCAAGTAAATACAGTACCATTGTTAAGAGAGAGAAGTCAGAGTCTCAAATAACTTAGACAATTTATCTAAGGTCTTAGAGCTAGTGTGTGTTTAGACCTAAAATCAACTTTAAGAACATGTGAATAAAAGAAAATGTTTTTCTACTACACCATTCTGCTTTTTGATCATGAAAACAAGTGTAACCTCATGAAACTGTACTTATTAAAATGGAGATATTAAATAGATCTTGTCTTATAAAACTATTGCTAGATTCCTCTTCTGTCACCGATTGTTTTTTGGCTGGGGACTTTACCCTTTCCCAGTCACAGTTATGAAAATATACCCCAGGTTAATATTTTGTCTTCCTCTTCTCTGGCAGTGAACAACAAATGGATTACTCACCCAAGTGATGTCTTCTCTTGAGTTATAACACTAAATTTCTATTAAACAGCAAAACAGTAATGACTGTTTTCCACAAACCAACCATTGGGAAAATCCTTTTGTTAATTACATCAGCCCTATAGTCTCTTATGAAAAACAAACTTTATTAGTGATGCCACCACCAAAATCAGTTTGCTTTCTTTATAAATAATTCCACCATCGAAAACTGACTCAGTCTCCCTTTGTGGAATCCACAAATTTGGGTAAGGCTCACTTTGGTGGTGGGGGTAGGACATACAGCATTGTGCATTCTGTGTCCACTGAAATGGTCAAATGGAATCTCTTGTGAAGTATTTTCCAAGAGGAAATTAAAATAATTTATTTTGAGTTCCATTGAAAAATAACAATTTTTGAGAACCTAAGGCAAAGTTTATATTCTTCAAATATTTGAAACCTAAAATGGATTTCCATTCTACTACATTATACTAAAAACACAGACAGATAGCTTTCTGTTATTGGTTATTTCCAAAATATTAAATAATCAAAAGGGAAATGATTCTTGAGGATAATATTCCCTTTCCTCTAAATATATGACATGGAACTAAATTTAGTTAGGACTGAGAACCAAAGTCAGGTATACAGAAGTCAATGTCAATACCAAACAAAGGCGCTTGTCTTGGTAATTGGGGTCAATTGTAATAATTGGGATCAAATTACCAGGCACAAGTATGTAACAGACAAGATGATGGCATGAGTAAGAGTGAGTGAAGCCAGCATGAGCACTAATATCTTAAATAGAGATGAAATACTGCTAGAACAGAAAGGAATTGCTATACTCCTTAAACTAGATACTAGAACATTTTGAGTTAAAACACAAATCTAGGTTTTCTCTAACCAATTTTAGTTTTTGTGGCCCATAGGGCTAAAGTTGGAGACAAATGACAGGAAAAGGAGGGGAAGAGGGTATTCCTAGACGTGCCACAGAAGTTGAGTATATATGACCAATTCACACTTTATGAATTCATTGTGCTGGATCAAATAGTTCTTTAGCTACGGGTATAGCTATGTGTGCAATATAAATTCATTCTTCTGCTAATTGCAGATTGGACCAGAGATGAACATTTCACCTAAAGGCAATAAATTAGTTTAGGCTGGCCAAAAGTCTGTGTGGTTGCTTACTGAGAACATCCAGACCATAGGATGCATGTGAATTCAACAAACTCTATGCTGTTTCAGCAAATGAATGAGATTTTCTCTGAAGGAGTCTAAACTTGAGAAATTGAGAATGAAGGCTGGTTAATTTGTGGTGGCTCTAATAAAAGAAATAAAACTATGTAGTGATGATAACAGAGTGTTAGAATAGGCATCAAACAATATTTTGTATTATGCAATATTTTTTAGTTCTGAAATTCTTCTATTCTTTATGAAGCCTGCATGTGAAAGTGCTATCTTCCTTTATGATCTCACCTATCCTTAAAATGAACTACTGTGAGTTCATGCATGTTTGCCCAAACTTTATTAATTTGTATGCCTCTGCAAAACAGGCTTTTTCATAGTCTTTCAGTTGTTAACTGTTCATCCTAGATATGTGCATTCCTGATTAGTGAACTTCTCATATTAATTTACCATACATAGGGCAGAGATTGGAATTAACAGTATATGTGTGTGTGTGTGTGTGTGTGTATAACGTATTGTCTATGATAAAGAATTTGAAATAAATTGACAATGTAGTAAACTGCAAAGTCTGTTCTCTTTCCCATAGGAATTCTTTGCTTGGAGCCTGGGTTGCAGGTGAGATTGTTACCCAGAGTTTACTGCTTGGACAGATAAACTAAGATAAATGGGTTGAGCAGTAGGTATTTGATTCGAGGCACATGCTGCTCAGCAAGGGATATAATATGTTAGAGGCAAGACAGAATCAACAAAAATACTTCCTTTCTCTTTTCCACCCTCTTCACCCCAAATTCTTAGTTCTATTAATGTTGCTGTGAATTCATTCTGAGAGGAGCATGGTGGGGGCAAGAGACATGGAGTCACGACACAGACATCTGGAGTCAGGTGAAAGTGGGCCAGAGGTGAGCAGCTTGCAGACTCGTTTATTTCAGTTGGTGTAGCAGCTTATATAGCTGGGGCAGCCAATCCGGACAAGGGATGGTTTATACCGTAACCAATCACTGCCTATTGCTAGATGGGCTCCTTTTCCAGGTGGGTTCTGCCGCCATTTCCTGAATAACTGAACACACGTCTCGCTCGCTCACCAGCGCCATCTGGGCACGGCCTTCTCATTACACTACTTCATGCATTATGAGACTTATCCATATAGGACCTTCATCCTTTCCTCCTCCTCTTCTCATAGCATTGCCTTAAATTTTCTCTATAAAAATAATACACACAATTTGGGGCTGGTGTTTTGACATAGCACTTAAAGCCGGTGGCTTTGATGCTGGCATTCCATATGGTTGCCAGTTGGTGTCCTGAATGCTTCACTTCCAATCTAGGTCCCTGCTAATGATTTAGGAAAAGCAATGGAGGATGGCCCAGGTATCTGGACACCTGACACCCAAGTGGGAGACCTGAATGAAGTTCCTGGCTCCTGGCTTCAGCTTGGCCAAGCATCAGCTGCTGCAGCCATCTGGAGAGTGAACCAAAGGAAGGAAGATCTCTCTGTGTGTCTCTCCCTCGCTCTCTGTAACTCTGACTTTCAAATAAACAAATAAATCTTTTAAAAATAGACACAATTTATCAAATGTTTTCTAGATTCTAGAAATTGGAGCCCTGATAGGGTTTATCTCTCTTCCAGAAAGCTCTGAGTTAATAAGAAATAGGAAAATATCCTATCCTTAGAGCTTTTGAGAGTATAGGACTTAAAGCCAGAAGCATCCTACATATATCCATCTAATCATGTGTCTATACTTTTCTAGTTGTCAATCTCTTGACATCAACTCCACAGATTATTTACCATCTAGCTGAGGACATTCAAACACAGATTGTCTATTTGAATTATTGATCTAAAGATTGTGACTTAAAATCTTACCCAGGTTTACATCCTAGTTTTACTATCCAATTCTTTGGAAGACCGGAGGTGCAGTAATTGGAACAAATGTGCCAGGGCTCATCAATGAATAACATAGTGGGAAACTAACTGTTAAGGCAGAGGACAACTTACCTCGTGTGTGGACAGTGGAGAAAGTGGCTGCATGGACAATGAAGATTATTTTACTTCCTCACTGGGATTTGGGGTTTGATGGATGATGTAGCAATAGTGACTCTACCTGGATTGACATAACAATGGTCAGTCTGTTTTAGGAAAAGCCAAGGAGCTATGTGAGAAAGCAATCTCAGCAAGGAGGATACGCACCCAAACAGCCCTAGTCCATGACTGAGGTTTTATCCACAATAGCACATTTGCTTCCTTCTCACCTCCTGGAAAGTCATGTATGTTGTTCGCTTCTCTTCGGTGATTCAGTATACGTTACCATAACGGAATGGCATTTATTTTTTGTCACCTCATCTACCAATCCTTGTAACAAAATATAGTAATGATGTAATTCACTATGGTTTTGCAACTTGGCTGAGAAACTAAAAAATTCTTTCTGAAAAAATATTTGTAATATCTCATGATTCCGAATTATTTTTGTTTCTTCAGACTCCAAAGCAACAGAGTCACAATGCTAAGATTTTCGGACTTTTTGAAATGTATATATTACGTCACTTAATCCTCCCAATAGTCTTGTAAGGCATTACTATTGAATCATTTTTTTTTCAAAGAGATTACAGCTCAGAGAGATTAAATCAGTCACACCTGTTTGCACAGTGAGCCAGCTGTGGAGTTGAGATTCAATCCAGTCCATCACCTCTGATGGCCAAAAGCTACACTAAGTTGCCCTTCTTTCCTCTGAATTTTATACATGCAACTGCCAAGAAAGGTGTGTTCAGGAGTAGGAACAACTTCAACTCTTCTCCTTCCATAACAGGAGCTATGAAACCTACTTCTGTAAATAATTAGATAGAAAACAGCATAGACTTTGCACAAAATTTATTTATAAAATTAAGTAACAAGAATTTGCCTGTATGCATCTTCTCTTCAAGAGCAGGTGCCCCCCACTTATTCTTTAAAATAACCCAGATAAATGCAAGTGTTTTCTTCAATGACTAAACTTACAGTTAATGAACTTTTCCTGGGTCACATTACATGTTTAGCCTTTATACAGTCTTATCATCAGGTGTACACATTGTAATGGAAATATAATTAGGTTTGGAACCAGAAGACCTGAATCTGAGTCCTGCTTTTGTCAATTTTGTGCTAGATGATTGCAAAAGTCACTTCTCTTCTGGGGTAAGTATTTCCCTTTTGTTCCTTTGGAGGTGCCTCCATGCTTCCATATCCTAAGAGACCTTCCCTTAGTGACTACATTAATGAACTTCCTTGCTTCCTTGCTCTCAGCTGGAGTTGACCAATGGGGAGCATCAAAAGGAGATAACAGTAAGAGAAGGAAGTGAAGTCATTTCTCTCCCTGCGGGTCACCAAGGGCTGGCTAATTCTCTTGTCAGAGGGTCACCACTGCTGCAAAATAAGAAGATAGTCCTCTTCTTATCAGGATGTCTTTCAGGTCCTATAATCATCAAGCCCTAAAGCTGTTCCCTTACACCTGTTCATTTCTTTTAGATAGGAATTTTGAGTGTGATCTGTCAGGACTAGAATGATAGAATCCTTCCCACCTTATTCAATTCTTTCTTAATGAAACAGGATAAAAAGATGCAATATACCTGCCTCACATTGTTTTCTTTTTAATATTTTATTTCACAAATATTCATGCAGTGCTATCGTGTTCTAGGCACTAGAGTAGGCATTAGCCAAGATGTGGTCTCATCTCCAAGAAACTCCCAATTATCCAAAAAGAACAACACAAAATAACAGATTATTATCCATGATGACAACACTCTTGTCACAGAATGATGAAAGCAACACAACACAGAGAGCTGTTGTGAGGGGAGGGATGGACGTCAGAGAAAGGCATGATGACCAAGCCTGGCCTTGAAGAGTACTGCAGGCCCTCATTAGTCAGAAGGGATTAGTAAGGGTCCTTCTGAAAAAGTGTGCACTCACTGACCCAATAGCCTTGCTGGTTTTACTGTACTGCTTCTTTTACAGTCAATGTCTTAATCTTTTACCAGATCATTTTCCTTTTTACTCAAAGCATCTGTGACTGTTAAGCTTGATTTTAGTCTTCTCCTTTTTCTCTTTGATGTAGGCCTCTAAAAGCTCTCATTCACTTTTACATTTTGAGGAAGATGATATCAATCCTTTAAACTTTATTATTTTGCCTAAACTCTAGTCCTATATTTCCAATGCAACAGGTTCCACACAAATTGCCTTATTTCTTTTCCTTATTCAACCATAGGGAAGATTTTCCTTCCTGCTTACTTTTTTTTTTTTTTTTTTTTTTTTTTTGTGGAGGGTTTCCACAGAGCACTGGGAAAATCCCAGAGCTAACGGTGGTATAGGCTCCCCAGCTCTGACCAGAAATGCAAATCAATATCTGGGAAAACCTGTTGGATTGTGGCAAGAAAAAAAATACCCTCACTCTGAAGACACTGCAGTGACAAGTATGCCTCTTAGACTGTAGTCTACATTGCAACAAACAGCATCAGGCCATTCTACGCATTGTTCCTGTGCAGTGTGTGGTAACAGTGGTCAGCTTCTAGCTGTCCTGCCTGCCCACTGCTCCCCTGCAACAAAACTAGCTCTGCTCACTCTAGCTGATGGATTCTCTTGGCAGATTCTTTTACCACCTATGACACCAACCTCAATTAATTGCTTCCCATGACATTTTGATTAACTGTTTGATCATATGTTCAGAGACCTAAACTCCAGGAGTTGTGTTAAGGTTTATTGCCACACTGCTATGGTTTACCTTAAGCCAAAATTTAATATTTTGGGTTCTTGCCGTTTACTTAGATAAGAATTTTAAGCTCTGGCCCACACGAGACAGACAATATGGTAAAGTTCAGGATTTATTTGGAAAGGTAGAGAAATGCACAGGAACATGAAGGCTTTATTAAGGGAAAGCAGATCAGAAAGAGTAAACTGAGAGTTCCATACTGGTCTTTTCCAGGGAGCAGCCCAGAAATTGCAAGCGAGAGAGAGCACTTGGGCTGGGGAGCAGGCATGAGAAGTGGCAACATGGGCCAGCTCAGTGCGTTCCAGCCTCTTACCCACTTCCAAAAGGGTATGGTTACATAGTCTGATTGACAGGTAGATACAGGTGAGGTCAGGGGTGTGGCCTCCAGTTCATGAGCCTAATTCTTTCTCCCTGATTAGTCCTATATCAACACTAATAACACATGTAACATGCTGCCAGATGCTTCCTATGTATCTTTCTCTGCAATAGTCATTCATTCATTCATTTAATATTCTAATTTTATGTTATTGGGTAAATACGTACTGAGCATTTAATATTATCCAGCGCAGTTCCAGAAGGTGAGAATAAGGTAGTAAACAAGAGAGACAAAGATCCTTCCAATTTTAGTTCACTTGTGCTGCTAGAACAGAATAGCAGGCTTGGGTAATTTATAAATAACATAAATTTGTTTCTCACAGTTCAGGAGGCCAGGTAGTCTGAGATCAAGGCACTGGCAGTGGTGGTGTCTGGTGAGGGCCCTGGTCCCTGATTTCAAGATGTTGCTGTTTTGCTGACATTGTGTCCTCACATGGTAGAAGGGACAAGAACAAAGGGCCTAATTAGTTCCCACCAGACTTTTCT
This sequence comes from Oryctolagus cuniculus, assembly GCF_964237555.1. Classification (NCBI taxonomy): domain Eukaryota; kingdom Metazoa; phylum Chordata; class Mammalia; order Lagomorpha; family Leporidae; genus Oryctolagus; species Oryctolagus cuniculus. The sequence continues at coordinate 79,067,542 of NC_091432.1, read as the reverse complement.
AAGGCATCAGCCCATTCATGAGAGCAGAGCCTTCATAACTTCCTGAAAGGCCACACATTCAACATGAATGTAAAGAACCCATTCGAACCATTGCCCCACCATTAAAATTAATATTCTAATAAAAAAAACACTTTGCCATGCTTATTTGAATGTTTGATTAAATCTAAGTTTCCAGTGGGGGTTTTTTTTTTTTTTTGTTAAAGATTTATTTATTTTTAAGGCAGAGTTACACACACACACACACAGAGAGAGAGAGAGAGAGAGAGAGAGAGAGATCATCTATCCACTGGTTCACCTCTCAAATGGCCACAAAGCCAGTGCTGGGTCAATCTGAAGCCAGGAGCCAGGGGCTTCTTCCAGGTCTTCCACATATGTGCAGCGACACAAGCACTTGGGCTATCCCCTGCTACTTTCCCAGGAGCATTAGTAGGGAGCTGGATTGGAACTGGAGCCCATATGGGATGCCGGCGTTGCAGGCAGTGGCTTTATGTACTATGCCATAGTGTTGGGTCCACCAGTGGTTTTAAAACACACTATTGGTTTATACATGACAACAAAAATGCTACCAATTAAAATAAAACTATATACATTGTGAGGAATTTTGAATTTAAGTGTTTAAATTTAGTAGAAGTCTGAATTTTTGCATCTTTGAGTCAATGGAATTGAAAATTACATAATGCATATATTAACTCAGATAGTGAGAAATGCTAAGAATAAAATGAAGTTTGGAAAAATGATAAACAGAGCTGGGGATGAAGACTTCAATTTTAAACAGAGTTTTTAAGACATGTAGAAATTGTAGAGATGGTATTTTAATTAACACTGAAGGAATCAAGGGAGTCTTTCAGTTCCCTAGATGTAAAGGTAGAACAACACACAGAGAAGTGAGTACAAAAGCCCTGAGGCAGGTGTATCTGTTCATTCTCAAGAAACCATGAAGTGATCAGTATAGCTGCAGGGGATTAAACTAGAAGATAAGTGGTAGGATATAAGGTCAGGCCGAATTATGTAGAGTCCCTTAGGCTATCACAGGACCCTAACTTTTATGAATAAGATAGGAATACATGGCAGGTTTATTTAAAGTTATTTATTTATTTGAGAAGTAGGGAGAGATAAAGAGGAAGGAAGGATGGAAGGAAGGAAGGAAGAAAGGAAGGAAGGAAGGAAGGAAGGAAGGAAGGAAGGAAGGAAGGAAGGAAGGAAGGGAAAGATTGCTCTTATGCTCCCGTTCACTCCTCAAATCTGTCATGTCTGGAGCTAGGCCAGACTGAAGACGGGGGTGAGGAGCGTCCTCCAGGTCTCCCCATGGGTGACAGGACCTCCACTACCTGAGCCTTCTCTGCTGCCTTCAGGGTCTGCTTTGGCAGAGACATAGAGTCAGGAGCAGGAGCCAGGAATTGAATCCAGATACACTGAGGTGGGATGGGGATGTCCCAGCCGGCACCTTAATTGGCAGGTGAAAAGCCTGCCTCTATTGTAGGGTTTTGCAGAGAGAAGCTAAATAAAGTGATTAAAAGGATGACTGTCTGCTTAGAGAAAAGAGAGAAGAGTGTAATAACAGGAGAATAGAAGCCATTTAGGAAGAGATTGCAAACATTTGGAGAATGATCTTTTTGTCTTGGACAAAAAGTGATTAAGAAGTGAGAGACTCTGAATAAATGTTGAAGATGGAACTTGCAGTATTTTCTGATGAACAAGATGAGAAACTAAGCAAGAAGTATCAAATTGACTCATCCATTTTTGATGGAAGTGTGGTGCTACATTTTTGAGATGGGATAGATAATAGGATATTAGATGGTGGGAGAAGCATGTTTGATAGGGAAGATTAGAAATTTTATCTTGGCTATGTTAAATTTGAGATTCTTTTCAGAGATCCAAGTAGTTAGATCTCCTGACAGTGTTTACTTAGCACTGAATCTGTCATCAGATAAATCCAACCTGACATTTCCTTTTTTCTACCCAGACTTTCAAAACTGACATTCAACCTCTAGGCTTTGCATGTCCTGAATCACCCTAAATTTTTTTCTTTTTAATATAAAAATTAATGGCATCTTTGCTGAAAATTTCAATGCCTTCCAATTGCTAGTTTAATTTAATAAACTGTCCTTAGCCTGAATACTGATGAGTCTAAACAACTGTTAGTGTTGGCAAATATATACAGGTGTGTAACCACTGACACAATTAACATGTTCAGTGTTTCCATCATCCTAGAAAGTTCTCTCTTGTGTCAATCTCAATCTCCCACTCCAACCTCTGACAAATACTGATCTGAATTTTGTACAAAATTTTGGCCTTTTCCAGAATGTCATACAAATAGTGTCATAGAGATATTTATGTCTGGAATTTTTCACTTAGCATTAAAGGTTTTGAGATCTACCCATTTTATTACATGTGTATGATGCAGTATCTGAACCTGTTACATGTTCATCCTACCTTATTGCTGAGTAGTTAAGTGTTCCACAATTTTTATTCCTTCATCATTCAAAGGATATTTGGGCCTCTACAGATCTTGGTGCTTGGAAGTTTGCTGTTTTAATGACTTTCTTTAAGGTTATGTAATTTGTTATTTATTGATTTATTTCTATAGCTTTAGATAAAGCTGTGTGTGTATGTGTGTGTGTGCATGTGTGTATTAAAGAAATAGAGAGGCTAGTGTTGTGGCTGGTGCAGTGGTTTAAGCCACCACCTATGACTCTGGCATCCCATATAGAAGCACAGATTCAACTCCTAAATGTTCTGTTTCAGATACAGCTCCCTACTAATGTGGCTGAAAATGCAGTGGAAGGTGGTAGGTCCTGGGCCCCTGCCACTCACGTGGGAAACCTTGATGGAGTTCCTAGCTTCTGGCTTGGCCTGGCCTGGACCAACCCTGGCCATTGTGTCCATTTGGGTACTGAACCAGTAGATGGAATATCTCTTTTCTGCTTTTCAATTAATTCAAAACTTTTTTTTTCAAAAGAGAAAAAAATAGTGGAATATTTAAAAACAGTTACAGTGGTGGGACTTTGGCCCCAGCAATTAACACACCAGTTGGAATGCTATGTCCTATGTCTGAATGCCTGGGTTAGAGCTGTGGCTTGGCTCACAATTCCAGATCTCCTTAATGCAGACCCTGGAAGGTGGCAGATGATGGTTCAAGTGGTAGAGTCCCTGATATTCACATGAGAGACCTGGAATGAGGTTCCAGTTTCCATCTTCAGTATGAATACAACCCTGTCTGTTGAGAGCATTTGGGGAATGAACCAGTAAATGGGAACTCTGTGTCTGTCTGTCTCTGTCCTTTTCAAGTAAATAAATGAGCCAATATATTTTTTAAATAGTTACAAAACTCAGAGCATAGCTAGTAATATTACCCAAAGTACATATAACATATAATACCAAAAAGTATTTTACACAAACCCACACATAATTGGAATTGTGTTTACAACAAGTAAAGGGTCCACCTGCCCAGGCCTGATATCATTGATCATGTGCTTTAACCACAGTTGAAATATTGAAATTTCAGCTGGCTGCTTTGTGGATTGTGGGAATTGAATGTTTGGGAAAAGGGTAATCATAAGCATCCCCCTGCTTTAAAGATTTATTTATTTATTTGAAAGACAGAGTTACAGAGAGGCAGAGGCAGAGGCAGAGGCAGAGAGAGAGCAAGAGAGAAAGGTGTTGCATCTGCTGGTTCACTCCCCTGATGGCTACAACAGCTGGAGTTGCACTGATCCTAAGCCAGGAGTCTGGAGCTTCTTTCGGGTCTCCCATGCAGGTGCAGGGGCCCAAGGTCTTGCATCACCTTCTACTGCTTTCCCAGGACATAGCAGAGAGCTAAATTGGAAGTGGAGCAGCTGGGACTCGAACTGGTACCCATATGGCTTTACCCACTACACCACAATGCCTGCCCAACATTTCCTTTTTTATTTCACTTGATGAGAAGTGGGGAGAGTATTACCATTTGAAGTTAGTCCCAAATCTTAACTCTGATGCCCTACTTCTCTATACTGCAGATTCCACAAAAATAAAATGTTAAAAAAAAAGCATCTCTGAGGATTAAATGAAATAATAGGCAAAAAGCAGCAAGTTTAACGTCATCCCACTTTAAGTGTCAGTATTACTTTCCCTAGTTTTACATAATTTTAATAGAGGAGTCATAATGGTATATTTGAATTAATGTAGCTCTAGAATTTGAAAGAGGCTTAAATCCCAGCTTTGTTACTCACTGAGGCTATGTGATATTAGGAAATTATTTAAATTCTCTGGAGTTGTGTTTTTTTCATTTACTAACAGGGTGTAATATATATTTTAAAATATTATGAAAGTTAAACAGTATAAATTATTTTAATACGATTTATTTATTTATCCGAAAGTCAGAGTTACACAGAGAGAGGAGAGACAGAGAGAGAGAGTGGTCTTCTATCCGATGGTTCTCTCCTCAGATGGCCGCAACAGCCGGAGCTGCACCAATCTGAAGCCAGGAGCCAAGAGCTTCTTCAGGGTCTCCCACTCGGGTGCAGGGGCCCAAGGACTTGGGCCATCTTCTACTGCTTTCCCAGGCCATAGCAGAGAGCTGGAGCGGAAGTGGAGCAGCCGGGTCTCAAACCGGCGCCCATATGGGACGCCGGTGCTTCAGGCCAGGGCGTTAACCCGGTCCCAACAGTAGAAAGTATTGGCATCAATAAGAGGCCTTCAAAAAGTTCATGGAAATGTATATTATGAAAAATTGTCATACTAACTTGTTACAACCTATCTAAACAGGATCTCATTTGAGGAACTATAAAGGAAAAGACATCATTTGGAAAGATCAAAAATTCTGCAAAAATTGAAGCAAGAACCAACGACAAGTTTATGGTGAAGTTTAGGTTGAAGAATGGAGAAATTAATGCTTTATGAAGTTTATGACAACAATGTCCTTAAAGAAATCAACAGTTTACAAATGACTAACTCATTTTTAAGAAAGAATGAGACGATGTTAAAGATAAAGCATGCAATGGCAGATCATTTTATTGGAACTCTAATTGAAGAGGCCCAATGATTAATCCCAGAAAAAGATAGCCAACATCAAATACATCTGGACTGGTTCAGTTTACACATTTTTTTTTTTTTTTGACAGGCAGAGTGGACAGTGAGAGAGAGAGACAGAGAGAAAGGTCTTCCTTTGCCGTTGGTTCACCCTCCAATGGCCGCCGCGGCCGGCGCGCTGCGGCCGGCGCACCGCGCGATCCGGTGGCAGGAGCCAGGATCCAGGTGCTTTTCCTGGTCTCCCATGGGGTGCAGGGCCCAAGCACCTGGGCCATCCTCCACTGCACTCCCTGGCCACAGCAGAGGGCTGGCCTGGAAGAGGGGCAACCGGGACAGAATCCGGCGCCCCGACCGGGACTAGAACCCGGTGTGCCGGCGCCGCAAGGTGGAGGATTAGCCTATTGAGCCCCGGCGCCGGCCCTGCACAATTTTTACTGAAAAATTAAAATGGAGTAAATGGTGAAGAAGCTCTGGCTTCACTACAGCATCCATCTCTACCATGATGATGCTCCTGATAGCTTCTCTGAGCAAACAAAGGCAATTCTGTGAAAGTGTCAAAGCCACTTTTGATTTGGCTCCTTCTAATTTCTTTTTGTTTCTTACATTTTAAAAAAAAGAGGAACCATCTTTTTTTCATATAATAATATGAAAAAGACTACATTAACTTTGTTAAATCCCTAGGACTCTCAATTACTTATTATTTTAAGATCTAATTATTTGAAAGGCAGAGTTATAGGAGGAGAGAGAGAGACAGAGAAAGATCTTCCATCCATTGTCTCACTTTCCAAATGGCCACAGTGGCCCGGGAGCCCAGGCTGAAGCCAGGAGCCTGGAGCTCCATCCAGGTCTCCCACATGCATACAGGGGCTTGAGGACTTGGTTTGTCTTCTGATGCTTTCCTAGGAGTTGGATCAGGAGTGGCGCAACCAAGACTTGAACCAATGCCAGAAATACTTATTAGGTATCCATTGAGCAAACATCTGAGAAAAACAGGGATGCTGGTGTTGCAGGCGGTGGCTTAACCCCTGCCCCACAATGCTGGCCCCTGACTCTTTAGGGGTGGACTAAATGACTATATCATCACTTAAAAAACTGTTTTGAACTTGATGGACCTTATGCTGAGAAATATAATTTGTATGTTTCATTTTTATCTTTTAGTTCTGTTTTCCCCTAACTTTTTGAAGTCCCTCTTCATCAAGAAGGCATTCAGTGATTGTTAAACAAAATATTTTCCTTTTAACCTTCTGCTTCTAGTTTTTTCTCTTCTCATTTCTTATTTTTTATTTGTAGATAATTCTCTGTCAATTTGTGCTTTACTTCACATTCTCTTCTAGTGCTTGCTGTGCCTCTGCTCTCCCATTGGTAACTATGGAGCTAAATTAATAATGATGATTTGTATACTCTGCTGAGTACTTACCAGATACCAAGAATATCCTAAGTATTTTAAACACATCGCTTCACTTAAGGTCATATGTTCTTTAAAGGGAAACTAATTTTTACTAAAAATACATGAGAACAATGATTGTTTTTGGAATGAGATTGGCAAGGAATGACTGGGAAAGGACTCCAAGGAACTTTCAGAGATAAGGAAGTCTATTTTATCTTGCTTGATACAGGCTTGCAAGCATTTTAGAAATTCACCAAACTATAAACGAAAAATGTGGATATTTTACTGTTGATAAATTATGTCTCAAGGAGGGGTTTAGAGGAAAAACTAATCTTAAAAGTATTCAATGGGATGCAACTTTTTCATGTCTAATTTTTAGATCAGAAAATGAAGGAACTGGATATTTGGGTAATGTATTCAAGTTCACACTTACTGGTGGCTGTGCTAGAATCAAATCCAGTTGCATTTTAGTGTATGGCCTACTCACTTACTGGGTTCCACTGTCCGTAGTGAGACTGGTGTATCCCAGCCCATGTTCTAAAATGCATATTGCGTTAGCAGGTGTCTGCTTTAATGTTTTAGATGTTGCGACCCATATCAGAGTCCCTGGGTTCAAGTACCAGCTCTACTCCAATTTCAGCATTTTTCTAATGCATAAAAAATGATGGTTCAAATAGTTTGGTCCTTATGACTTTTGTGGAATACCCAGATTGAATTCCTGACTCCTGGCTTTGGCCTGACTGATCCCTGGCTGTTGTCATTTGCGCAGCGAAGTAGTGGATGGGAGAGCTTTCTCTCATACATTCTTTTTCTTCTAAAAAATGTCATTCATGAGCCGGCGCCGTGGCTCAATAGGCTAATCCTCCACCTTGCGGCGCCGGCACACCGGGTTCTAGTCCCGGTCGGGGCGCCGGATTCTGTCCCGGTTGCCCCTCTTCCAGGCCAGCTCTCTGCTATGGCCAGGGAGTGCAGTGGAGGATGGCCCTGGTGCTTGGGCCCTGCACCCCATGGGAGACCAGGAAAAGCACCTGGATCCTGGCTCCTGCCATCGGATCAGCGCGGTGCGCCGGCTGCAGCGGCGGCCATTGGAGGGTGAACCAACGGCAAAGGAAGACCTTTCTCTCTCTGTCTCTCTCTCACTGTCCACTCTGCCTGTAAAAAAAAAAAAAAAAATGTCATTCATGTTTTAAAAAAAGTACATACTGTGTTCTTTTAGACTTAGCAACTGTAATTAAACAAACTGAGGCAGGACAACACATTCTGAAATATCTTGACTTATTGATGATAGGAAGTTGCACATTTTGGACAAAATTATGTCAAAAAAATACCTGTCCAAAATGTTTTGTTAAGATGATGACACCCAGAATACATAAGTGGAATGAGTATGGATTTCTAAGAACTTTGGAAGGCTTTGAAGGTAATGTTTCTGTTATAATAACCTCAGGCAGTATATTCAAACAGCAGTTCAATAAGTCCTCTGGTAGCAAAACTGCCGCTGATGTCTGCAGTGCAGCGAACCAGCAAGGAGTCAGGAGAATCTCTAAGACAGAGATTTAGCACTCAGGTGAACCTGTTATCTAACTAACCCTTCCTTACACAGCATGTATTTAAGTTCCAAATGAAACGTGTTAGCAAAGGTCCTTTGCTGTTTTGATGATTACAAAGCAGTCTGCATTCCTTTTGTAGTGTTGCAGCCACTTCAGGATTATTTCTTGTTTAAATGAGGCTGCAATTTCTAAATTTAACAATGCACTTGCCCAATATGCCCAAGGTTCCATCAAATTGTTTGTATCTATACAGAAAACTGAATCTGAAATGCAAATTTAAAAAAGAACATTTGATAAAATCAAAAGGACATTTTCCTCTGTGTCATGATGAACATTACCGAGAAATGTCTTATTGTGCTAAAACTATGAGTTCATTCTCCGAATTCCAATATTAATATTGAGTATTTCATTTACTCACTGAATCATCACAGCAACCTCAGGAGAATTTCTTTATGAATATACTCATTTGTAGATTCAGAAAATATGTTATCTTTTAATTAATTTTCCCAAGGGTATACAACACACAATTTTTAGTAGAAGAGCCAAGATTCAGGCCTCTTTAGTTATTCTCTGTCCTCCTACCACCAAATACTCTATCCATTCTGCCTCAAGCAGTGTACTATTGCTATGCTTGATTCTGGACTTGATATAGTGAGCCAAGTCAGCCAACTTTGGAATTAGTGCTAGGCATTTTCACTGTCCCTTTCAGTACTTTCTCACTACAACTATTTTGTTTAAAGCTTAGAATCTCAGGACATTGCAAACTGAAGAAAGTGTAATAAAATTCGGGCATAAGGTAGGAAGAACATCAGGAATGTTTGATGCTAGGACATGCTGTCGGTGTATCATGTTCTGCATTCACCAGAGACTTGTAAGTAAAATCTTAGTTTCTAGTGAAATTGCAGAGTTTTCTCATGTGGCGTTAGAGGAGAGTCCATATTTGTAAAGCGAGCCTAAATCTGAACATCACACATGGCACTGGAAGAAAAGCTTGCCCTTCCGATCCCGATCTGAGAGGGAAATGCTGCAAGGCTGATGGCTGGCCTTGACTGGCCCACATAAAAATCACTAAGGAGATGGTAAACAGGAAATCAAGAATCGTGGGGTTCAGATATGGACTATATAGCATGAGGTCAGAGACTTTTTCTCAGAGACTTCAACAAATCTCTGAAAATGTTTGCTTAAAAGAACCAGAAAAACGTTCTAATAGATTGGAAGCACCAGATGGCCAGGCGCATTGTTTGTTCCCCAAACATTATGAGTATTAGCAAACAACAAGAATTCAAAAATACTTATTAGGTATCCGTTGAGCAAACATCTGAGAAAAACAGGGCAGGAATGTGTACAAAGAATCCTCCAATGTATGAAGTACAAAGATAATCTCAATTGTACAGTAATTTAAAATATGTGATATTTTTATGTTTTTCCTAATAAAGTCACTCGAAGTGTATACTTTCATCTCAAAAGTGAATCTAATGTACTTAATGTTAGCTGCTTAAACAAACACGTCTAAGTATCAGTGGCTTCCAGTATAAGATCTATTTCTCATATATGTTACCTTCTGATATGAGGAATAGTGCTTCTCTTTCCCAAATAGCACTAGGGATACAGGCTACTTTTTTTTAAAGAAAGATTTATTTATTTATTTGAAAGTCAGAGATACACAGAGAGAGGAGAGACAGAGAGAGAGAGAGAGGTCTTACATCCAATGGTTCACTCCCCAACTGGCCTCAGTGGCCGGAGCTGTGCTGATCTGAAGCTAGGAGCCAGGAGTTTCTTCTGGGTCTCCCATGTGGGTGCAGGGTCCCAAGGACTTGGGCCATCTTCTACTGCTTTCCCAGGCCATAGCAGAGAGCTGGAGCGGAAGTGGAGCAGCCGGGTCTCGAACTGGCGCCCATATGGGATGCGGGCACTTCAGGCCAGGGAGTTAACCTGCTGTGCCCTGCGCCACAGCACTGGCCCCAGGCTACTTTTATCTTAGAGTATTATAATCTACTTGCAGTATCAAGAGTGAATGAGAGGCTGAGAATGTGGTTTAGCAGGTGGGGCCACTGCCCGCAGTGCCGGCATCCCACATGGACACCGGTTCGAAACCTGGATGCTCCACTTCCGATCCAGCTCTCTGCTATGGCCTGGAAAGCAGTGGAAGATGGACCCCTGCACCCGTGTGGGAGACCCACAGGAAGCTCCTGGCTCCTGGCTTCAGATCAGCGCAGCTCTGACCATTGAGGCCATCTCGGAAGTGAACCAGTGGATGGAAGACCTCTCTCTCTCTGCCTCTCCTTCTCTCTCTGTGTAACTCTGACTTTCAAATAAATAAATAAATGTTTAAAAAACCGAAGAGTGCATTAAATCTCAATGCATTAAATCTCAATGCACAGCACATTAAGGACAGAGATCCTACATGAGGAGTAAGTGCACAGTGACTCCTGTTGTTGACTTTACCAATTAACACTCCTGTCTATGGCATCAGTAATCTCCCTATGCTCCAGTCATGAGTTTCCAAGGCTATGGAAGCCCTCTGAGTTCTCCGATTCTTATCTTGTTTAGACAAGGTCATAGTCAAAGTGGAGGTTCTCTCCTCCCTTCAGAGAAAGATTTAATGCTATAATGAGTACTCAAACAATATATTTCATTTTGTGTTTCTATGGGGGTGCATACTGTTGAAATCTTTACTTAATGCATACTAAACTGATCTTCTTTAAAAAAAAAAAAAAAGAAAGAAATTATCAACTCCCAACTTGACTCTCACTGGGATTAAACATGACAATAGGTCTGATCTGATTTCATCATCATTTAAAAAAAATCATCTATTATTTTTCACTTTATGTTTCTGTGTGGGAGCAAACTGTTGAAATCCTTACTTAATGTATACTAAGCTGATCTTCTGTATATTAAGATAATCGAAAATGAATCTTGATGTGAATGGAAGGGGAGAGGGAGTGGGAAAGGGGAGGATTGTTGTGGGAGGGACGGTATGGGGGGGAAGCCATTGTAATCCATAAGTCGTACTTTGGAAATTTATATTCATTAAATAAAAGTTAAAAAAAAAAAAAAAAACAAAGAGTGAATGAGAGAGGACACACAGAGGCTCACATGGTAATAGCAGGCCAGTCCTGGGAAGGGCATTCAGTACTTTCTCCCATTTGCCATTGGGCAGAGGTGGGTCACATAGTTCCAGCTTCCTAGAGGAGGGTTTGGTAATGTTATCTTCCTGTTTGCTTGGTAACAAATGGAACTTGTAAATATATAGCCACTCGCTGCTACATTCCATCTTTTTGAATAGCAAATTTTTATTATACTCTTTCTCTTACACATAAAATACATTCACATAGCCATAAAATGGTAACCCAAAGTCCCATTTAGTCACTTATTGTATTGTGTCCATTTCAAAGTTTAGGATCTCCATTAATGACAGTTCTGTCTCTGGGTCCCTGGCATGGCTTCTGATAGTTTTCTGAATACCAGTACAGACATTTGCAATGGTAGAACATGCCCAGAATAAATGAAACAAAAAGTCTCATTTCAAAAGGGATATAGAAGTCACTGGTCCATAGCAATCATGAAATCCCACTAGGCGTGTGTTTTGGATGGTCCCTATCCTAGTATAGGGGAAAGTCCTGGTTTTGACTTAGGACAGGATCTCTCTTCCCTTGCCCACAAAGGGTCTCTATGGCTCCATTGAAGGGAAGTTCCTCTTTATACGTTTTCCTTCTTGGCTATTTTCAACAGAGTTTAGGAAGGGTACTCTCATTGAGGGCTACAGAATGTTCAAAACCATCTTTCAACCAAAAATTGGGTATCTAAGGGTAATTTCAAAGCTTAGACAATGTTGTGTTTATGTGAGGTAGAGGAAAATAAGATTGAGAAATGGTTTCTATGTCAATACAAATACCTCAAAAACCTAGTAGGTTCCCATCTATTTGGCTCCAATATTTTCTATCTGCTTCTACACACACACACACATAGATAGATAGAATGATAAAATCTGCCTATTTTTTCTTTCCACCCCCCACCATGACCTTTTCTTTTGATATAAGTGGAACCACCTTTAGGCATTGGATAAAAAGATATATCCCTTGAAACAGTTTATTCGATTGAGATATTTCACCAGAAAATCATCTTTCAAAATCTTTAAAATTATAAAGGAAAATGCTCACCATATTTAAAAAGAATAGAATGCATAATTAACCTCCCTAATCACCTTGCTTATGTTCAACAATCATGACAAACACTCACTTACTAGCCCTACAATTCAGCATTATGGTTTTGAAGGAAAGTTTATATAAAAGCCCATTTGTCCACAGGTATTTCCAGATGCATCTGAAGAGAGCAATCCTTCAGAAAGTACAACCAAAGACATTCCATGTATTTTAAAAGCAGCTTCTTCTTGATCTTATCAAATACCCAATTAAGTGGAATGTTTGTTTTTCCATTCGTTCAATTCAAGATCCAAATGAAGTCTATTCATTGTAACTGGTTAATATGACTCTGGAGACCGTTCTCCAACCTTTCATTTTCCTTTTACTCCGCACAGTTAATTGAGAACAAAAGGCAATTGGTTCTGTAGTGTGTCTTAAATAGTCAAAACTTTGCTGTTTGCAAAACATTTTTTTATTTTTATTTAAGTTACACAAATTTCATGTATTTCGTATATACAGATTTAGGAACATAGTGATATTTCCTACATTTTTTAATATGCTTTCCCGTTACCTGTAAGTCTGTATTTGGTAATTGTAGATCTAGAGAATTGACCAAGTTCTAGTTCTCTGGAAGGAACACATAGTGGGAAAACCCTAAAGTGATCCCCAATAATTCTCACCTCTTGAGTATATGCAGGGTTTGTAATCTGCTTCGAATTAATAGAATGTAACAGAGGTGATGAGAAGTCTTTTGTGTAATCAGGTGACATTGTGTACAAATCTGTTTTGTAACCAACTGGAGTGAATTAAGCACACATATAGATAAAGTTTGTGTTGCAATAAACGACAAATGGCTTCCAGGTGGCTATAGCTAGCCTGTAGGTTCCCAAAGGCAAACTCCACTCAAAAGCTGATTCATATGGCCACAGGAAAATAAATTTTTCAGCAATCTGAATGATCTTGGAAGTGAATGCTTTCCAAATCAAAACTTCCAGATAAAAATACAATACAGTTGACACTAGGATCATAGTGTTGTGAGGTACTGAGCAGAGGATTCAACCAAGTCACACGCGATCTTGAATCCCAGAAGCGGTTAGACAATGAAATATGCATTGTTTTAAGCCACTATGATGCAGAATTCTTTTATACAGCATAGACAACTAGTACAGGGTATTTCACAGGGTGTACTGTTTACTATCACCAGAAGTAAAAACTGTCTGGTTGTCTTGATACAGAACACCCCTAAAACTGGTTAAAGAAGTTATTATAGAAGCTCCAAAACTGGGCCGATTTCTCTGACATGCAGAAAACCAGTCATTGATATCAGGGTGGTTGAAGGAAGGTGATGTTTCCTGTAGAGCGCAGAACAAGGAGTCAGACAGCTGAAGCTTGATTGCCAGGCTCTCTGAGGGGTTAGGGCTGAAGTGTCTCATAGATGAGCGCTGGGGCTGAGGAGTACAGGCTCAGGTCATGTCCAAGCTCCTGGCTGGTCAGTGGTGGTGCTTGTGGCCTTCCTTTGATTAGTTGGCGATGCCATGCTTTTCCGGGAATTTTTATCATGGCTAAGTGGGCTTCAGTCAGCCAGGGGCTATATGCAAGTAGAAGCTACTTACTGCCCTGGACCTGAAATCCCCCTAAACAAAATCCTTTGAGATGATACTGGTCATCAAGATGCTGTCTGTTGGAGAATAAATGATTTCATGAGTCCAGTGATTAGGACCTGGAAGGCCCATCTGTGCCACTCCATCAATTCAGTGAGTTAATTTTAGTGCTATCAAAAGGCAAGGAAAGGACACTTCAAGCTAAGGGTGGGAGGGCAGTAGACTGGTGGCCTGATGGTATCCAGCACATGTGCATTCAAGACACTGCACAGGAGTTTGGTATCAGCCTCCCTTTCCATGAAGCTAGTAGCCAGAAACAGTTTTGAATAATAAAATGAAATGTATTTTAAAGAGTCTAAGACGATCTCTAGTTACTTTTTCAGAAATGTGTGCTCATAACAACATTATTGAAAAATAACAGATCTACCTCATTCTCCAAAGCATTTCTTTCCAATAAATGAATTTCCAACAAATTATTGAAATTGATGCACTCTTAATTTCCTTATCTATTTCCTCTCACTCTCCTCACTAGAAGAACCAAGATATTAATGAATCACTAGCAATCATTAATTTAAATTTTCTACCCCAGAGACTCTACTAACAACTTACTTCTCCCTAGAATGCTAAACTTCAGGTATGATAATAATGCAAACTCTAAAAAAAAAAAAAAAAAAAAAAAAAACTGAAGAAAAATGAGAAAAATGTACTGTTTTCAGGTTTTCTAGGAGTCTAAATGGAAATATATTTAAAATTAATGAAAAATCTTAATCTTCAAAGAATTCGTGGATAATGTTTTTCATTTTAAAATTATGCATGGATTTATAAAAAAAATCTTTGCACCAAAATAAACATTTAAAAATTTTAGATTATGGAAATGAGAGAAAGAGGGTGCTTCCATTTGTTAGTTTGCTGCCTAAATACTCGCAATGGCTGAAGCTAGGAGCCAGGTACACAGTCCACATGGATGACAGCAACCTAACAATTTGAGCCATCATCACTGCCTCCCAGAGTATGCATTAGCAGGAAGCTGGAATCAGGAGCCAGAGCTGGGAGGAAACCTAGGCACTCTGAAATGGGTTACAGGTATCCTAACCAGCACCTTAACTGATGGGCCAAATGCTGGACCCCAAACCTATCTTTTAATTCCATCTCTTCAGCACTGATGGTGAGGCCAAGGCAACTTCAGCTGGCTTACAAGGTCACAGCAGAAGGTCTGTCATCAGCAAGGCATGAGAAAGACAGCTGAGGGCCTCTTGGTGGTTTTAGGTTTGTTGGTAACTACACTCTGCATAACAAAGCTAGAGATTCCTGGTGGTCCCCCTAATTATTGCTGTATTCCTAATTTTAGGGAAGAACGCTTAGCTCATTATCCCCAAAATGTTCATTACTTTGTAAAATTCTAATCAAAGAAAATGTTAGTGTAGGAGAAAGGGTTAATGCTTTATGCAAGGTTGAGCTGTTTGTGGAAAAGAATTAAAAAGCAACAGGCTTCCTGGTATATACTTCCCACTAAAATAAAGACACATGTTAATAAAGCTTTAATTCAATATATGCTACAAATACTACAATGGTTAGGATGTCAAAACTGTAGAATAGATCTAAGTGAACCTTTAAATAAGTACAATAAAGAAATTAAAGAATTACAGAAAGAACTACAAAGAGGGGATACATTTAAAAAGGGTCTGCTTTAAGACCCCTACCTTACACCTTACACAAAAATATATCAACATGGATTAAAGACCTAAATCTACGACCTGACACCATCAAGTTATTAGAGAACATTGGAGAAACCATTCAAGATGTTGGCACAGGCAAAGAGTTTCTGGAAAAGACCCTGGAGGCACAGGCAGTCAAAGCCAAAATCAACTATTGGGATTGCATCAAATTGAGAAGTTTCTGTACTGCAAAAGAAACAGTCAGGAGAGTGAAGAGACAACCGACAGAATGGGAAAAAATATTTGCAAACTATGCAACAGATAAAGGGTTAATAACCAGAATCTACAAAGAGATCAAGAAACTCCACAAAAACAAAACCAACAACCCACTTAAGAGATGGGCCAAGGACCTCAATAGACATTTTTCAAAAGAGGAAATCCAAATGGCCAACAGGCACATGAAAAAATGTTCAAGGTCACTAGCAATCAGGGAAATGCAAATCAAAACCACAATGAAGTTTCTCCTCACCCCGTTAGAATGGCTCACATACAGAAATCTACCAACAACAGATGCTGGCAAGGATGTGGGGAAAAAGAGACACTAACCCACTGTTGGTGGGAATGCAAACTGGTCAAGCCACTATGGAAGTCAGTCTGGAGATCCCTCAGAAACCTGAAGATAACCCTACCATTCAACCCAGCCATCCCACTCCTTGGAATTTACCCAAAGGAATTTAAATTGGCAAACAAAAAAGTGGTCTGCACCCTAATGTTTATTGCAGCTCAATTCACAATAGCTAAGAGCTGGAACCAACCTAAATGCCCATCAACAGTAGACTGGATAAAGAAATTATGGGATATGTACTCTTTAGAATACTATACCGCAGAAAAAAAACAATGAAATCCAGTCATTTGCAACAAAATGGAGGAATCTGGAACACATCATGCTGAGTGAAATAAGCCAGTCCCAAAGGGACAAATACCATATGTTCTCCCTGATCGGTGACAACTGACTGAACACCAAAAAGGAAACCTGTTGAAGTGAAATGGACACTATGAGAAACGGTGACCTGATCAGCATAGCCCTGACTGTTAATGAACAACTTAATACATTATCCCTCTTAGTATTTTTTCTGTCTGCTCTACTTAATACTACTGGTTTAATTCTGTAATTAATACAGTTATTCTTAAGTGTTGAAATTTAACTGAAATGTGATCCCTGTTAAATATAAGAGTGGGAATAAGAGAGGGAAGAGATGTACAATTTGGGACATGCTCAAGCTGACTTGCCCCAAATGGTAGAGTTAGCAACATACCAGGGGATTCCAATTCAATCCCATCAAGGTGGCATGTACCAATGCCATCTCACTAGTCCAAGTGATCAATTTCTGTTCACAACTGATCATAATGAAAGGACTAAGAGTCAAAGGGATCACATGAACAAGTCTAGAGCCTGCTAATACTAACCGATAGAATAAATAAAGGGGAGAGTGATCCAACATGGGAAGCAGACTCACAGAATGGCGGATGTCCTAAACAGCACTATGGCTTCAGAATCAGCCCTAAGGGCATTCGGATCTGGCTGAAAAGCCCATGAGAGTATTTCAGGCATGGAAAGCCAAGACCCTCTGGGGGAAAAAAAAAAAGGACCTAAATGAAAGATCTCTGTGAGTGAGATCCCAGTGGAAAGAACAGGTCTTCAAAGAAGGAGGTACCTTTCTCTGAAGGGAGGAGAGAACCTCCACTTTGACTATGACCTTGTCTAAATAAGATAAGAGTCAGTGAACTCAAAAGGCTTCCATAGCCTTGGAAACTCATGACTGGAGCATAGGGAAATTACTGATGTCATAAACAGGAGTGTCAATTTGTAAAGTCAACAACAGGAGTCACTGTGCACTTACTCCTCATGTAGGATCTCTGTCCTTAACATGCTGTACATTGAGATTTAATGCTGTAATGAGTACTCAAACAGTATATTTCACTTTGTGTTTCTATGGGGGTGCAAACTGTTGAAATCTTTAATTAATGTATACTAAACTGATCTGTTGTATATAAAGAAAATTGAAAATGAATCTTGATAAGAATGGAAGGGGAGAGAGAGTGGGAAAGGGGAGGGTTGCGGGTGGGAGGGAAGTCATTGGAGGGAGGGGAAGCCAATGTAATCCATAAGCTGTACTTTGGAAATCTATATTCATAAATAAAAGTTAAAAAAAAAAGGGTCTGCTTTGACCTTGGGGCTTCTAGTAAAGATTAGATTAGGAAGGTACTATTCTAGCTTGTGTAGCCAATTTCTACATAGTTAGCAGCACTCCAGGCCTTGGCTTGTGTGGGCAGCCCGTTATCTCACACCTGTCTGTGATTGTAATCCATGCTCTGAATATGCCCTTGAAAATCAAAGAAATTTTAATTAGAAAAAATGAACAACAAATTTGTTATTGTAAGAAAAAAAGAATCATTATCTGACTTATGATATAAAAATAAAGTCTGGTGCTCGAGAGCCATAGCCATGCCATCAGCCTTGCTGTGAATGTCTCTCATTTCTTCGAGCGCTGACACCTCTCACACCTTGGGGCCCCTGGACTGGCTGGAGCTGGTCTCTGACAGGTTCACAGGTGTCCTAACCAGCGTCTTAACTGATGGGCCAAGTGCTGGACCCCAAACCTATCTTTTAATTCCATTTTTCAGCACTGATTTGATGTCCCTTCATACCAGATGGGAAGTTTGCCACCCATAGACTTTCCAATAATACTATTGGCATTGCTGCTGCTATCCAAACACTTGTTGAGCATATTATATGTGAAATCTTTAAGCCATATGGCGATGCTATGAGGTATGAGTTATTCTCACTGGATAGTAGTTGAGAAAACTGAAGTTTTTCGAATTTCAATAAAGTTCAACAGCTATGATTTGATCAAACTTAGTGACAACCTGGTGCTTACACTACTGTTGACTTAGGGAGTATAGATTGTGCATGGGGTTGTGAATTGAGGCTGATGTGATAGAGAGAAGCTGAGTGACTTGCTGAAGAGTACAAAAATAGTCTGTCAGAAGCTGGAACTAAAAACTGTAGTCTCTAGACTTGTGGTCTAATATTTCTTTCACTTTTTTTTGTATCATTCAGGTTAATTAAGGGGAGGGAGAATACTTTAAGCAGCTACTTTAAGTTTACCAATTATTAAGAAAAAGAAAAGTGTTACCTTCCATATGGAGCTTCTAGAGTAATGAGATTACAAAACAGACATAATTACAAACTAGATAAATTACAGCACTTCAGAATTAGCATATAATTATCAAATTGATTTCTACAATTTTTTTATTTAACTTCTCACCCCTTATGTGTTATGTTTAGAAAGGGAAAAATGTCATCAAAAAGTTCTTGGGGGCAGATTTTGTGACTCAGTGGGTTAAAACACTGCTTGGGAAGCCTTTGAGAGTGCCTTGTTGAAGTCCTGGATACTCTGCACTTCTGATCCAGCTTCCTGCTAATGTGCCTGGGAGGCAGTAGATGAGGACTCAAGTACTTGGGTGCCTGCCACCCATGTGGGAGACCCATAATAAGTTTCCGACTCCTGGCTTCATCCTTACCTATCCCTGGCTCTTGCAGGCATTTGGAAAGTGACACAGTGGGTGGAAGATACCTCTCCCTCTCCCTCTCCCTCTCTCTATCTCTCTCTCTTTCTTTTTCTCTCTCTCTTTCTCTATCTATCCCTTTCTCTCTCTTCCCCCTTCTCTGCCACCCTGTCTTTTAAATAAATAAACGTTTTAGAAATCTTTTGAAAATGTAAGTTATTGGGAGGGGCTTTGGGAAATTTCTATAAAAAAGAAAACAATTCATGGAGAATGCAGTTAGATGATAAATTTATTTTGTTGTAAAAGGCCTTTAAAATACATACATAGAATTTTCATAATATGTACTTTCCATGAACATTTTGAAGACCTCTTATTTGTCTGAAAATGTCAAGGAGGTTTCAATTTGAAATGAAAAATAATTTCCAGGATAGCAAAATTAAAGACTATTGAAGAGAACAAAAGACCTTGTTTACAGGGTGGATTGAACCAAGTCTTCTTGCATACAGTCAAGTAAAGACTTGCAGCCATTTGAAGATAATGGCAACATAGGCCTGACCATTTACTCTGCTAGTGACACCTCTACTTGGTCTCATATGGGCTCCCAGAGAAGCAGATTGGCCCATCTTGTTGTCCTGCTGCGAGCTGATCACATAAGAGGAAATCAGGTTTCATACCAGTTCTAAATCATATTCCAAGCAATTCTCTGGGGCCTATGGGGGAAAATATATATGTCATTTGAGTTTCTTTTCCTATGGGCAATTAAGGTTACGTTAAACATGCTTTTTTTGCAGTGTCTCAATATTCTTAATTTTCTCTAGTATATGTCACTGGTTAGAATAAACCCTTTGTTCTTGAGGCAAATGCATACTGCAGTTTGATTCTTAAATGATCATTAAACAAAGTGATGTGTTCATTTATGATATATAAATAGGCTAATGTCTCCAGACATCTGGGAAGTCTTTTCCAAATATGTATGATTAATATTCTCATTTCTCTCAGCACTGAAACTCATGCCTAATTTACTATTTCACTTTATTTCTTAAGCTTTTGCCAACTGCTTACTCTTAGGTCTTTTGCAACATATGTGACCATCCACCATTTGTTTTACCCTGAATACTGGTTGGAACAAGACAGAAATAAATGCCTATCTTGGCCTTTTCTCTTCGCAGCTATATCATTTGAGAAAGACTATTTCTCTCAGATGCAATTTACTCTTTGTAAAACCAGCAAAATAGCGTCAATCTTGTAGCATTTTTGTCAGGGCTGGCACTGTGGGGTAGTAGGCTAAGCCTCTGCCTGCTGCATTGGCATCCCGTACAGGTGCCAGTTCATCTCCTGGCTGTTACTGTTCCAATCCAGCTTTCTGTTTATGGCCTGGGAAAGCAGTGGAGGATGGCCCAAGTGCTTGGGTCCTTGCATCAGCATGAGAGACCTGGAAGAAACTCCTGGCTTCTGGCTTTGGATTGGTTCAGCTCTGGTCAATGAGGCCATTTTGGGAGCCAACCAGAGGGTGGAACACCTCTTTTTCTGTCTCTCCATCTCTTTGTCTGTAGCTCTGCCTCTCAAATAAATAAAATCTTTTAAAATATTGTTTTCAAAACTGTGATGATTACTAGTCACATTATCACATCGTTATAAAGGTTTCACAATGTCGGTCAGATCAGTGTACTGACAATAGTTCTTTAATAGTTATCTACCTTGATAAAGTAAATTATTGTCCCTACAAGTAATCTCAATGTCTTTTTCCTCACTGCAGTTTTTTATTATGTTTATTATGTTTCTATTTTTTAAAGATTTATTTAGTTGAAAGGCTCAGTTACACAAAGAGAAGGTTAGATAAAGAGAAGGAACAAGATCATCCACCTGCTGGTTCTTCCCCACAAATGGCTATAATGGTGGGGGCTGGGCCAGCATGAAGCCAAAAACCTGGAACTCTATTCAGATCTCCCACACTGGTGCCCAAGAACTTGGGCCATCTTTTGCTGCTTTCCCTGGGTCATTAACAGGGAACCGGTCAGAAAGTGGGGCAGCTGGGACTTGAACCAGTGCTCAAATAGGATGCTGGCATAATAGGTGATGGCTTAACGAGCTGCACCACAATGTCAGCTCATTCATTAAGCAAGTTTCTAAAGGTAGACTGTTGCATATACCTTTGCATCAACACTGTCTCTAACATATTGTCTTAAACAATTTGATATTCCCATAATTTTTCAGAATGATTGACTACTTAGGTAATCTGAGAGATGATTTCCATTAGTCTGGCAGAGAGCAGTAATTTTTTAGTGGAGGGGCATTTGGAAACATCTGAAGAAAATTTCACCTGTCACAACTTGGGAATGGTGCTGACATATGGTTGGAATAGATCAGGGATACTGTGAAACATGCTAATATATGTGACATATAGAAACAACAATGAATCATCTGATATGATCTGTTAGTAGTGATGAGACTCAATAACTCTAGCATGGGGAAATTGTGGATCTGAAGTCATGCTGAGATTCTACCCTTAACACAATTGTTCACTTGCTTCGTGATCTTGAGCAATGTCTTGAGTTTTCTATATCTATTTCCACCTGTATAAAATAAAGCTATTTCTTCCTTTATTTTTAGAATTAAATCAAATAATCATACAATAGTTCACTGCTTGATCCCTAGAAGGTACTCAAATATATATGGATTTTCCTTGTACTCCCAAAGTTCTGTCAGACATAATATATTACAAGAATCTAGACACACAGAAGTAGATGAAAGCAGGGATTCTTGTCTTCATAAGACCAAAGGATCATGGATTTTAATAAGATTCACACTGTTCTCTGGAGATACTGAGGGATAGGGCCTGACCGAAACTGTGCCTACAAAAGTAAAAGCAAAAATAAACCTGTGCCTTCTCCTATTTCTAGCCACTCTGAGTCACTTTTGTCTCCCAAACACAAACCACATTAAGAAAAACTGAAGCATGCCCAAGCACTAACAGAGATGTCAATTGCATTTACTTTCTGAGCTCAGTAAAATTGAATGTTTGCTTAATCGATTTCATAGAATTGCAAAGGCTTACTTTTACCAAGATTGTTGGGTGAGGCCGGAGACTTCTGTGAGCATCCAGAGAATTGAGAGCACCCAGAAAATTGTGAAAAACACACAGTAGGTGGGCAAGCATGTCTGCACCCACTGCAGCAAACAGGTCCTTCTTCAGCCTTAGCCCAGGGCTAACAGGGAGCTAGACTAGGATCTTGGGATACTCAGATTGTTGACACTCCTTGTTGAAGGGTCTGATAGATAGGAGCCCTGGGAGCTCAGGGTTGGGGAGCTATCCTGAGGCTGTGCAAGCACATATGGTCTTGTTTATTATAACAGGTACAGGACAAAACACAGTGATTACTGAATAGTTACACCGATATCTTGAAACAGAATCCAAGAAGCACTTGGGTGACATGTGAATCTGATTCTCGAGGGAAGCCCTCTGGGCGCAGTCTCAGCTGGTGTGCTCCTGCAACAGACATGAGGCATGTGTGGTGGTCTTTGAATTGCATGAATCATAACGATTTTAGAAGCAGTCCTGGAAGATAACGCCTTCTCTAAGGAGTGAGGCCAACCACCTTACATAAAAAGAGTTATCACTCTGGAATCAAAGTGGATCCCATCCCTGGAGGTATAGCAGAAGAACTTGTAGAATATGTATGCAGATTTCAAGCCAGAGTGAAGTATAACCACATTGAATCAAATGAAATAACTACTTAGTTATTTTCCTTTAAAAATATATGATAATAACTAATATTTACTACTTGTTTTAGCATGTCCCTCACACTAAGCTAAGTACTTCCACACCTTTTCTCATTTTATGCTCACAACACCCTGTGATATAAATCCTAATGTTATTACCATTCTATAGAGCAGAAAATTGAAGCTTAGAGAGGTTAAGTGATTTTCCCAAGGTCACAGAATTAATAGCAGTTATGTCCGTTTGAGTCCAGAACCTGGATCCTTAATCACGAAGCAATATTGCTGGTATGCAGCTCAGGCAGACACAGATACTTGGTACATATCAAATGACTCCCAGAAAAAAATACTTGTGAACAGTTGTCTGAAGATTATGCTGTCCATTTCTTCCTCTAGGTGCTACAAAATCTGTCTGTAGATTGCAAATGACCAACGGGAATGTTTCTAGATTTTATGGTTATGGCCTTTTTGCTGTATGCTGTATTTACAGCAAGGATGCTCTTGCAGGCATTGTTAATTAAATTAAACAGTGTCCTCTGTGTTAGGCCCCAGAGAAATGATTCTTTGGTTTTAATACCAGAGATAATTGTCCTTCCCTAATGCCTTTTGTTTGCCTTTTTCTATTATACCCTGAATCATGTAAACATTCACATTGCCTTCTTTATTTTGGCTGCCAAAATATATGGCCATTCACTTGCAAATTTATTGGACCTGGCATTGCAGGTGAGCACTTCTGGCAGAGGCAGAAATTTGCTAAGCAATATTTTCCATTTGAGAGGATGCTCCAAGGAATTCCCTCAGGCTGCTGCTGTGGCATAGCAAGTTAAGCTGCCATCTGCAGCACCAGCATCCCATATTGGCGCTGGTTCGAGTCCCAGCTGCTCTGCTTCTGATCCAGCTCCCTGCAAATGTGCCTGAGAAAGAAGTGGAAAATATCCCAAGTGTTGGACCCCTGCTGCAATGTGGGAGACCAGAAGAAGCTCCAGGCTCCGGGCTTTGGAATGGCCCAGCTCTGGCCATTGAGGCCATTTGGGAGTGAACCAGCAGATAGAAGACTTCACTCTTTCTGCCTCTGTCTCTGCCTCTGCCTCTGCCTCTGCCTCTCCCTTTCTGTAATTTTGCCTTTTGATTAGATGAATAAATCTTTTTTAAAGTAATTCCCTAAACTATTGTTTTCATCTCCTGTTAACAAGAAATTCTCTACAACCCGGTTGTTCCAATATGATGTTTGGATGCAGGGCTTTTGAGGAAGTGATTAGACTGGGTTACGTTGTTACGGTGGGATCCCATGGTGGACATCATTGTGCCTTTCTAAGGAAAAACAGAGACATGTGCTCCCTCTTGCCATGTGTAATTCTGTGCCACAACAGGACATGGCCAACAAGAACACCATTACCAGATGCTGAACCAGTGGAGTCTGCTGATCTTAGGCTGTGAACCTCAGAGACTGTGAGCAAAAATGGACCTCTCTTTCTTTCATAAGTATCTTAGGTGTTTCATTACAGGGATGAGAAGCTGATTAAAACCATGTTCATCAAATTTTTTGAATGAAAAAATCATGTCCACCATTTAGAAATGTATTTAGTTAAAGAAAATTTCCCTGAGAATCCTCACGCTGACCAACTCCCACTTCAAATCAAACACAAAATTTCTGCCAAAATTTCTGCCACATAATCCTTAAAATATCCTACATCTCCTAACAGAGCAGCTATTATCATTCCTGGAATTGCTTTCCCAGCTGGCAACTTCCCTAGCTCCTCTGTGAGCATCCTGAAGACAGAGGGTATGACTTTCTCAGTCACTCTTGTGTGTCAATAGCACTCAGCCTGAAATAAACTAGGGTTGATTGGCAAACGGAACAAAAACTTGATTCATCAACTAATAAAATATTTTAGTTGTCCTTGATCATCTTTTTAAATAAGTTGATTTGTAAGTGTTTGCAGGGGAATCATAATCTAGAAGAGAACCAAGAATATACTTGGAAATATTCTTAAAGAAAATTATTACATAAAAGCTGCCCAACCCCATACACACACACAAACACACACACACACAGAAAAGAAAATGACAAGAGTTCTAATGTGTTACCTATGCAGCAGGATGGGGGCTGTCACTAGGAAAACAAAACAAAAAAGTTTTGCATTCTCATCAGGAACTCCTTCAATTGTCACGCTGAATTAACTTCTACTTTCTGAACTTCTGGCGCTTCCTGCTCTGAGGCCTTGCAGTCTAAATGTTGAATTCCTCATGAAGATGCTCTACCTTGTTAAGCTTTCAGTTTTCTTCATTCTTCTTGGGAAGGTGAAGGATTTTTACCTCTTATCTCTCATAATCCTTTGGCCCATTTCCACCCACCCCTACAATTTGTGGTGTATGTCCATCCAAACTTTAATTTTTTAAAGTAAACCACTTATTCAAGCACTCTCTTAATCTTCTTTGCATTTTCTATCATAATACCTCTTTTGTACTGAAATTTTTACCCCATATTTTGAAGATTGAAAACCATAAGATAATTGCTTTTCTCTTCTTAGTCACTAAACATTCTGGAAATTATTCAATAATCTTCAGTCTTTTCTATACCTATATCAGCTTCTAGAACATTTTAGTGGTAGACATATGTTGCATACTAACATATTCCAGGGAACTGTGTATCTATTGCTTTATAAATATTGTTATTTAAGATTGATCTAAATTGATGATTTATAAATTATCATATTTAAAATAACATCTATAATGATGATTAACATCCATAAAGGTTTACAGTTCAAAGAATATTTTCATATAAGTAAATCCTCACAACAGCCATGTGAAATTGTGTTGATCTTTAACCATCTCATAGACAAGGAAACCAATGTT
Source organism: Oryctolagus cuniculus (assembly GCF_964237555.1). Taxonomy (NCBI): domain Eukaryota; kingdom Metazoa; phylum Chordata; class Mammalia; order Lagomorpha; family Leporidae; genus Oryctolagus; species Oryctolagus cuniculus. Next base: position 79,042,060 of record NC_091432.1, on the reverse strand, counting down.
CAGAGTGGTTCATCCAGAATCCAGCAATAAGCATAGGAATTTTTTCTACACATTATTCCCTATAATGTATCACCTTGGTGAAATTTAGAACCGGATAATCCTGACTTCAGAAAAAATGATTCTTGCCCAAGTGTTTCTTCTGGGACTAGGGTACGCTTAAGGAGATCTCCTGATAACATAATCTAATTACTTAGTTCTGTCCAAGTATACGTTATTCTTATCATCTAGAAAAATCTGTTCCCACCTACTATCTGAAAAACCCTGTATATCTTTCTGTTAAGACTCCACTTTTCTTTTTGTTTATCCTGAGCAAACTTAATAACTTCTTTAATGTTCCTGACATTTTTGCATATATTTTCATTACTGGATTTCTCACTCTGTTGGGATGGTGGGGTGACCACGTTCTTTGACAAGAAGCACCAAAGAAAAGTTTTGGTGAACTTGTCCATTTATTAACAATCAGGCACAGGCTTTTAAAGGGCAAGCAAGGAGGAGTAGCTAGTTCATGGTGGCAGCATTAATTCTATAGAATAAAGCAGATACTGGTGCCTCCAATCAGCTTGAAGGTCATGTAGCCTACATAGCCTTATGGCCTGTGCCACACCCGGGAACCGTTTACCTGATTGGCAATTACAAGGCCCTTCAACAGGAAGCAGGGGTGGGGCCTGTGGCTCCTGCTGCCTGCCAGCATTCAGGTCATGTGTGGCTCAGTGTGCTGAACCCCCTGACCAGGGTCCTGGGAGGCAAGGTGTGCCATGCCCTCTTAACCTCCTGCATGGTCTAGGCAGGCAGTCTCCCAGCCAGGCAGAGGATCACCCACAACTGGAATGTCCAGTGATGCTTCTGTCTCCACTGATATGCTTAACATAGATGCCAGATATCATGTCATGTCCAATAGATGCTCAGTAAGTCCTAGCTGAGCTGACTTTTCCATGGGATGTTAGTATTAATATCAAGTTTGGAACACTTGTAGCTAATATTTATCATCCCCTTTGCTTTATTCTACAATTAACACTGATGCTCTAGGTTATCTAATTGCTTCACTAGGGTGTTTGAAAGCTAGGAGTTCGAATGAAGTTTTATGCTTCATGTCTCCACTTTAAAGATTAATCTCAAATACCTGAAAGGTAGAGTGACAGAGAGAGGGAAAGACACAGAGATAGGGATCTTCCACCCGCTGGTTCACTCCCCAAATGGCTGCAATGGCTGCAATTGCCAGGGCTGGGCCAGGCCAAAGCCAGGAGCCTGGAGCTTCTTTCAGGTCTCCCATGTGGGTGATGGAGCTCAAGGACTTCAGCCATCTTCCACTGCTTTCCCAGGCACATTAACAGGGAACTGGATTGGAAGTGGAGCATTCGGGACTTGAACTGGCATCCATATGGGATGCTGTTTTCGCAGGTGGCTACTTAACCCACTCTACCACAATGTTAGGCCCACATTTCTCCATGTAACACATAAAGCTCAAGGCTGCAGAAAGTTACACAGACATGTGATTAACCCAAAGAGCCTTGAGTTCATCTTAACCTGGTTCTTCAAGCATCACAACTAAAAATTAAGATGAAAAGCCTTTCAAATGAGAGGACAATTACTCTACTCCATGTGCAGGAAACATGGGTATGTGCTTTAAATGCATTCGTCCATACCATAGTCATATAATGCAGGCATGGTATCTTCATTCTTAATGTTTATGAAAGTGAGATGAAGACAGGTTTAGTGACTTACCAGGTTCACATCCAAGGTGAATAGTTGATGTGAGATTTGTAAAGAATTCTGATTTTTGAGTTGGTGCTCTTTATTCTATATCTTCTTTATTCTCTATCATATGATAATTTTTATTGAATGACATAAATTACAATGCATCCCTACCTCAGCTTTGTGTTTCTCTCTCTCTCTCTCTCTCTCTCTGTCTCTCTCTCTCTCTTTCTGTCTCTCTGTATGTCTGCCTGTCTCTCTCTGTGTGTGTGTGTGTATGGTTCTTACCAGTAGCTTTGTGGGAAGAAAATGCTTAAATCCTTTCCTCTAATAGTGCACCTTGATGAAAACTAAAGTGATTATTTGTTCTTGGCAAACCTCTATGTAGTTAAGACTTTTGATAAAACTAATTTAAATTCTCCACCTTGGTCTCATGGCTGTAACTTCTAGATAGCATTTGATTTTAACTTTTCTTTCCCATTTGTAAGTGAAACTCCTACTGTTTTTTATAAGTGCACTTTTATCACTGAATACACAACTTTCTGATGACTTTCCAGTTTGTTTGATGGTCTTTAAAGGACAGGAATAGATTATATATATATATATATATATATATCACATACATATATATGCACAGTATATATATAGATATATATACAGTTATATATATAGATATACACATTTGTAATCTTTTTTTTCTCCAGTCCTTTGAAGCAGCAATGGGAGTTATATAAAATTAACATTAACCTCTGTCCCACTATTTCTTTTCAGCCAAATACTCAGTAGAAAAGAGACCCTACAAACTGAAAAACTCCATGCTTATTTTGAAAGATGGCCTCAATTTCTTCTAGGTCACTGGGGGTTTTCATCTACTAAAAAATATGACTTTGGGGGAAATTTACAGGAACTTGTATAGTTCAATGACAAGAACTTTTGGGAATAGAGGAAATTATGGAGCCAAATAACACACTTGACATTTAAAAACAAAAAATATCTGTCTGGTAAGATTCAAATGCAGACCTAGGGAAGCATATGAACAGGCCTTAAATAACTTTTGAATAAAAAAATACCTAGAATTGAAATCTGGCTCTGTTGTCACTCATTTTTAATGGTGGTTATATAATTCAGTACATGCATTAAAATTCATAGAACTGTACACTGTGTAATTTGGAAAAATTTCAGCCTTTATTTCTTCAACAATTTTTCCTTAGTACTAAAGACTTTCTGACATTTTCTGGTCACTCTAACAGCATAAATGCTAGACCTCGTTTATTTCCTACTGGTCTGAGACTTTTTGTTTCCAATTTCACTGTTCAGACTGGACAATTTTAATGGATATGTACACAAGTTTCCTGAAATTCTCTCCATTCATCTCGGTTCCATCATTAAGCCTAACCAGTGAGTTCTTTATAATAGTATTTATATTTTTAGATATCAGATGTCCACTTGAGTCCTCCTTTTTAAAAAATGTTATTTATTTATTTGATGGAGAGGGAGAGGGAGAGGGAGAGGGAGAGGGAGAGGGAGAGGGAGAGGGAGAGGGAGAGGGAGAGAAGAGGGAGAGGGAGAGGGAGAAGGAGAGAAGAGGGAGAGAGAGACAGAATCTTCTATCCGCTAGTTCACTCCCCACATGGCCAAAATGTTCAGAGCTGGTCGAGACTGAAGCCAGGAGCCTGGAATTCCAATGGGTCTCCCACCTGGGTGTCAGGGTGTCAGGGACCCAAGAACTTGGGTCATCTTCGACTTGCTTTACATGCACATTAGCAAGGAGCTGGAATGGAATTGGAGCAGTCAGGACTTGAATCAGCACCAGATATGAGATGTTGTCGTGGCAGGAGACACCTGAGCTTGTTGTGCCAAAATGATGGCCCCTATATCAGTATTCCTTACATCTTTCAGTTATTTGTTTTAACTTTCTATTGTTTTAAGAGTGCCCAAAATTACTTCGTGGAGCAAAATTTCAGTAGTTACTTTCAAGAATTTATCAGGTATTCACCACATCAGTGTCGTCTTGATCTTGGCATCGACTGATTGGATTTTCCCATGTGATTTGAGGTGTTTCTTCTGACAAATTTTGAATTGCATACTGCTTAAATACTAGGTAAAACACTCATGTTTTGTTTTGGTTAGGTTAAAATGCAAATTTAATGTCATCTCCTATGATATTGCATTTGGTTCCCATGTCAGTTCAGCTCTCAAAGCCTTCCCTTATACTTGTGCTCCACTAGGATCCAGTCTAGAACATAGGTGGTGGTGTACCTATTGACTCAGTTGTCAGAGATTTGAGATTGCTGATTAGAATCAGATTCATATATGTGTAGATCAGGGATTATTGTATAATTTTCAAAGAGTCATGTCTGCAAGCTGCACTCTAACCGTAGAAGACTATTCTTAAATTGCTAAGGAGGGACCAGCCCTGTGGCGCAGCAGGTTAAAGTACTGGCCTGCAGCACCAGCATCCCATATGGGCACGGGTTCTAGTCCCAGCTGCTCCACTTCCGATCCAGCTCTCTGCTATGACCTGGGAAAACAGTAGAAGATGGCCCAAGTCACTGGGCCCTTGCACCCACGTGGGAGACCCAGAAGAAGCTCCTGGCTCCTGGCTTCAGATCAGCGCAGCTCTGGCCATTGCAGCCATCTGGGGAGTGAACCAGTGGATGGAAGACCTATATCTCTCTATCTCTACCTCTCTCTGTAACTCTGACTTTCAAATAAATAAAATAAATCTTAGAAAAAAGGATTTTTAAAAAATGTTGCTAAGGAAGTAGATGAGAAATGAGAGATTGGCAAGGAAAGTGAATTCTAGGAAAGCAAATAAACTGCATGCAAAAATATTCTGTCACATTTTTCTTCGTTTCAAACCTTTGTATCCTTGAAAATAAAATTCACTGTTCAAGAATTATACAATATATTTCTTTCCTTCATATTCTAGCAAAAAATGCATGTATAGGCATGTTGGGGGAGGGGGAGCGCAGTTGGGCACTCATGACCCAGAGGCACAGAGGCAGGAAGTAGAGGTTTATATAATGATGTTGGAGTCTTAGATAAATAGTGGTTCTCTCATGTCTTCAAAATTAGTGAAACAAAAAGATATTTTAATTGTGGACTTATAAGTTCCCATGCTGGCTTTCTTCTTTCTTGCTTGTTTTGGGGAAATTATGACTGGAAAATCTCACTGGTACAGTACTTGCTAGCATGGACCATGTCACAGTTTCCCTTATCTATCGAAAAGAAATATGTGTAAACCAGGGATAGATGATTGTCATTAATTAAAGTGGTTCAAGTTTAGTGCTCCAATCCTGTAACTATCTGCACAGCTACCTTAGAAATGACTGAAAAACATATTTGAATGGCCTATTTAAAGACTTTGTTTGGGGTTTCTACTCCTTTGTTTCTAGGTCCAGAAAATCTTTTTTTAATTTGAACACAGTCAACTTTAGCTAGAAGGTTGTAAAAAGCAGGGCAGAATACATCTAAATATTGTTTGGCTATTGGATATGATTGGAAAATAAGCGCTACGTACAGAAATAATTGACTACTTTTCAGCTTGCTGTCCTTGGACCTTTGTATTCATTGCAAAAAAAAAAAAAATTAACCTATATTTTGGCCCAAAGAGTGAATTTCTCTGTAATTCTGCAAACTCCTAAAATATCCCTTATCTAATCTGCCTCCCTATCGCTTTCTCTGCCTCCTTCCTGTCATTGTCTCTGCCTCTTATTACTTTCCTTTCCAGAAACACTAAGTTAGCACCTTCCTCTGCCTACCACTTTTCTGGATCCCACTGACCATACAGAAGACGGGACAAATAATGACTCAGCTGGGAGCACTGTCCTCTATTTGAGAAAATGGTCATGATCACATGGAAGGGTTGAAACAAGCTCGGGACAATGTTTGTTGAAGGGTCGAAATGTCTCAGAGAGTTGTTCCTTCTATTATTTCTAATCTCTTTAGAGCTAGTCAGCATTTAAAAAGAAATAACATATATCCCAGTATGTGTGTGTTGAGACAAGAGGTCTTTTATTTAAACTGCTTATATAACATGGGTGTCAAGTGCATGTTGATATCTGCAAACTTAGGTGCTGCTTTATTTAAAGTAGGTGGGGCTCTTGTCACACCACTACCTTCTTTTCCTTATTAGAATGTATTTATTTTATTTATTTGTTTATTTAAAAAGCAGAGTGATAGAAAGAGACAAACAGACATACATACTCGCACAAAAACACACACAGAGAGATACAGAGAGAGAGGAAAATTTTTCATCTGCTGGTCAGCTCCTCAAATGACTGTAACAGTCAAGACTGGTCCAAACATAAGCCAGGAGCCAAAAACTCCATCCTAGTTTCTCACATGGATGGCAGGGGCCCATACAGGTGGTTAGAATTCACTGCATTCCCAGGCACATTGGCAGGATGCTGGCTCAGAAGCACAAGCAGCCAGGACTTGGCCTGGCCTTCTGATATGGAACGCTGGCATTGCAAGTGGAGGCTCAACACACTCACCACATCACAGTGCCAGCCCTTCAGCTATGGCTCTAACAATTTGAATTTGCTTAGATTACTCTTCGTAAAGACATTTCTGTTATCAGTGTCTGAGCCAAGTCAAGTGCCAACTACTGAATGTTTCCTAAATCCTGAGCTCTGTGTCAAACATTCTGAGAGCCGCAGAAGACAGCTAAATCAGTGTTTTAGTTTTCTGAGTGCTTGCTTCCTTCCAGGCAAAGCTTACCACTGGGGTTCAGTGCTTTCCTCCAGCTTTATCTCCAGAGGTAATCCTATAGGCAACCCTCGGTCCCTCAGGTCTGCCAATTTGGACAGCTTCTGTCCACTTCCTGGGACCACAGAGGTGATGTAGATCTACCTAGGAATTGCCAGTCTCCGTTGCACTCTCCCTGACTCCCTCAGGCACTGTGCCTAGGAATTTGCCACCCATTTTATCATCCAGCAGGGAGAGTTTCCCAGGATGCCATCCTCTGGCATGACTGAGTTGGGGTCCTTGAAGAGACCTGGAGGCAGACAGTGCCAGAGAGAGATAATGAGCACAGGAAGACAGCCCCCAGGAGTCACCTGAAATGCTGCCAGACTTCTCCCAGCACAGCTTCTAAACACATCCCAGGGAAGCAATTAAAACTGGGAGGTGGTACTGGAGCAAGGCTGTGCAAAGAAACTGGTGCCCAAGTTAGTGGGGGAGATGTCTGGGGGCTATCTCCTAAGCTGAGCTAGCTATAACTGTGAGAATATTTTTGCCTAGGGAAAAACTGGCTTCTGCTTTCTTTGTTAGAGACAACTTTTTTTTTCCTATGAGAAGAGAGAGTTTAGTTAATGACAGATTTTGAGAAGGTGTATAATGAAATGGACTTAAAAATTTGACAAGCTTACCTGACCTTTCAGTTTGTATGAAGGAGTTTATCTCATATCTCCCTAAAGCATCCCTTCTTTCCTTGAGTTAGGGGTTTTGTGGTTTTGGCTTTCAGGGCCCAGTTCCCCCACATTCAATAGGAAAGAATGAAAGCCCCTGGCACCCTGTGGCTTGTAATAACTTCCTGCAGGATCAGGGAGAGCCAGAGCCGTCAGGTGTCCACTGAAGGCTGTGCTTATGTGCCCTGGAGCCTGTCAGCTGCAGAAGAAAGGCAGAGGCATCACAAAATTCTCAGTAGGAGAAATAGTTTTCAGAAAACATACACCTTCCCCCTTATCTACATGTTGCTTCTGTGCCTGAAACAGGGCTCAGAAATGTATCATTTTCAGAGTCATTCAATAGCAATTTTTTCTCAATTTCATGGGATAAGCATGTGTTGCCAAGCAGTGTTTTCACCAACCCACTAATCCACACATTAATCATTCATCTTATAAAACTAACTTGAGCTAATATCATTCTATATGCCAAACTCTAGACACTGAATCCTCAAAGGTTCATAATTGATATTTAAGGTATTCTGGATCCTTTGTGTAAAACAGAAAATATAAACTATAATTTTAATGTGATATAGGATGGGTTGTGTCAGAGGCATTATTCAATGATGCATGAATATAAATGAGGGATCGCAAGCCAGACGGTAGAAAGCAAGGCCAATGTAGGCAAAGAGAGGAGTACCTGGGAGGGAACGGAGATGTGTGAGTTCAAATGACACACACAGATCACTATTGAGAAAGACCAGGGCAGCGAGCGGGACTAGAAAGGCCAGTAGGGGAAGATAATTAAGGAATATGTCATATGAGGGATGTGCACTTCATTTTGAAGCTGACATTCATATAACACTGCTAAGCACCTGTAAATGGTGTGATTTACTTTGTCAGCTTGTGACACAGGCAAAATTATAAGACAAGAATAAAAAACGTTTATAGCAACATTTGTAGAATAAACACTGATAACTTCTGTGGAGGGACAGACATGAATGGGAATGCAGAGGGGTGCATAGGGATCATCAACTGTGTCTGTTCTATTTATTACTCTTTATCTGTAGGAAGCTGGCATAGCATCAGATTTGATGCAACTGGTGATGGGTTAAGATTTGACCATAATATCACCTTTATGAATAGTAAGGTCTATATCTTTTCAGTGTTTAAACCCCCAAAATCTTCATTAGTGCAACATAGTGCTATGGGCTAATTTTTTTCTCCCCATCCAAAATTCAATTTTTGAAGTCCTAACCCCTACTATCTCAAAGTGAGATGGTATTTAGAGATAGGCTCTCATTTATAATTAAGTTGAAATGAATTCATTAGAAAGAGCCTTAATCCAGTATGACTTATGTCCTTATAGAGAGAGGAGATGAGAATACATACCATGCCACTTGTGTTTTCCCTTCCTTCTGGGAATCTACCCCTCAGGTCCCTTCTCCCTCAGTGGGTTTGTGCAACCTACAGGGAGCAGATGGTTTCTACCAATGAAGGAGAGAGGCTGCAGAGTAAAGTCTGATCCCAGACTTTCAGCTCCTAGAACTGAGAGAAAATTAATCCCTATTGTTTAAGACATGCAATCAATGGGCTTTGTTATGGTAATGGTAATCTTAGCAAACACATGAAAAAATTTTGAGTCTTCTGACAGTTAAAAAAAAAAAAAAATCCAGGGTAATTACTCAGTTCAGAGCAGCCAGAACTGCTTCTAGGCTAAGAACTCAAGAACATCAGATCTGGCCACAAACAGGTGCTAATTTTTTGACTACCTTGTTCCTTTTACTGCCAAGCGATATAATTTTGGACTGTTGCTACACTGTTGAATTCATCATGATGGATCACAGAAAAGATAGTTTTGCTGTGCTGGATTCCACACTCATGAACATTCTTTTCATTGAAAGATGCCCAAGGTTGGATAAGGAGAGGTTTTCAGTCACAGGCCCATTCTCATTTTCATTTAAGTCTACTGTTTGGTCTAGCATGGCAGTAAGATCTTTCCCTTTTCATTTGGTACTTCCCCATCAGATCCTTTCTCAGTCAGTGGGTCTTTGTGGCACTCAATCAATTCACAAGTAAAACAGAGATACCTTTGAACCCCTAAGAAAGGATTTGATAGATTAATCCTTTCCCCTCCAGGGACCCTTAAATCTTTGTGCACATTTTTCCACATTCTCCACATGCCACAGTTCTACTTTTCTAGGTTATTAAGGTGCCTATTTGATTTATATTTGCCTAAGGGATCTGTTAAGTAAGTCTTTACAGAATAAAGAGACCTGATTTATGATGTTTTTTTGTCCCACCCTAAAAAAGAAGCTGAAATTTTTCCAATGGCAACTTTTCTTGCTTCTATGCCAAATAATCAGTATAATCACAGAGAAAATAGCAAAGTGATAGAAACTTTCTTGTTGCAGGCAGACTCTAAAGCACTAACATTGTCTTTTAAAAATAAAAATAATGGCCAACTCTCTCTCCCATGGCCCACAGGAAATAATTCAAAGTATTCCTCAACCTAGCTCCAACCAAAAACAAAGGAGACACAATAAATAAACAAATTTCTAATCTTCCTTCAAGGCTCAGATCAAATACTCACTATCACTTATGCTTTCCCATATAAATTGATGTTTGTTTCTTTTATTCCTTATTATTTTTCTTAAGTTTGACTATACTACTTATAAAAGAAGAACCATAGTCTCTTTGTTTTTCATCTTAACAATCACAAAGCAAAACAGGGTTCCAGTACATAGTAAGTAAATAAATAAGTAAACAAACAAATAAATGGAAAAATTTTTGAAAGCATTACTGATTACAATGTAGAGTATGTCTTAGATGTACTTAAAAATTTCACCTCTTCAAAAGCAGATAAACAAAGCAAAAATAATTAATAATTCAAGAAATAAATGGTATGTCCGCACTAAATAAACAATAAGAAGGGATAATTACAGATTTTAGGGATAAAGAAAGGGTTTGTTGTTTGATTGTTTAGAATGCATAAGGAGAGGAAAATGATTCCCAAAATGTTTACAGGAAAAATTTATTAGTGTCTTTTTCTTATAATTTAGAGTGCTCAGATTTTTTTCATACCTACTAAGTGTGAGGAAATATGTTTTGAAATCAGAATTCCCAAGTGAGTTGAGAATCAAAACACACATCTAAATTGACAAAGAAAACTGTGAAATGATTTAGAAAAAGATATCAAATCCATAAACAATGATAGATGAACATTATAGGGAAAAACATACCACATACTTCTAGGAAGAAAAAAAGAATCAACATTGTAATTGCTTTGAAGTCTGGAACTCCACTTCTTTGAACTTGAGGTCCAAACTAGCTACAAATATTTTTGTTGAGTTGACATTTTGACACCAGGAAAGGAGTTAATAGATATACTTAAGCTCACAGACACTATTCAGGATTATTTCTACAAGACAAAGTCTCAGACCATACTGGTTTTGCATAGGGAGAAATTTCTTGAGTCATGTAAATAAAAAGACCAGAAGTAGTGAGAAATTTTGTGTATTTTTATGATTTTTTATCTTTGTAAATGAAGTATTCTTACAATTTGCTAAAAAGACAATGAAGGGGCCAGTGGTTTTGCATAGCCAGTAAAGCCACTGCCTGCAGTGCTGGCGTCCCAGATGGGCGCCAGTGCAAGTCCTGGCTGCTCCCATTCCCATCCAGCTCTCTGCTATGGCCTGGGAAAGCAATAGAGAATGACCCAAGTCCTTGGGCTCTGCACCTGCATGGGAGACCTGAAAGAAGTTCACGGCTCCTGGCTTAGCATAGGTGCAGCTCTGTGCATTGCGGCCAATTGGGGGGATTGAACCAGTGGATGGAAGTGCTCTCTCTCTCTGCCTTTCCTTATCTCTCAGTGCAACTCTGACTTTCAAATAAATAAATAAATCTTTTTTTAAAAAAAGACAATTAAATAACAAGAGCAAAATACATTTTTAAATGTCAACTTAGTCATTTTATTTATTTGAAGGAGAAAGAGAGATCTTCCATTCACTGTTGACTCCTCAAATACCTGCAAATGCTGAGGCAGGGCCAAGCCCAAGCCAGGAGCCAACAGCTTCATACAGGTCTCCCATATGGGTGTCAGGGAATTCTGTACTTGAGCCATCCCCAGAGGTGGGACTCAATATCAGGCAACCAATATGGGATGGAGGAGGTCCAAGTGACAGCCTAACCCACTGCCCCACACTAACCCCAAGAACAAAATATTAAAATGAGCACTTGAGAGAGAAAATACATATGACATAATTGCAGGAACATATACAAATTATTATATCTCTACAATGGAATACAGAGAAACAACAAGAAATGAACTACTTATAGAAACAAGAATTTAGACAACTATCAGAAGAATACAATGTCTTTAAATGAAAAAAGCAGACACATAAAACTATAGACTGTATGATTTTATTTGTATGACATTCTAAGATAGGCAAAACTAGCTTGTAGTGATGAGCACAGATTATTGCTTTCCTGTGGACAGGAGTGGTGATAAGGTTTTATTGCAAGCATGCATAAAAGAGTTTTTGGGGAGGTGAAAACGCTTTGTATCTTAATTATGATGCAGTTTCAAAATTACGTTGCAATGGTCTCAAACTGTACATTAGAATATATGTTCTGGGGCCAGAGCTGCGGCTTAGTAGGTAATGCTGTCTCCTGTGGCACCAGCATCCAATATGGGCACCCAGCTGCTCCATTTCAATCCAGCTCCCTGCTAGTGTGCCTGGGAAAGCAGCAGAAGATAGCCCAAATGCTTGGGCCCCTGCACTCAAGTGAGAGACCTAGATGAAGCTCCTAGATCCTGCCTTTGGATTGGCCTAGTTCTAGTGATTGCGGCCATTTGGAGAGTGAAACAGCGGATGGAAGATCTCTTTCGCTTGCTCTGTCTCACCCTCTCTCTCTGTAACTCTGCCTCTCAAATAATAGATAAATGAATAAACCTTTTCTTTAAAAATGGCCTCTGTCTCTCCTCCTCTTTCTCTTTAATTCTGCCTTTCAAGAAAATAAATAAATATTAAAACAATTGGTATCCTTTATTGTATTTAAATTATTAATCAATAAAGTCATATTTAAAAGTCAAAGTAATAAAATTATTTTTCTTTGAGAAAACTACAAAATGATAAAACCACTATTATGTAACTATTCAAAGAATAAAGGGTGCAAGCATATCTAATTAAATACAAAATGAGAAACTATAGATTGGAAGCAATCTATAATTTTTAAAAAGGCTGAATGAGCAATAAAATCATGAGGTTTTTTTTCCAAATAAAAACACAATTTATTGTAATTGACCCTAGGTGTCATAGAATACTTAATTAGATTGCTTACCATATAAAAAGATAAATAACTCAAAGAGTAGCCTGCTCAAAAATCACCCTGTGGGGAAATTAGGCACACAAGGCAATTCAAAGATGGCACCCAGAGGAAGTAAGGTGGGCAGAATCCAATGTTGTTTACTACTGAAGCTAACTGGCCACACAACATCAGGGGAAGTGAGGACAACTGATGACGAGTGTATAGACATATGGCTAGTCCTATAAAAATCACCCCGTAAAACGTCCTTTTAAGTGATTGGTTGATCCTTATGCCCTGCCCCAATGACTCTGCAGTTTTGTGCTTTAAAATGCTTTGTTATGCACGAAATAAATGAGTTCTTGCTTGACTTGGCTCCCTGCTGCTTTTGATTGTCTCCAGCATCGCTAGGCTGGGAAACGGGCGAGGGGCATGCTTACCTTTCCTCAGGCCCAGTCCATCCTTGTATGGGTGGACTAAGACCCTGCATCTGGCGCCCAGCATGGGGCACGACCAGTAGTGTTTCAGCCAAAGCTAAGCAGTCTCTCAGGGTAAGTGAAACCCTCACTATGGGTAATGCAATTCTGTCCAATGTGGACACAGCCTTAAAGACCTTACAGGACTTGGGAGAACCCAAAGACTCAGAGAAAGATGGCGGGGAATGAGAATGGGCTAAGTTTAATCAAAAAGTAAAAACGAAAGTAAAAGTCACCCCACCTAGCCCATCTGCCCCAGAAGGACTGCAACTCCCCCCACCCATACTTCCTGGGGGCAGAGGCGGCCTCCCACTATGTAGAGCTGTGGAGGGAGTTACATGATCCGGACCCTTGCGATTGCCCGGGAGGAGGGAGGAGAAATGAGGTAACCTATATGGGAGCACCGCTGGCATGGTGGCGGCCATGCCGCTCGCTCTGCTGGTGCTGCTGCTCCTGGGGCCAGATGGGCCCATTGGTAAGCTTTGCCTGGAAGGAAGCAAGCACTCAGAAAACTAAAACACTGATTTAGCTGTCTTCTGCGGCTCTCAGAATGTTTGACACAGAGCTCAGGATTTAGGAAACATTCAGTAGTTGGCACTTGACTTGGCTCAGACACTGATAACAGAAATGTCTTTACGAAGAGTAATCTAAGCAAATTCAAATTGTTAGAGCCATAGCTGAAGGGCTGGCACTGTGATGTGGTGAGTGTGTTGAGCCTCCACTTGCAATGCCAGCGTTCCATATCAGAAGGCCAGGCCAAGTCCTGGCTGCTTGTGCTTCTGAGCCAGCATCCTGCCAATGTGCCTGGGAATGCAGTGAATTCTAACCACCTGTATGGGCCCCTGCCATCCATGTGAGAAACTAGGATGGAGTTTTTGGCTCCTGGCTTATGTTTGGCCCAGTCTTGACTGTTACAGTCATTTGAGGAGCTGACCAGCAGATGAAAAATTTTCCTCTCTCTCTGTATCTCTCTGTGTGTGTTTTTGTGTGAGTATATATGTCTGTTTGTCTCTTTCTATCACTCTGCTTTTTAAATAAACAAATAAATAAAATAAATACATTCTAATAAGGAAAAGAAGGTAGTAGTGTGACAAGAGCCCCACCTACTTTAAATAAAGCAACACCTAATACGAGAAGCCCTAGAAAAATCCCTGGCATTCATTTAAGATCTCTAAAACCTATGTTCTGGGTATAAGTGCAAATCATAAATAGACCAGCTGAAAAAAACTCTGAGACCAAAACAAATTTAGTCTATGATTTCATCAGGGTTATATGAACATACTCTAATTGCCTATTATAAAAAAATTAACTTTTTTATCACAAAATAAAACATAATCCAAAACCTCTCAATTTTTTTTTTTCTGAGCAATATGTGACATTCAGTCAAAAGCCACCAGGTATGCCAGCAAACAAGACCAGTAGATGAATGTTCTGAAAAAAGACAAATTATTAGAAATGTTCTCAGAAGTTATCCAGATACCAGACAAAATTTTTCAATAAAAATTGTTTTATTTATTTGTGAGATAGAGATATAGATAGAGATAGAGATGATAGAGAGAGAGAGAGAGAGAGAGAGAGAGAGAGAGAGAGAGATGATGGAGAGAGAGAGAGAATCATGATGCCATCCACTGGTTTACACCCAAATGTCTGCAACCTCTGGTGTTAGGCCATACCAAAGCCAGGTTATGGGAACTGAGAACCCATCCAGGTTTCCCATGTGGGTGGCAGTGGCCCAACTGCTTGAGTCTTCACCAGCTAACTCCCAGAGTGCACATTAGCAAGGAAGCTGTCATCAGGAGTAGAGCCAGAACTCAAACACAGACACTCTGATACGGGATGCAGGTATTCCAATCAGCATCTTGACCACTAGGCCAAACACTGACCTCTGGATAAGATTTTAATAGATCACGATTAATTTATTTAAAATTGTAAAAAGTGTTGGAAACATCACCAGATTATTGAAGTTTTTATAAAAGAATCAAATGAAAATTCTAGAAATATAATCTAAGATTAAAATGCAGTGAATATGTTTAATAACAGATTAAATGCAGAAGAGAAAGGGTTATTAAAATTGAAAAATAGGTCATTAAAATATAGATTATAATACTGAAAGAAAAATGAATGAAAATGCAGAGAAGGTAATTAAGGACATTGTATAAGTGATGCAAAAGTTCTAAAATATATGAAGCTGAAATCGTGAGAGGTGAGAATAAAATGAAAAATATTTGAGGCACAGTAACTGAGAAATCCCCCAAGCCAGCAATCTGTAGCAAATGACAGATTCTATAAACGTTACAAACCTTAAGTAGAAAAAGTAAAAAGAAAAAAATACCTCAGCATATCACACTAAAAATGCTGGAAACCAATGAGGAAAAGAAAATGTTAATGATTGTCAGAGTAAAAACTCATAAATTTCAAAGAAGCAAAAATAGGACTGACTGCACAGAAAACACATTAACGATATAAAAATAGATTAATAAATTTTTCTTCCTTAAAATTTAAATAAATTGTTTATTTAAAGACATTCTAAAAAGTATAAAGAGGCAAGCTAGAGAATGGAAAAAATATTCACATTTTTAATGAAATTGGACAAAAGATTTTAAGAAGCAATTTAAAAGAGGCTGTCCAATTGGCCAAACAAGATGAAAATGTCCTCAATGTTATTTATCATTGGAGAAATGAAAATTAAAACTTAATTAGATACCACTGCACTTCTATTGTGCCACATTTTACAAAGATGATGTTAACTAGTGTTTTCAAGGAGATTTCATATGCAGCTGATAAAAGCCAAAGTTGGTAAACCACTTTGAAAGTATTTTTAATATTTATGAATGCTAAAACATCTGCATGTCTGTGACTCACAATCATATTCTTAGATGTATACTAAGAAATTGTGAACTTCTACACAGCAGGGACATGAATAAGAACATTCATAGCAGGGGCCGGCACTGTGGTATAGTGGGTAAAGCTGCTGCCTGCAGTGCTGGCATCCAATATGGGCGCCTGTTTGAGACTCCACTGCTCCACTTCCGATCCAGAGCTCTGCTATGGTCTGGGAAAGCAGCAGAAGATGGCCCAAGTCCTTGTACCCACATGGGAGACCCGGAAGAAGCTCCTGGCTCCTGGCTCCTGGCTCCTGGCTCCTGGCTCCTGGCTTTGGATCACTGCAGCTGTGGCCGTTGCTGCCATCTGGGGAGTGAACCAGCACATGGAAGACCTCTCTCTCCCCTCTCTCTCTCTGTCTCTGTCTCTCTCTCTTTCTGCATCTCCTCTCTCTGAGTAACTGTGACTTTCAAGTAAAGTAAATAAATATTTTTTTAAAAAAGAACATTCATAGCAGTTTGAGGAAAATTTTCTCACACCAGAAATAACCTAACACTGTAAAACAGATAAATCATTTCTTGTGTGAAAGATAATCATCTAATGCTACAGGTAGTGACATGGATG
Organism: Oryctolagus cuniculus; assembly: GCF_964237555.1. Taxonomy (NCBI): domain Eukaryota; kingdom Metazoa; phylum Chordata; class Mammalia; order Lagomorpha; family Leporidae; genus Oryctolagus; species Oryctolagus cuniculus. The sequence continues at coordinate 79,025,748 of NC_091432.1, read as the reverse complement.
AAACTCAGAGACTTGCTTTAATGATTAAGTTCAGACACAAAACAATAGATATTTTGTTACTCTAGCACATTAAAAAATGAGCAGAAATAATTTATTCTGATAGAAATCAGGATAGTGGTTACCTTTTGTTGCAGGGATGATGGAGCAGTAAAGAATGGGTAACCACAAGCTCTCTGAGGGCTGATAGTAATATTTTACTAATTTAGATGGGGATTACTGGGCTATGCATAATTTGTAAAATATTCTTTACCTTATAAACTTGTCTGCCAACTCCATTTCCCATGAACTTTATGAAGCACTCTCAAATGTTATTGTATTTGATTTGCAGTTGTAAGAATAATGCAAGGATTTTGTGTATATTTTTCCCAGCTTCTCTTGATGGGAAATTGGCATTAATATAATTCTTCAATTTTATTCTGTTTTCCAATTTTACATATACTGATGTGTATGTGTATGTGTATGTGTGTGTGTGTGTTTTTGTGTTTGTCTTCAGTGCTATGCAATTTTAGCAATTTGTGTTTGTATATTCATCATTACAGTGAAGACAGTTCTATTACCACAAGGCTCTCTTGTGTTGCTTTTTCTAATCTGGGTAGCCTCCTCCATCCCCTAACTCCTGGCAACCACTGTAACTATGATCCCTCCTAATTCTATTTTTGCCATTTCAATAACATTATAAAATTGGAATCATACCACATGTAACGTTTTGGGATAAGCTTTTTCACAGAGTATGTTTTCCTTTCCGTTGCTGAGTGACGGTCCATGATAAGAATGTTATCATTTTCTTTTTAGCTATTGTCTGTTACTGGGTTGTTTCCAGTTTTTAGCTATTACACCTAAGTGTCATGAATATTTATGTCTGAGTTTTTGTGTAAACAAAAATTTTCAACCTAAGGGGTGAATTCCCAAGAGTGCAGTTGCTGGACTGTATAGTAGTTGTTTGTTTGATCTTAAAAGAAATTACCAAATTGGTTTCAAGGAAGGTAGTAACATTTTACACTCTCAATAGCACAGTTCGAGTAATTCAAGTTTTTATACATTCTTCTATACTTAATGGTATTATTTGAAAATTTTAAGCCATTATGGTGGATATGCAGTGATACTTTATTGTGGTTTCATTTGCATTTGTTAATGGCTGATGATGTTGAACAGTCTCATGTGCTCAGTTGCCATATGGATATCCTCTTTGGTGTAATGTCTCTGTTAATGTCTTTTTGTTGTTGTTGAGTTTTGGGAGTTCTAGATACATGTCTGTTCTTACATCTGTGTGGTTTGTAAATATTTTCTCCCAATATGTGGCTTTTCTTTTCATCCTCTAAACTATGTGAGTCCTGACATCAATTATTTTCATTTTTATGAATCATGCTCTTGGTGTCAGGTAGAAAAGTGGTTGAAAACTCTATGTACGTTTATCCTGGAATGATTGAGAATAATGATTATAAAGAACCTAGCTCAATGCTAGGAATGGAACAGACACTCAGAAAATATCAAATTTTCTTGTAAGATCATTATAATTGGGTAACAATAAGATCAAGCAAATAACTGCTGTGCAGCCTAGCAACTGAACTCTTGGGAATTCATAGGTTTGAATTGTAGGGCCTTCTTCTAAAGAAGCTGGAGAAGGTGAAATAAACAAAGAAAATAGAAAACAAGTGCCTAGTGAGGAAGGAGGCACCCTGGGACAATGTATTGTCCCTCTATAAGTGAAAGTGTCTGACAACTGGGAATCACTGGTTATGAACATTTTGCTTTTCAGTGAAATAATATATGAGTGATAATTCACTCCTGTGCCTGGTTTCTGCTGGGGAGAGAGGCCTACCTGGAGTAGCAGCAAATGAGGAATGGAAGTGAAGAAATGGAGGCAATGAATGTCAACAACTATTTCTTTTTTTTATTATTATAAACACTTTTATTTAGTAAATATAATTTTCCAAAGTACAGTTTATGGATTACAATGGTTTCCCCCCCCCATAACTTCCCTCCCACTCGCATTCTTCTCATCTCCCACTCCCTCTTCCATTCCATTCACATCAAGATTCATTTTAAATTATCTTTATATACAGAAGATCAATTTAGTATATATTAAGTAAAGATTTCATCAGTTTGCACCACACAGAACATAAAGTATAAAATACTGTTTGAGTACTAGTTATAGCATTAATTCACATTGAACAACACATTAAGGACAGAGATCCTACATGAGGAGTAAGTGCACAGTGACTCCTGTTGTTGACTTAACAAATTGACACTCTTGTTTATGGTGTCAGTAATCTCCCTAGGCTCTAGTCATGAGTTTCCAAGGGTATGGAAGCCTCTTGAGTTCCCTGGCTTCGATCTTATTTAGACAAGGCCATAGTCAAAGTGGAAGTTCCTGCCTCCCTTCAGAGAAAGGTACCTCCTCCTTTGATGGCCCGTTCTTTCCACTGGGATCTCACTCGCGGAGATCTTTCATTTAGGTTTTTTTTTTTTTTTTTTTTTTTTTTTTTTTTTTTTTTTTTGCCAGAGTGTCTTGGCTTTCCATGCCTGAAATACTCTCATGGGCTCTTCAGCCAGATCCGAGTGCCTTAAGGACTGATTCTGAGGCCTGAGTGCTGTTTAGGACATCTGCCATTCTAGGAGTCTGCTGTGTATCTTGCTTCCCATGTTGGATCATTCTCTCCCTTTTTGATTCTATCAGTTAGTATTAGCAGACACTAGTCTTGTTTATGTGATCCCTTTGACTCTTAGATCTATCAGTGTGATCAATTGTGAACTGAAATTGATCACTTGGACTAGTAAGATGGGATTGGTACATGCAATCTTGAAGGTATTGTATTGGAATCCCCTGGCACATTTCTAATTCCACCATTTGAGGCAAGTCCAATTTCAGTGAAATCCAGTCATTTGCAACAAAATGGAGGAATCTGGAACACATCATGCTGAATGAATTAAGACAGTCCCTAAGGACAAATATCATATGTTCTCCCTGATGGGTGACAACTAACCAACCACAAAAAAGGAAACCTGTTGAAGTGAAAGGGACACTATGAGAAACAGTGACTTGATCAGCCCCTGTCTTGACTGTTGATGTAAAATTTAATACTTTATCCCTTTTAATATTTTTTGTTCTAGTTAATACTATTCGTTGAACTCTGTAATTAGCACACATTTATTCTTAGGTGTTGAAATTTAAGTGAAAAGTGATCCCTGTTAAATATAAGAGTGGGAATAAGAGAGGGAGGAGATGTGCAATTTGGGACATGCTCAATCGGACTTGCCTCAACAACTCTTTCTGGAAAATTTGTTTAAATGGGAATAGAGAAATGGGGTGGTTAGAGAAGAGAGCTGTGAGGATAGAGAGAAGTTTTCTTTTACTATCAGAGATGTTTCACTTTGTTTGAATGGTAGTGGGAGGGATCCAGTAAAGAGAGAAAATATGATGATGTGGGAAAAAGAATGGACAATGCAAGAGCAATATTTGAAAGTGTGTGTGTGGTGGGGGACAGGACATGGTTTCCAGTGCTAAAATGTTAGAATTCCCTGTAGATAATAACAGGAAGGCTGGCAGAGTACGTGTGTCCAGATGCAAGTAGGCTAGGGGCATATGGAGGAAAAGATTGGAAAATTCTCTTCTGAGTGCCTGCATTTTCTCAGTGAAATAAGCAGCAAGACTATCAACTGAGAATGGTGAAGGTTTGTAAAAGAGGAAACATGTGGGGTTGTCATCTTCCAGTCTGTTATTTACACACAATTTTAAAAATTATCAGATAAGTTAGCTTTAATATAGAACTGAAAAAAATCTGAGAAATATAGAGAGACACAGTTGAAACTGCTGAAAACATTTGGAAGCAGAGATCATGGAACAAATGCAGATTTCAAGATTTACAAGGGAGCCAACATAAATGAGAATATGTAATAGTTAATAGATTATGAATAATTCCATAATAAGAAAAGGATTGAAGGCAGATACCCTTGAGACACATGCACAGTAGTTATACATGTATTATATTACACATTTTATATGAAAATAATAAATTTTTTAAAATCATAAATAAATACCAAGGAGTGACAGAGTTGGTTATAAGATCTAGGAGATTACATAGCACCCTTGCCTCACGTTTCACCCTTACAGTAAATAATTTAAGAATATGATGCAATTAATGAGTGGATTTTCTCCACAAAAGAATGCATATATGCACAAATGTACAATACCATACATCAACACTCCTACTCCCAAATATATCCTGAGCTGCCTGCTTTCCTCTCTTACGTCCACAGTTGTGTATTTTATCCTCTGCCTGCAATGCTTATCTTTGTTTTTTCATCTACACAGCTGTTGATGGCCCTTCAAATTAGAGCTTAAGCTTTTCCTTGCCTGGGAAGCTTTTCTGATTCTTAAACCTTAAGGACAACTTCCTCCAAGCTCCTGTACATTCCACAGTGTAACTTGGTTTGCAAATCTGCTTAACTCATCATGCTGTGGATCCTTTGAAGAAAGGGAATATATCTTTTCAGTTCTCATCTTCATTACTTAGACTAGTGCCTGACAAGTTTAGACTAAGTTTCACAACTAATTGAAAATGAGATTTAAAAGTAGTAAGGTGATTTACTCAAGCAGGTTAGTGGCCGTGCAAAGACAAGCCCACGGTGTTTTTCCTGCTCAGTTTACATTTCTCTTTATTCATCTGGCGTCTATCTGCTTTTAGAGAAGAAAGCTTTCTTACACCACCAGATGGTTGGCAGGGCAGGAAGGGAGCTCCAGTGCACTTCCAGTGCGTGTCCCAAGGCCCTCCATAAGGGTGAAGGCTCCCCCTTGTGGTATCCCTGGGAAGTGGAAGTGAAAATGACCACAGCAAGACCTGTTAGAAAGCAAGATCATCAACCTTTGGCTGGGATGAACAATTGTGCCCAGAATTGTGTTACCGCAGGAGCAAGTTAATGAAAACATGTCTCTTTTCACTATGAACAAACATGTCTTCATATATAATCTTCAAGCATTTAATTAGATTTCATAGGCATCTGAGTGGGTTTTTTTTTTTTTTTTTTTGGCAAATATACTCATTAGTGTTATTCAACATAAGCCTTCATTGTAACCTTGTTGAAACAGTTTTTCTCATCCTAATATTACAGATGAGACAACTGAGGTTCATAAAGTAGGTTATCTCTGGAGTGCATAACCTGGAACACTGGTCTTTGAACAGCTGTTTGTGTGTACTTTCCATTACATTCTGCTGCCCAATTAGACAGTGAAAATTTGGGTAGCTGCCTATTAGCTACTTCATAAGCCAAAGAAGCTGGCGCTGGCTGACAGCACAGGTGCAGAAATAAATGCTGCTTTCCCCTACACAGATACTCTAAGGGGTCAAAATATAAGTTTAATCAGAGAGGGTACATGGAAAGGATGGCTGAAAATTATAAGGATTTTTCTCTCTGACCTACAAGCCCAGACCTCCTAAATATTAGCCAGAATAGTACTAATACTTGGCTTAGAATAGAGATTGCAGAGAGAGAAGTCCTTCAGACAGTCACACACAATAGCCCCACAGCCTGACCTGAAGCCTTTTTCTTCTCCAAGAATCCAGACATTCTTTTATAGAAACCAATAACTTGAGAACAGGCAGCCGCTCATAAGGGACCTTTTAGGAGTACTGGATAATACCATCTATACTGGAAGAAACAGTACTAGTTTCGATTTTACTAATGCTTTTCCCTTCTTCTCCCTACATAGATCTAATAAACATCCAAATCACCACATGATTAAAATTTCCATGTCCTGATTCCCCTGGAAGGCAATAATCAAAATAACAGCTGATACCTGTTGGCCAGTTATTATGTGATAAGTGCCTTATCTGTAAGATCATCTCACTTAATCCTCATAGCAAACCAGTGAGTATTGTATTGACCAAAAGAGGCTCAGAAAGTTTGATTGACCTTCCCAAGGCCACAGGATGAAAAAATAAAAAGGTGATGTTCCTAAGTTTCTAAGGGACTAAGTCTTTGCTCATATGGCCTTCCCCTACTCAGCACGTAGCAAAAATGCAGAAGAAAGAAAAAAGCTGAAGCTTCCCTTACTTCATCTTGTATAACTTGTAGGGTGGCTGAGGACTGCCCATGATCAAACCAATCATATGTTCTGTAAGAAAATAATGACCATTGAAATTCCCATGAAAAGCTGACAGTACAGAGATATTTTATATCTTATATAATTTGTAAAGAAGTACAAGTAGCTGTGTGCAGCTTGGTATTTTAATTTTTTTATTTGACAGGTAAATATATAGATAGTGAGAGCAAAAGTCAGCGAGAAAGGTCTTCCTTCCGTTGGTTCACCCCCAAATGGCTGCTACGGCCGGCGCTGCACCGATCCGAAGCCAGGAGCCAGGTGCTTCCTCCTGGTCTCCCATGCGGGTGCAGGGGCCATCCTCCACTGCCCTCTCAGGCCACAGCAGAGAGCTGGACTGGAAGAAGGCAACTGGGACTAGAACCCGGCGCTCATATGGGATGCCGGCACCGTAGGCAGAGGATTAACAAAGTGAGCCACAGCGCCGGCCCCCTGGTATTTTAATTTTAAGGTTGATCTATTAATATTGAATAATAATTTACATTGATTTTCAATTCCACCTTCAGGAATCCCTGAATGTTGCCTGTACAGAATTTTCTAGAGATTGCCATACCTGTCTTCTTTCCCACATAATACCAAGTCCTTTACTAATCATTGCTAGCTCTGACAATATTTGCAAGGTTGGCCCAAAGGGCTGTGCCACCATTGTGGGGCCTGCTATGCATATTCTAAATATCTTCTTTTCTCCTACTAAATCTCCCATTATTTTTGACTATTTGATTTGGAAAGCAAGATGGGGAAAGGAGATTGTCTCTAGTAGTTTGCTGTCTTCTATCTCCCACTCAATAATACGGTAACAAAAGCAACTACTATTGCAATTGCCACTTCTGATTGTTTTTACTGCTGCTGCTATTCTTATATTACTTGTTATGCATTAACTATGTAGTAATATGTAAAGGGTACTATGATATACACTTTCCCAGAATTATTGATTTCACTCTCAATATGCCTGCTTTCAATCAAGTTTTTATTGAATGATCTTGGAAACTAACTTTTGCACTTCAGCCCAGTTTCTTTCAGGCCAGTGTTAATGCATGAGGCCCTCATCAGTAAACCATGCACTCTGAGGCTCATGCTCTCTCTCTGATTTCATATTTTGCCACCATAACGGTTCTGGGATCCTTCCTTAGTTTTTCACTGCAGCATTTGCAGGTGGATGTAAATCTCCAAATCTCCAGGTTTTGAATCAGGTAGAAAAAAATCTCAGCATTGCTTTTCATACTGCTAGTCATTCTCAATCGGTTCTGTTCCTTTTGTTCCAGTCATCACACATGCTGAAAAAAAGAACAGAAGCAAAAATGTAATCATCAGGCTGCATCCCTTAGAGTTATTAGTAGAAAAATAAAACAACATTCATTTTTATTCTATAGAACAAGTACTCACTCTAAACAAAAGAAATTAATGAGTTAAAGCAAATAAAGTACATTTTTCTCAACCCTGCTTTAGACAGATAAGCAAGGACAATGAACATCAACACTGTTATTTCCTGGTTCTAATTTTCTATCCCAGATCCTAATTGACATTTTCTCAGGTATATAAGATTGGATGACTATCTATGGTTCTCTTCTGGATATTTTTTGTTTTTAACAAAAGTTGATTACCCACAGATGAATGAACGCCAAAGACAGTAGCCTGTTTTATTCCTTTAGTACTCTTATTCCAATAATATTTCCCAAGCACTTCAACAGAATCGTAAAAACCCTCCCAACATCATTTCTCACATTGTCCAACTCGTTAAGTAACCTCTTACTGAATTTTGTATTCTAATGTCATAATCTGTATCAGTTGCTATCTATGCCTTCCATATAGCTTCTATGCAGGAGAAGTGGGAAACTCACCCTGGCACTTTTCTCCAACATCATCTTTGTGTCTACTTAGAAATTGCTCTGTAAATAATCATGGAATTTCTGAATAAAGACAACTATTTTACTTCTTACATTTTTCTTTGTTTTTTTTTTTTCTTCCTTCAAGCACTGTTGAGTAGAAAAGGGAGTGAAAACAAGTTGCTTTTTTCATGCTCTTTGGGGGACAACGTTCAATATTTTACCATTAAGTATGATATTCCTTGTAGATTTTTAATACTTGTCCTTTATCATATTGAAGAAATTTTCTCATATTTCTAGTTTTCTGATTTTTTCTCATGGATTTCATCCATAAAGAGCTTTTCTGTGTGTACTCACATGCTCTCCTTTATTCCGTTAATGTGGTGAATGATATTGACTGACTTAGTATCAAACTCATGTTTTTAGGATAAATCTCACATAGTCATGGTGTAGCATTCTTTTTTAATCTTCCTATACTCAGTTTGGCATTTTAATAAAGACTTTCTTCAACTATAATCATAAAGGATGTAGGTTTCTAATTTTTTTTTTTAAAGTCTAAATCAGGCAACTGCTTTATAAGAAATGTCTGTATAGTTGAGAAATGAAGGTTTTGCTAGCTTCATAAAATAAAAAACTTTTTCCATTCTTTATTTTCTGAGAGAGGTTATATACATGTGATGTTTCTTTTCTTCTTTAAATGTTTGACATGGGGGCAGGTGTTGTGACACAATGGGTTATGCTGCCACTTGAGGAACCATATGTAACATCAGAGTGCCTGGTTTGAGACCCGGCTGCTCTGTGCTTTTGATTCAGTTTCCTGCTAATGTGCCTGACAGATAGGGGTGCTGGTTCAAATGCTTGAACCTGGTATCCAGGTTGGAGACTCAGATGTTGTTCCTGGCTCCTGGCTTCCGCCTGGTCCAGCTCCAGCTGTTTGTGCGTCTGAGGAGTGAACCAGTGGATGGCAGATTCTCTCTCTCTCTCTCCATTCCATTTCTCTCTCTCTCTTTCAAATAAAAATAAATGAATACATGAATAAAATTTAATAACAGGTATTTTCCTTGTATTAACATAAGAAATATTAGCTTACTTTAATTAGGGAACTTAGCTTTTGCCATAACTAATAGAGGGCTTACAAGCTTGGAGAACAGTGTTCTAGGAAGTAAGTAGGAGACGGAACTGGGGTTTCCTCACTACTTGAATGCAAACTTCCACTTGTTTTCTCCTTTTTTATTCTTTCTTTTCTTTGAAGATTTATTCACCTATTTGAAAGGCAGAGTTACAGAAAGGCAGAGGCTGAGAGAAAGAGAGAGGTCCTCCATCAGCTAGTTCACTCCCCCAATGGCCGCAATCCTAAGCCAGGAGCCAGGAGGTCCCTCTGGGTCTCCCATGCTGGCGCAGGGGCCCAAGGACTTAGGCCATCTTCTACTGCTTCCTCAGGCCAATGCCAGGAGCCAAGAGCTTCCTCTGGATCTCCCACGTGGGTGCAGAGGCCCAAGAGCTTAGGCCATCTTCCACTGCTTTCTCAAATGCATTTGTAGGGGGCTGGATCAGAAGCGGAAAAGCCAGGACTCATGCTAGTGCTGCTGGAGGCAGCTTTACCTGCTGGGCCACAATGTGGGTCCCAGTCAACAACTATTCATTTAGCTACATTCTGCCAAAATCATGGGGTCAGTTCCGGTGGATCATTGCCTCCTTTTAAAATAGCTTTTCAGGAACATTTTACAGATATTGTAGTGGGATTTCAAGAGGACATGGTAATAAACTTGTGTTTCAGTTTATCATGTTCAGCCAGAACAATGCTATTTTTGAACAGAGTGAAAATAATGCTAATAGAGATAAGAAAGGGAGGCTATCATAGGGTGGGCGTTTGAAATTTTAAGTTCATTCTTCAACAGCATAATGTTTCCATCCTTACTGCTTTGCCACTTAGAACCTGGTTATGGCTCTGTTTTGTTTCACCCTCCCTTATCTTTCATTCTATGTCCGAACAGAAATAAGAAGCCAGTACCACCAATGGTGTTACATAAAAAAAAAAAAAAAACCACATTGTGTCCATGTTACTTGGTCATAAGGCCACAGTGGAAGCAGAAGGAGAGAAAAAGTACATAGGTGTGAGAGGAATGCTGGCCACTTTCCCTGCACCTTCCCACCTGCATGTTAGTCCAGCCTGCCTCAATTTGAACAGACACATTAGTGGCAGTCCTGTCATTTCCAAACCCGATTTGCAGGGCTCTCTCCTGCCTTTCCTGACTTTATTTCAACACATAAACCCATCTGGAAACACCCTTGAAGCAATGTTCTTCCTGCCTCATTACAGCTACATCAGCATATCAGCATTCTGGGAATGCCTGGCCGGCCTCTCCCTTCTCTGCAGGAGCATCACATAGCCAATTAAATCCACTGTAGCTCAGCTCTGAGGCTAGTCCTTGCTCCCTTACTGCTTCTCAATAGCTTGAAATCTAGTCAGCTGCAGAGCAAAACCAATAACCAGACAGGAATCATCACTGGAGTGAGAAATTATTGAAGGACTTGGTGCAACGTTGAGGACTGCCCCCAGTGAAATAGCTCTACAAGTAAAATGAACCTTTTAAACATCACCAGAGAGCAGTCATGACTTCTTTCCCCGGGGTGCTTTGTTTATGTTTCAAACACTAGGGCTCACTAGTGACATTTCGCTGCTGTTTGGGGACACATTCTATCCTTGCCATCACACACTAGAATTGTTTAAATGTTTTCTTCAGTGTCCAAAAGGAAAGGGAACCATCAAAGCCCACCATGTTGGGAGCTCGACGGTGAAATGTGCAGTTAGCTGACAAGTTTTGACACCCCCCCCCCCCCCCCCCCCCCGCTTACTCTTCACTGGTCAGCTCTGCCTGCTCTGTAAGTTCCAGGTTGATTATCACGTGTATCTGTGAAATGTCCCACCTGTCCCAGGCTCTGTCACCCGAATCCTCTAACCACAGTGTTCAGAGAGTGAATTTCAAAGGTGGAAAGAATGTTGATGATCATAAATTCTAAGTCTTCCTTTTACAGAATTAAATAAAGAACAAGAAATGACTCTTACAAGATAGCTCTAGCTTAGGTAGGAATTTGAAGTAATTGGGCACAGCAAGAACTTGAGTGAGGTGAGTGAAGAACTCAGGCACCAAATATAAAAGAACTACATAATAAACCCAGTGGTCCTGAAAACTAGTGTTTTATCTATTTTTATAATTTATGTATGTATATATGTATGTATGTCTGACAAACACATTGATATCTGGACCACATTAGAGGATAGAACTTTCTCACAAACTTCTTCATTTGAATGTATAAATATAAAATTATGCTTTCCATATTTGTAATGTGAGAGATACTCCCCTCTGCATAATAATTTTTTTTGTAACAGGGCTTCAATAAAACCGCACAGAAAAACCTGAAAAACTCTTGATATACATATGTGAACAGATAGGCACATATATGTGTGTTTATTTATGTGTATATGTGTGCATGTTTATATGTGTGTGTGTATGTTCTTATCAGTTTCATATTCAAGCATAAAAAAAGGACAAGTTCAGGCATAGTATTAGAGAAACTCTTATTTAGATACACTGATGTCTACATGCAACACTTAGACTTGCATCCTCTTATATCCTGAGGTTAAAACGCATCATGAAGTGTTTATGGGCTAATTCACATTGCTGAAGAGAATGTTCACAGATTCCAGAGGTTGGTACAGTGTATGCAGAAAAAGTAGTGGAGAGCATTGCATGGAGGCTCTGGAACTTTTGTCTCTCAGTCCCCACTACCCTCCTCCCAACCATTTCTCTGACTCCCAGAAATGAAACTGTGTGACACAGCACATTCTGATTATTTTTTTCTTTTTTAAACTTTTATTTAATAAATATAAATTTCCAAAGTACAACTTTTGAATTATAGCAGCCTTTCTCCCCATAAACTCCCTCCCACCCACAATCATCCCATCTCCCATTCCCTCTCCCATCGCATTCTTCATCAAGATTCATTTTCAATTATCTTTATATACCGAAGATCTACTTAGTATTTACTAAGTAAAGATTTCAACAATTTGCACACACACAGACATAAAAAGTATAGAGTACTGTTTTAGTAGTAGTTTTACCATTAATTCACATAGTACAACACATTAAGGACAGAGATCCTACATGGGAAGTAAGTGCACAGTGACTCGTTGTTGATTTAACAATTGACATTCTTATTTATGGTGTCAGTAATCTCCTGAGGCTCTTGTCATGAGCTGCCAAGGCTATGGAAGCCTCTTGAGTCTTGAGTTCATAAACTCCGACCTTATTTAGACAAGGCCATAGTCAAAGTGGAAGTTCTCTCCTCCTTTCAGAGAAAGGTACTTCCTCCTTGGATGGCCCATTCTTTCCACTGGGATCTCACTTATAGAGATCTTTCATTAAGTCATTTTTTTTTTTTTTTGCCACAGAGTCTTGGCTGTCCACGTCTGCGAAACTCTCATGGGCTTTTTAGCCAGATTCGAATGCCTTAAGGGCTGATTCTGAGGCCAGAGTGCTATTTAGGACATCTGCCATTCTATGAGTCTGCTGTGTATCCTGCTTCCCATGTTGGATCATTCTCTCCTCTTTAATCCTGTCAGGTATTATTAGCAGACACTAGACTTGTTTATGTGATCCCTTTGACTCTTAGACTTATTAGTATGATCAATTGTGAACTGAAACTGATCACTTTGAATACTGAGATGGCATTGGTACGTGCCACCATGATGGGATTGAATTGGAATCCCCTGGCACGTTTCTAACTCTACCATCAGGGGTAAGTCCAACTGAGCATGTCCCAAATTATACATCTCCTTCCTCTCTTATTCCCACTCATATATTTAATGGGGATCACTTTTCAGTGTGTGTTAATTAAAGAGTTAAACCAATGGTATTAAGGAGAGCAAAAAAATACTCAAAGGGATAAAATAGTAAGTTGTTCCTCGACAGTCAGGGCAAGGTCTGATCAAGTCATTGTTTCACGTACTGTCCATTTCATTTCAACAGGATTCCCCTTAGGTGCTCAGTTAGTTTTCAGCAATTAGGGAGAACATATATTTGTCCCTTTGGGACTGGCTTATTTCACTCAGCATGATGTGTTCCAGATTCCTCCATTTTGTTGCAAATGACTGGATTCATTTTTTTTACTGCTGTATAGTATTCTATAGAGTACATATCCCATATTTTCTTATCCACTCTTCTGTTGACGGACATTTAGATTGATTCCAGGTCTTAGCTATTGTGAATTGAGATGCAGTAAACATTGAGGTGCAGAGCCTAGGGAGATTACTGACACCATAAACAAGAGTGTCAATTTGTTAAGTCAACAACAGGAGTCACTGTGCACATACTCCTCATGTAGGATCTCTGTCCTTAATGTGTTGTTCTATGTGAATTAATGCTATAACTAGTACTCAAACAGTATTTTACACTTTGTGTTCTGTGTGGGTGCAAACTGTTGAAATGTTTACTTAATATATACTAAGTTGATCTTCTGTATATAAAGAGAATTGAAAATGAATCTTGATGGGAATGGAATGGGAGAAGGAGCAGGAGATGGGAGAGTTGTGGGTGAGAGGGAAGTTGCTGAGCGGGGGTTGGGGGAAGCCATTGTAATCCATAAGCTGTACTTTGGAAATTTATATTTACTAAATAAAAGTTAAAAAATATGCTACTATGTCTCTGAGGGTCTCTCCCTCTCTATCATTCTGCCTTTCAAATATATATATATAAAGAGACCAGTGGTGTGGTACAATGATGTGAGCCACCACATGCAAGTCCTGACTGCTCGACTTCCATTCCAGCTCCCTGCTAATGTGTCTGGGAAAGCAGTGGACGATTACTCTAGTGTCTGGGCCCCTGCCATCACATGGGTGACCCAGATCATTGAGATCCTGGCCTCAGGATTGCTCCTGGCCCAGCCCCAGGTATTTTAGCCATTTGGGGAATCAATCAGTGGATGGAAGATAGATCTCTCTCCTCCCTTCCTCTTTCCTCCCTGTCATTTTGCTTTTCAAAATAAATAAATAAATAAATCTTTTACAAAAATAATCTGCAAGTGGGTTGGGCATTGTGGTGTGGCAGATTAGGCCACCACTGGCCTTACCAGCATTTGATACCACAGTGTCTGTTAGAGTGCTGGCTATTCCATTTCTGATCCAGCTTCTTGCTAATACACCTGGGAAGGAAAAAGATGGACCAAGTACTTGAGCCTCTGCCACCTGTGTGGGAGTCTCAGATTGAGTTTCTGGTTCCTGGCTTCAGCCAGGCCCAGCCCCAGCTGTTGCAGGCATTTGGAGAGTGTACCAGTAGATGGAATATCTCTCTGTGTGTTTATGTGTGTGTGTGTGTCCTTCCTTGTCATTCTGCTTTTCAAATAAATAGTATATTGGGACCAGCACTGTGGCGCAGTGGGTTAATGCCCTGGCCTGAAGTGCTGGCATACCATATGGTTACTGGATCTAGTCCCAGCTGCTCCTCATCTGATCCAGCTCTCTGCTGTGGCCTGGGATAGCAGTAGAAGATGGCCCAAGTCCTTGGGCCCCTGAACCTATGTGGGAGACCCAGAAGAAGCTCCAGGCTCCTGGCTTCGGATCGGCACAGCTCCGGCTGTTGCGGCCATCTGGGGAGTGAACCAGCAGATGGAAGACCCTTCTCTCTGTCTCTATCTCTCTCTCTGTAACTCTGTCTTTCAAATAAATAAAATAAATCTTTTAAAAAATAGTGTAAGTTTTTTTTATTCATTTAACAGAGTTAGACAGTGAGAGAGAGACACGGAGAGAAAGGTCTTTCTTCTGTTGGTTCACCCCATAAAAATGACCGCTATGGCTGGAGCTATGCCGATCTTAAGCCAGGAGCCAAGCACTTCCTCCTGGTCTCCCGTGTGGGTGCAGGGGCCCAAGCACTTGGGCCATCCTCCACTGCCCTCCCAGGCCACAGAAGAGAGCTGGACTGGAAGAGGAGCAACTGGGACTAGAACCTGGCACCTACGTGGGATGCTGGCGCTGCAGGCAGAGGATTAACCAAGTGAGCCTTGGCGCAGGCCCCAGTATAAGTATTTTTTTAAAGATTTATTTATGTATTTGAAAGTCAGAGTTACACAGAGAGAGAAGGAGAGGCAGAAAGAGAGAGAGAGAGAGAGAGAGAGAGAGAGAGAGAGAGAGAGACATCTTCCATCTGCTGGTTTACTCCCCAAATGGCCACAATGGTCAGGGCTGCACCTATCCAAAGCCAGGAGTCAGGAACTTCTTCCAGGTCTCCCACGTGTGTGCAGGGGCCCAAGAACCTGGGCCATCTTCTACTGCTTTCCCTGGCCATAGCAGAGAGCAGGATGGGAAGTGGAGTAGCCGGGACTCGAATTGGCGCTCATATGTGATGTTGGCACTGCAGACGGAGATTTTATCCGCTATGCCACAGTGCCATCCCCAAGTATTTTTCATAAAGAAAAAAAAAAGACTGCTCCCCAAAAGGTGTGAGTGTTTTTTTTTATTTTGAAATATGTTTTATATGTTTTTGTATTTTAGTTCACCTTCTCTTTTGGCAGAGAAAGAAAACAAACATATCGCAATATTAAAGTATTGCTTACTTCCCAACACCTTGTGCTAGACTGGACTAAACTGATTTCTGCTTGTTTTCTGCATTAGGGTAAGAATGGGAAACCAGTCAGGTCTCTCTTCTGGGTGCTTGCGTGCATTCTGTCCTTGTTCTCTACCCTCTGCCCCCTGTTTTAATTCAATATTTTTAAAAAGCAAAAATTAATATGAAATATCTCATGATGGACAAAATGTCATGATGGACAAAATGTTAAATTTTAAATAAAGAGAGGATCCAGCAGGGTCAGGATTGAAGTGAGCCAATTTAGGCAGAGGCATTCAAATGCAGATTTGCACCCCGACTTTACTTAAATTTTTTTGACAGTGATCATCATGGGCTTATGATTTTTGTTTTAAAAATATTATGTGACAGTATTATTTGCCTAGATTACAGGCAATTTCTGCAATGCCTTCAATTTCAGTCCCTTGTTGAATGCTTTGCTCCTTTGCCTTAGTTACTTTACTGTCCCTGATTCTCAAACCTGTTCTCTCAATGAATCTGTATTGCTTGCCTCTTCCTTGTCAATCTTCTCACATTGAATTACTTCACCTTCATTGGTCTGGAGCATCCACTCTTTCCATTGAACCCTGAATTGTTTGCTCATTTGAATAGATTTCTACATGAATTGACCACTGGCTTACTAAATCGTGGCTCTCCTGAGATCAAGGACTGTTTCTGCCTCCCTGAGCTTGGCTGTATATGAGGTTGAAATTTCCAGCTCCACTGCAATGTTGCTATGGAAAGAAAATTTCCAATTCTAAAAACAACCACCTTTCCAGCTGGATTGTGATAACTAATGGGATGGGCTAAAAACAAACAAAAAATGTAAAAAAAAAGTGTGAGAAATGCATTTGTTCTTCACAAATATTCCAATCTATCTTGGATAAATGTAATTTCCAGCATGGATCTGAAAATTTGTAGCTCTGAGGCCTTTCTCTAGGTCCAATGATCTTTGTTTGCATTGTTTAACTTGCCTTTTAAGATATTTGACGAGGGAATAATGATAGCTTACTTATAAATTCAAGACTTTTTTGAAGTCATTTTTCATCGACCCTGAACCCTACCCTCCATGTCTACCATTATTTCAGATAGTTTAGCCATATGTCATGTGGCATTTGAAGAATAATTTTTATCTTATTTTTAACTTTTTTATTTTTAGATAACATACTTTCTTTTTTTGGAGTAAGTGTTATTCTTTTTTTTAACTTTATTTAATGAATATATATTTCCAAAGTACAGCTTATGGATTACAATGGCTCCCCCCCCATAACTTCCCTCCCACCTGCAACCCTCCCCTTTCCCGCTCCCTCCCCACTTCCATTCACATCAAGATTCATTTTCAGTTCTCTTTATATACAGAAGATCAGTTTAGCATATATTAATTAAAGATTTCAACAGTTTGCACCCACATAGAAACACAGAGTGAAAAATACTGTTTGAGTACTAGTTATAGCATTAAATCAGAATGTACAGCACATTAAGGACAGAGATCCTACATGAGGAGTATGTGCACAGTGACTTCTCTTGTAGATAACATACATTCAATTTACATTATAGTCAAAGGCTTAATGCTCCTAAAAATGAAGAGCTCAACAAATAAAAAGAAAAAAGACCATAGATCAGCAGGAACACAGGCAATGGCCATAACCATCAATCAAAGGAAAAGATTTCAACTTTACCAAAATACAAGAAATTTCAAGATAGTCACAGATCACCAAAACTATAGTAGTTTATAACACCTAACAATTTGCCTGACAAGGATTCAAAGCAAAGTTTGACAAAGCACAATATTTGCAGCAGAATTCACACACACAGGCATTTCTTTCTTCTTTTTGTTTTGCATTTTTAGAAATTCTAAGCTCCCATAATTAAGGGAGAACATGCAGAATTAGTCTCTCTGTGTCCAGCTTATTTCACTCAACTTGAAGTCTTCCAATTGTAACCATTTTAATGAAAATAATAGAATTTCATTATTCTTTTTAACAAAAAAAAAATCCATTGTAAATGTGCCACATGTTCTTTACCCATTCATTTGATGATAGGCACCCAAGTTGGTTCCCTGTTTTGGCTATTGTGTACAGTGCTGCTATAAACATCCTGCTATAGGAATCTCTGACACAATGCATTCATGTCTTTTGGGTATATACCCAAAAGCGGGATTGCTGGGTCATATGGTGAGTCTTTTTCCAGTATTTTAAGAAATGTTTGTATTGTTTTCCACAGTGAGTGCACTAATTTACATTCCCACCAGCAGTGTATAAGAGGTCCACTTTCATGGCCAGTGTAATTTTATGTTGTGGCGTAAGACGTTAAGCCAATGTCTGCAATGCTGGCATCCCATATGGGCACCAGTTAGAGTCCCAGCTGCTAATGTGCCTGGTAAAGTAGAATATGGCCCAAGTGCTTGGGCTCCTGCACTCATGTGGAAGACCTGGGTGAAGCAAGGGTGGTTTGGCCAGCGCCATGGCTCACTAGGTTAATCCTCTGCCTGCTGCGCCGGCACCCCGGGTCTAGTCCCGGTTGGGG
Organism: Oryctolagus cuniculus; assembly: GCF_964237555.1. Classification (NCBI taxonomy): domain Eukaryota; kingdom Metazoa; phylum Chordata; class Mammalia; order Lagomorpha; family Leporidae; genus Oryctolagus; species Oryctolagus cuniculus. The sequence continues at coordinate 79,007,686 of NC_091432.1, read as the reverse complement.
TGCCGGATTCTGTCCTGTTGCTCCTCTTCAGTCCAGTTCTCTGCTGTGGCCTGGGAGTGCAGTGGGGGATAGCCCAGGTCCTTGGGCCCTGCACCCGCATTGGAGACCAGGATGAAGCACCTGGCTCCTGGCTTCGGATCAGCGCGGTGCGCCAGCTGCAGCGCGCCGGCCACAGCGGCCATTGGAGGGTGAACCAATGGAAAAGAAGACCTTTCTCTATGTCTCTCTCTCTCTCACTGTCTAACTCTGCCTGTCAAAAAAAAAAAAAAAAAAGTAAGGGTGGTGGGACAATGTAGTCAGGTACCAGTCAAACCTGAAGAACTCTAGTATTGAGGAAAGAGAATTGGATACTGGGAACAATCAATTATCTCTGACATACTACATTTCACACCTTAAATATTGAAACATGGAATGGCTAAAATCAGCAAGGATCTGGGAGCCCCATTTATACTATTAAAAAATGAAGGGTTTAAACAGGAAAAAGCAATGTTAGTTTTGGGAATATTAAGAAGATTCAGTAAATAGCATCTTTCTTTACATGTTTAAGTCTAAGCCATTGAAAAATAAGTTGTATTCAGGCAAACGTTAGATTATATATTTGCTTCACCACTAAAAAAAAAAAAAAAAGAAAGAAAAGAAAAGAAAAAGAAAAAAAAAACCTAGAGAATGTGCTTCAATTTCCAGTAAATGTGTTTTAAATTTAAAAACCTCAGGACAAGAAAAGCTACCCATGCAGTGAAAGGCAAGGTTGAACTGCCCATGCACCTTCTTTTCCCTCCCCCAAAACTCTTCCCATCAGTGCTTTTCCAGTTTTCCCTGTTGAATGACTAAGACGTCAGGAGAACTTGATTTCTGAAGATGTGATCATTCCCAAAAGAGTAAGTGAATTGAGAAGACTCACTTTTTCTTTGGAGAGGGCTACTTGAGAGGAAGGAAGGAATCAGTACTGTTACTTGAAGAGAACTCATCTCTACCTGAAAGGAATATCAGAAATGGAAAAGAAGTATTCCACAGTCCTCACCTTCCTTGGGTTTTTGTTCTTTCAATGTGTTAGGCTTAAACTTTAAGCTGATGATCAACCTGTAGTATCACTGTATTCCTTTTGCATGCAGATCTGCCATCTCTCAAATCTCTCTCAGTGTTCTTATTTTCACTGTCATAAATATATCTTCAAATTAACAACCACTGATCCTTTGGAGGTCATCCTGGCACCAGTAGTAGACAAGGTAGCTTTTGACCCCATAAAGCTCTGACATTGGCCCAAACAACACACTGATTAATTTCATTTCAAAGCAATTATTTCTCACTCCAATATATTTGGGCATTTTGCCTACGATAATCAATCATAGTTTTTCTTTAAAATAAATGAGATAACAATATTATAATACCATAACAATAAAATGACAAGATAGCATTGGCACAAATTTAGTTAGAAATGTTTCTTAAAAGACATAGGAAAATGAAGTTCAAAGCATAAATCTATTTGTAGTTTAAAGTTCAATGAATTCAATTTGAAAATCAGATTCTCTGGCCCACATCATTTCCTCTCGAGGTTCACAGAGGGGGCTTCAAGAAGTTCATGGAAATGGAATTAAAGATCATGCGATTTTCCCATGAAATTTTTGAAACCCTTCATAGTGAAGTTAACCTCAGCCAGGGGGTATTACCCATGCCTGGCTGGTAATAGGATTTCTTTAGTGGATAAGGCCCAAGTGGTCTTCTACTGGAATAGTTGTGAGTCCTCAGGACAACAAAAAAAATTCTTCAATAAAAACTTCTTCTGCTCCTACATCTTGAGAAATCTAAAGAGGTAACAGAACACATATGATCACCACAGCACTGCCCACCACCCGAAAAGTTTTAAATTGATCCAATACCTAGACTCTAGAGAAGTTATCCAAGATTAAATTACGCATTTAATGTTGTCAAAGATTCAGGGATGTGGTGGAATCTTTCTGAAAAAGGGAATATGAAGAAAAGTTTTTTGTTTGTTTTAGCCTAGACATAATGCCATTTTTCTGATTCCTTGTTCAGAATTCATGACCTGTGTTTTATAAATTCATCTGGGAAGTGAATGTTGGCATAATTAGGAGAGAGGAGGAACACCAGGACAAATTATGTCCCGTTTTATGTGTGGCATTGCTACATTATTGCAGATTGAGAAATATGCATGCACAGGCACATCCGTCATAAAGGAAATGCCCTTCCCTCCCATCTGGCACCTGGAGAAACTCACTACAGTTTCTCCTTCCCCTCTAAGCCCTTTATTCCCACTTTGCAGTGCTGAAATGAGTATAGCTTATATTTAGTGTCACAGAATCAATATACCTCCACATGCAATCACTCCTGGCATGCTACGAATTCATAGTATAAAATTGCTTTGGCCTAAAATCACAAAATCACTTCTAAGGAGGAGAAGAGTTTTCCTTCGAGGTGTGACCTCCTTGCAGGGGCACACAGCTCACACCATCATTAAATACTTGCTTTTCCTTAAAATAAGCAGGCCAATGCACTATTTCCTTACACTACATTTAATTGCCCCTATAAAAGGATAGGCTGCTTGCTTGAAGTTAAAGCTATAATCCTCCGTAATGGACAAAACTCCACTTCTATCTTCCTTAGGCGTAAGGTTTCTCTGGTTAAAGCAATTAAAAGTTAGACAAACAACTATAAAAATCAGCTGCATTTATCTCTGTAGCCCATTAAGTCATGTACTTCGAGCATATCAAAATGCCCAAGTACCCGCATTCCCAGTTCGTTGCAGCACTATTCACAGTAACCAAGATATGAAATCAACTGAGGTATCCATCAGCGGCTGAATGAATAAAAATAATGTAAACACACACACACAGACAGACACAAATATTATCCAGTCATAAAGGGAAAAATCGTATCATTTGTGAAAATATGGATGGAATTTGGAAACATTGTATTAAGTAAAATAAATACATGCATGTCTTCTCTCTTATGTGGAAGATAAAAAGGTTGATCTCAGAAAAAGAATGTAGAGTAATGACTACTAGATGTTAGGAAGTGTAGCATGGGAGGGCATAGAGGAATGCTGGAAACAGAGGAACGAGTTTTGATGTTCTACAGAACAGTAGCTGACTACAGTTTACAACTTCTTATGTATTCTATAAAGAACTGAAAGATGAGTTCACAGCTTCCCAACACAAAGAAATGAAAAATGCTTAAAGAGATGGATAGGCTAATTATCCTGATATGTTCATTATATACATGTATCAAATGATCACACTTTACCCCATAAATATATTACAATTATTAATTGTTAATTAAAAATTAATTTTTAAAATTGTTCAGGTAGTTTGCAAGTATTTTCCCCAAAACCAAATTCCACTTTCTATAACCCAATTTTCCCGGCCAGTGTCCTAGATTATAACAGTCCTTTATATTAACTTTCTCTACCCCACCCTGGTGCACAGTGGTAGAATCTGACCCCATAGACCTTGAAAAGTGAGGAGGAATGAATCAGAACACATAAGCAGTTGTCCCTTGAGGGAAATCTAAGTGGCTAGGAGCTTGGAACACGTGATCTGTTCTGCTCTCCAATTCAATCACTGTTGAGCAATTGTGTGGGGAAAGGCCAAGGGAATCAAAGGCATTCCTTTTACATGCAAGGCAATATCCAGAGTGGAGAATTATCATCCTCAGCTTCTCAAGCACAGTTATCATCTATTAGCTTTATCATGAAACATCAACAGATGATGTTTACATGAAATCTTGAAATTGACTAATAGCTGTGGCTTAGATAAAACAGGTATTGGGCTCTGTGCACCTTGGGCCCTCTACTCTGGTGGATCTCAACTGGGATGATTGTACCTCCCCTTGGGGACACTGGCTTTTTGATTGTTACAAACTGCTTCAGGAGGTGGGTGGTGGGTGGTAGTGGGTAGAGGCAGGGGTGCTGCTAAATATTCTACAATATTCAGTATAATTCCATGCAAAAAAGAAATATTGGCTCCAAATGTAACTTCACCTATTTGTTTCCAAGCCAAGAAAACATTGAAATGCAAGTGACAGGGATAGCTGTTAATATATGAAAATCTTCAAACTTCCATGGAGATTTTTAGTAAAATAAATCATTTGGAAATTTATAATATATGAATCCTTTATAAATATTCTGCTACAACATATGTTTTCATAATCTGAATTAGTCCATGTGTTATTATAAACAGAGGAATGTTGCCAAGAAAAAAGAAACATTCTTTACATAAGTAATATTTTTCACCTAGCCTGTTAGTATTTTATACCACCAAGTGGCCACAGTAGAACCCATAAGGAGTAGGAATACAATAAAATACACAGGGCCTATTTCTCAATGATATATTGGTTGCAAAGGAACCCATCCTCCATCACTTCTGATCCTGTATCCAGATCTTGTGTAAAGTTGCTTTGTACTTTGTAATGTCAGACATCACCAATGGTCTATAACCACACCCCTTGGAGCTTGCATGGCTTTGTGATTTATCTTGGACCGTCAGTGGTGGCAGAAGTAATGGTGTGCCAGATCCAAATCTAGGCCCCAAGATATCTTGCACAATTCTATTGTTCTCTTGGAACAATGTGACCATCATATGATAAGCTCCTGCAGAGAAACAAAAAAAATCACCTGAATTAAAGATCTCATCTCAGGGATGGTGCTGTGGTGCAGGGGGTTAAATCTATGACCTGTAGCACAGGCATTCCATATAGGTCCTGGTTTGGTTCCTAGCTGTTCCACTTCTGATCCAGCTCTCTGTTAAGGCACCTGGGAAAGCAGCAGAGGATATCCCAAATTCTTGGACCCCTGTAGCTAGGAGAGAGATCAGGAAGAAGGTCTTGACTTCTGGCTTTAGCCTGGCCCAGCCTGGTCATTGTGACCATGTGGGAAGTGAACCACCAGTTGGAAGATCTCTCTGTGTGTGTCTCTTTCTCTCTCTGTAACTCTGCCTTTCAAATAAATAAATAAATCTTTATTTTAAAAAATAAATATCTCATCTGAATTCTTTCTAGATTAGCCAGACTACCACTGGCTGCCAACTGATCACTTATGCAAGAGTCAGGCAGAAATCAGACAAGTCCAGACAAGGTCAGAGGTCAGGAAAACCCCACAGCTGACATGAAGACACACTAAATATAAATGATTGTGGGAATTCCAAGATTCTGGAAGAGGGAATGGCATATTGCGCTAGGCTACAGATAAGTACTTACAAAAAAGTGGAGGAAGTACATTCCCAGGGGAGAGTTAGAAAACTGCAGTGGGAATTCTATTGAAGGGAGAGGAACACTGTGGACCTGGTGCAAGGTGCATATGTGCAGCACAAACATGGACACAACACATGACTCCAGCAGCTGAGAATAGAGAAAGCACCAGCTTTGGAGACTGAGGTGAGATCAAACTGCAGCTCCCACCACTGATATAGCCAGAAGGAGAATGTCTTGTGAGTCCAACCTAGAGCCCTAAGGGGAGAGGGTACTGCGAACCCAGTAAAACAAGGAGGTACCATTCTCTCACCCCATCTCTTCCCCTCCCCCAACAGTGGCCGGCAACCAGCTGAGGGAGGGCAGGAGCCATTTGTGTCATAAGTAGAAGCCACAGAAGCCCTTGTGTGTGTGCACAGCAACTGCTGAGACAAGACTCCATTTTCTCAGCGTACTGGCAGCAGCAGCTCTGGGGCAACCAGCGGGGAGAAGGCAACATTCAGCCAAAGGCTCTAGTGTACACGTGTGATCCAGAAATTCTAGCAGAGGGAAAAACCCATGCTCCCCATTGACTTTGATTCTGGCTAGGAAGATTGACAGGGGCTGGGCACCCACATAGGACTGTGAGGCACTGCCAGCCTCCCACCAGGCCATGGGCTCCAGAGCTCAAATTGCCTAGGGAGGCACCCACAGGCAGGTTGCTCTGGAAACATCTGCCTCTCTGTGGACCAGACAAGTTAGTGGGGCAGAGCAGATCATCTGTACCCTGTGACTGTAGGAGCCTTGTGTACGAGACTTGTGGGGTCTCTGACTGTATGACAGGATGCAGGGTGTAGCTGGGTCTCTGGGCAAGCACTATGTGGGGCTCCACATGCCTAGAGCTCTCAGATTACCTGGTGTGCATCATTGCAGAGGGATCCATGCTCACAGTGAGGACTACATAGATCCTTTATTGTGTTCATACAGCTGTGTAGATGAGTATTGTACTCACTGAGGGCTAAGACCTGGACATTCATGATCTTGGAAGAGAGAAAGTGAAGGTGTGACCATACCAACAAAGGTGACCATACCCACCCTCTATTAACAAGAGAATATCTACCACACCCAACATGGGTGACACCTGGATAACCAGCCACCCCCAGCACATATCCCTGAGCGTTCACTGAAAGTGCAGACATTCCACTAAACTACAGAGGCATAGTCCATGGACAAAAGCCATCAGAGGACAAATCAACATGTATCTCCACAAATGTCTAAAAATAAATGCAGAAATTCAAGTAACAAAAGTAAGGAAGACAACATGACACCCCCAAAGTAATACAACACTCCAATATTAGAAAGTGAAGAAGAAGAAATTGATGAAATACCTGAAATGGAATTCAAAAGATTAATCATGGGGCCGGCGCTGTGGCCCAGAATGTAAAGCTGCCACCTGCAGTGCCAGCATCCCATATGGGCACCAGTTCAAGTCCTGGCTGCTCCACTTCCACTCCAGCTCTATGCTATGGCCTGGGAAAGCAGTAGAAGATGGCCCAAGTCCTTTGGCCCTTGCACCCATGTGGGAGATCCAGAAGAAGCTCCTGGCTTCTGGCTTCGGATTGGTGCAGCACCAGCCATTGCAGCCATCTGAGGAGTGAATCAGCAGATGGAAGACCTCTCTCTCTCCCTCTCTCTCTCTGTCCATCTCTCTCTCTCTCCCCTGCTTCTCTTTCTGTGTAACTCTGATTTCCAAATAAATAAATATATAAATCTTCTTAAAAAAACCAAAAGGTGAACTGTAGGATTGCTCAGAAGTAATTAGAAGCAAACCCATGAATTAAAGAAATCCATACATAACATGAATGAAAATTTTTTACATGAAATTAATATTTTTAAAGAGAAATCAAAATAAATTTTAGAAATAAAGAATTCAATAATTAAGAAAAACACATGTTGTGGAAAGCCTTGACAGCAAACTCGTTGAGGCAGAAGCAAGGGTATCCAAGCTAGAAGACTAATCTTTGGGAATTTTTCAGTCAGTACAAGAAAAAAAAGCAGCAGCAGAAGAAGAAGAAATTAGAAAAATTAAAAACAGTGGTAGAAATTTATGGGCTACTATCAAATGACCCAGTTTAACAGATCTTAGGAGTTCCTGAAGGAATGGAAAAAGAAAATGGATTAGAGAGCGTATTTAGTGAAAAAATTACAGAAAACTTCACCAATTTGTAGAAAGAAAGGGACATTCAAGTACAGGAGGCACATAGAACTTCTCCCAGACAGGATCAGAAAAGGTTTTCTCCAAGACACGACATAGTCAAACTTTCCACAGTAAAACATAAAGATTCTAAAATGTGCATGGGAGAAATGCCAGATTACTTTCAGAGGATCTCCAATTAGACTCACAGTAGATTTCTCATCAGAAACCCTACAGACTAGGAAAGAATGGCAAGACATAGCCCAAGTCTTAAGAGAAAAAAAACTGCCAACCCAGATTAATATACCAGGCAGCCTCAGAATCAGCCCTTAAGGCATTCGGATCCCGCTAAAAAGCCCATAAGAGTCTCCAAGGCGTGGAAACACCAAGACACTATGGCAAAAAAAAAAAAAAAAAAAAAAAAAAAAAAAAAAAAAAAAAAAAAAAAAAACACACACACACACACACACACACACACAAAAGATCTCTGTGAGTGAGATCCCAGTGGAAAGAATGGGCCATCAAAAAAGGAGGTACCTTTCTCTGAAGGGAGGAGAGAACTTCCACTTTGACCATGGCCTTGTCTAAATAAGGTTGGAGTTTATGAACTCAAGAGGCTTTCATAACCTTGGCAGCTTTGGGTGACTACTGATGTCATAAGTTAAAGTGTCAATTGTTAAATCAACAACAGGAGTCACTGTGAACTTACTCCCCATGTAGGATCTCTGTCCTTAATGTATTGTATTATGTGAATTAATGGTAAAACTAGTAGTCAAACAGTACTTTATACTTCGTGTTTCTGTGTGGGTGCAAACTGTTAAACTCTTTACCTAGTATAAACCAAGTAGATCTTTGGTATATAAAGATAATTGAAAATGAATCTTGATGAAGAATGGGATGGGAGAGGGGGTGAGAGATGGGATGGTCGTGGGTGGGAGGGAGGTTATGGGAGGAAAAGCTTCTGTAATCCAAAAGTTGTACTTTCTAAATTTATATTTATTAAATAAAATTTTAAAAAGTAATCAGGGATCGGTGTTTAATCCTTCGCCTTTGATGCCGGCATCCCATATGAGCTCCAGTTCTAGTCCCAGTTGCTCCTTTTCCAATCCAGCTATCTGCAATGGCCTGGGAAAGCAGTGGAAGATGGCCCAAGTGCTTGGGCCCGTGCACCCACTTGGGATACTGGGACAAAACTCCTGGCTCCTGGCTTTTGATCAGCACAGCTCTAGCCATTGTAGCCATTTGGGGAGTGAACCGATGGAGGGAGGACCTTTCTCTCTGTGTCTTCCTCTCACTGTCTGTAATTCTACCTCTCAAATAAATAAATAAAATCTTTAAAAAAAAAAAAAAGAAAGAAAAAAAGAAATCAAAGGGATACAAATTGGGAAGCTGGAAGTCACACTATCCCTATTTGCAGATGACACGATTCTATGTACAGGGGAACCAAAAGAATACACTAATGGATCACTGGAACTCATAAAGAGTTTGTTAAAGTGGCAGGATATAAAATTAACATACAAAAATCAATAGCCTTTGTATACAAAGGTAATGCCATGGCTGAATCTGAACTTATAAGATGAATCTCATTCACAATATCTACAAAAATATTAAATACCTTAAAATAAATTTAACCAAAGATGTCAAAGATCTCTACAAAACATTAAAGAAAGAAGATGGTCCAAGTGCTTAGGCCCCTGTACCCGTGTGGGAGACCTGGAAGAAGCTTCTGGCCTCCTGGCTTTGGATCGGCCCAGCACTACCTGTTATGGCCATTTGGGGAGGGAACCAGTGGATGGAAGATCTCGCTCTTTTTCTCTGCCTCTGCCTCTCTGTAACTCTGTCTTTCAAATAAATAAATAAATCTTAGAAAGAAAAGAAATTGTGGACAATACAAAGATATGGAAAAATCTTCCGTGTTCACAGATTGGAAGAATCAGTATCATCAAAATGTTCATACTGTCAGAAGCAGTTTACAGATTCAATGCAATCTCAATCAAAATACCAAGGACATTCTCAGATCTTGAAGAAATGATGCTAAAATTCATATGGAAACACAAGAGACCCCAAATAGCTGAAGTACTCTTAAATAACAAAAACAAAGAGGCATCACAATAAGAATTTTTAAGACATACTACAGGGAAGTTATCATCAAAACAGCCTGGTACTGACACAAAAACAGATGTGAAGACCAACGAAACAGAACAGAAACTCCAGAAATCAATCTACACATCTAGAATCAATTTATCTTTGACAAAGGAGCTAAATAGAAAGGTCCTCAAACAAGGACAATCTGTTCACCAAATGGTGCTGGGAAAACTGGATCTTCACAGGAAACAGCACCCCTACCTTCCACCCAACATGAAAATCCACTCATAATGGATTAAAGACCTATGACATGATAACATCAAATTACCAGAAAACATTGGAGAAATTCTACAGGACATTGGTATAGGCAAAGAGTTCTTGAAAAAGACCCTAGAAGCACAAAAAATCAAAGCCAAAACTCACACATTGGATTATATCAAACTGAAAAGTTTCTGTACTGTGGAAATACTCAGCAAAGTGAAGAGGCAACTGAAATATTTGTAAACTATGCAACTAATAAAGGATTAATACTCAGAATCTATAAGGAGCTCAAGAAATTCAACAACAGCAAAATAAACAATCCAATTAAGAACTGGGCAAAGGGCTTGAATGGCATTTTTCAAGAGAGGAAATTCAAATGGTCAACAGACACTTGAAAAATTTCCCAGAATCATTAGACATCAGGGAAATACAAACCACAATGAGGTTTCATGTCACCCCAGTTAGAAAGCCTCTCATCAAATATCAACAAACAACAGATGTTGGCAACGATGTGTGGTAAAGGTACCCTAATCCACTGTTGGTGGCAATGTAATCTGGTTCAGTCACTATGGAATACAGTATGTAGATACTTAGGAATCTGAATATAGACCCGCCATATGACCTAGCAATCCCACTCCTTGGAATTTCCCAAATGAAAAGACATCAGCATATGAAAGAGTGATGTGTACCCTCATTTTTATAACAGCTAAGTCATGCTAGCTAAGATATGGAATCAACCCAAATGTACGTCACCTTTTGACTAGATACAGAAACTATGATATATATATATATATATATATATATATGTACACACACACCCCACGACACACACACTATGGAGTGGTACTCAGCTTTATAAAAATAATGACATACTTTCTTTTGCAACAAAATGGAATCAATTGGAAACCATTATATTTAGTGAAATAAGCCAGTCCCAAAAAAGATAGATATCATATATTTTCCCTATCTGGGGTAACTAATGCACTGTCTAAAATGCAATGTATTAGGATGAAATGGACATTTTGAGATTTTATGATTGTTTACAGATCTTGTCTCTACTTGGAGGAAGAGTTTTTTTTTTTTTTTCTTTATACTCTGTTGAACTCTTTACTTAGTGTAGGGTTATCCTTATGAGTATAAAGAATGCTGAAAATAGATCTTTGTAAAAATTAAGAATTGGAATAAGATAGGGAGGAAGAAGAGGGTTGGAACATGGGCTGGAGGAAGGGGTACAATGGAAAGCATAACCATCTTTCTAAATTTGTATTTATGAAAGACATGAAACTTGTATACCTTAAATAAAATTTTAAAAAATTAAAATAAAAATAAAAAAGAAATAAATGATTGTGTCTTGAGATTCTACAATTTGGGAGTGATGTGATATGTAACAATAGATAACTGATAGCTGTAACTTTCATTTCTGCCACAAAGTCTATGTTAAAAGTTTGTATAAAAGTATGTACTTCTCATTACCTCTGATTTGTGCTTGCTTGGTCCTTATCTCCAACTCAGTAGTCTCTGCCTTCAATTAAGCATGCTTTCATCAAGTTACCTTTGTTATTGAAAGCTAAAGTCTTGTATTTAACAGCAGGATTTCTTTGCTTGTTAGAAATTGAACGTGGTATTTTATCTCTGCTCATGAGATTATTAAAATTTTTAACATTATTTTTGCTAGTTCTTTTCTAGAAACATTACATAAATCATGAGTGCTCTGCCTCACTCCTAGATTTCCTGTTGTCCTATTATTTTAGTACCTGATTTTGCAAAATGTAAGATTTCTTTATACTGTATTTGTTGTGTTACAGGCAACAGAAATGCCCATATATTTTGAGGGGAATCAAATCACTGTGCCTTAACCAAAACTTATTACAAATCACTCTTGTGACAAGGTAGAGACAATTGTTCAATTCACTCTGAGAGAACAAAGATGGCATTGGTACATGCAACCTTGATGGGATAGTATTACAAGAACAAAGAAACACTCAAACTCAGGAATTTGGGGATATGTATTTCTGTTGTGGGTAAGCATCAACAAGTGAGTGGAAAGGAAATTCTTAGGGTTAATCCTTGATCACGTTATAGTTATTATTGCATTTATATTCTCCCATGATCTCATAGGCTGTTTATATCAAATTATTCTAAATAGGTACAATAATACTGTGATTTACAAATAGTATATCTGACCATATTCTTATCTTTATTCCTCTCTGGAAATTCCTGAGAGATAGGTATTGTTTAAATTTTTAAAATTTATTATAAATTGACACATTATATATTTATAGGTAAAAAGTGATGCTAACATATCCCTCACCTCAAACACATTTTTGTGTTTGAGGACATTGAAATGATCAATTTCGGGAGCCAAGATGGCGGAATAGTGAGGGCGCGCACCGATAGTCCGGGAAAATTTAGTTTAATAAAAGCGGAGTTATGGTAGCCTCAGAAAAAGGATCAGGAAAAAATTGCAGAGGAAACTGTTCTGGAGCTATTCGCTGTGACTCAAAGGACCTACTGGGAGAGCAGGGTCACCCACCATGCGGAAGCCGAACCGGGGGAGCCGCAGAGTCTGAGCGCCAGTGCGGGAAGGGGAGTCTATGTGACAAAGACACCAGTGGGGAGAGGAGGGACACCCAGGGCTCCGAGTCCACACATCGGCACTGGAAACGGAGGTGAGCTCAGTAACCGGAGACATTGGCGGGAAAATGGCGGACAGAATTTTAGAGGGATGCGGGTTTTGAAGTGGGAAAGTCCAACACACTGACTACAGGAGAGAAGGATAAATAAATAAATAAATAAATAAATAAAAAGGTGGGGGCATACTGGTACAGACAAGTTCCACTCTCCGCCAACCTTGCAAAGGCGAGCAAGAGACAAAGAGCTGGGATATACATAATAAAAGGGGAGAGTTAAGGCTACAATTCAGTAGCCTAGGCAACCCAGTGGGAGTCCGCAGGAGAAACTGAGCCTGCACAGACTCTTTGGGTAGAAGCCAGAGTTCGGAAGCTAAATACCATCCATTCTGCTCAGCCTTGCAGTATTACTTACCTCCTGAACAAAAAATAAAATAAAATAAAATAAAATAAATGAATAAATAAATAAAGAGAGATTTACCACGCATAACCTGAGGGTGTCAACTTTGCACACCTGTAATCCTGAAGAACCAAGCAGAGCTCTCAGGCCACACCCATCTCAAGCCTCCAAGGCTCCTCCAACAGCAGGTAGTCCACTTAACACGGACATAGTATAATAATAATAATAAAAAAAACCTCACAGTGAGGGAAACAGAATTAACCATGCCAAGCAATAAACACAGAAATCGAGTGAACAAGATCAACGATGACATTATGATGCCTCCAAATAAACAAAACACCCCAAGCCAAGATTATGAAGATGATGAGATAGAAGAAATGCAAGATACAGATTTCAAAAAATTTATGATAAGAACATTTAGAAGTTTTCAAAAGCAAATCCTTGAACTACAGAAATCCTTATTGGACAGGATTGAAAATTCTCTCATGAAAATGAAATTTTAAGGAAGAATCAAAATGAAACACAGAAACTAGTAGAACAGGAAAGTGTGATAGTGAAGAGAAATCAAAATGAAATGAAGAGCTCAATAGATCAAATGACAAACACATTAGAGAGCCTTAAAAACAGAATGGGTGAAGCAGAAGAGAGAATATCGGACTTAGAAGACAGAGAACAGGAAAGGATACAGTCAAACCAAAGAAAAGAAGAGGAAATTAGAAATCTAAAAAATATTGTTGGGAATCTACAGGATACTATTAAAAAAAAACAACATTCGGGTTCTAGGAGTTCCTGAAGGCATGGAGAGAGAGAAAGGATTAGAAGGCCTTTTTAGTGAGATACTAGCAGAGAACTTTCTGGGTCTGGAGAAGGACAGAGACATCCTAGTATAGGAAGCTCATAGAACCCTCAGTAAACATGACCAAAAGAGATCCTCACCACGACACGTTGTAATCAAACTCACCACAGTGAAACATAAAGAAAAGATCCTAAAATGTGCAAGAGAGAAACGTCAGATTACTCTCAGAGGATCTCCAATCAGACTCACAGCAGACTTCTCATCAGAAACACTACAGGCTAGGAGGGAATGGCGAGACATAGCACAGGTGCTAAGAGAGAAAAATTGCCAGCCCAGAATATTATATCCTGCTAAGCTCTCATTTGTGAATGAAGGTGAAATAAAGACCTTTCATAGCAAACAGAAATTGAAAGACTTTGTGGCCACTCGTCTGGTCCTGCAAAAGATACTTAAAGATGTGCTACACTCAGAAACACAGAAACACGGCCATCAATATGAAAGAAGGGAAAGGAAGAACACCTACCAGTAAAAGAGCATGGGAAGCTCAAAGCATATACTAGAAAATATCTCCGGGAAAATGGCAGGGGAAAGTCACTATGTATCAATAGTCACATTAAACGTGAATGGCCTGAACTGTCCAGTTAAAAGACACAGACTGGCTGACTGGCTTAAGGAACAACACCCAACTATTTGTTGCCTACAAGAAACACATCTCTCTAACAAAGATGCATGCAGACTGAAAGTGAAAGGTTGGAAAAAGATATTCCATGCCAACTAAAACCAAAAAAAGCAGGTGTATCCATATTAATATCAGACAAAATAAACTTTAATACAGAAACTGTTAAGAGAGACAAAGAGGGGCACTATATAATGATTAAGGGTTCAATTCAACAGGAAGATGTAACTATTATAAATGTATATGCACCTAATTACAGGGCACCGGTCTATTTAAAAGATATGTTAAGGGACTTAAAGGGAGACTAAGAATCTAATACAATAGTACTGGGGGACTTCAACACTCCACTCTCAGAAATAGATAGATCATCCAGACAGAAGATCAACAAGGAAACAGCAGATTTAATCGACACTATTGCCCAAATGGATCTCACAGATATCTACAGAAGTTTCAATCCTACATCTAAAGACTTTACATTCTTCTCAGCAGTGCATGGAACCTTCTCTAGGATTGATCACATACTAGGCCATAAAGCAAGTCTCAGCAAATTTAAAAGAATTAGAATCATACCATGCAGCTTCTCAGACCACAGTGGAATGAAACTGGAAATTAGCAACTCAGGAAACCCCAGAAAGTATGCAAACACATGGAGACTGAACAACATGCTCCTGAATGAACACTGGGTCATTCAAGAAATCAAAAGAGAAATCAGAAACTTTCTGGAAGTAAATGAGGATAACAACACAACATATCAAAACTTATGGGATACGACAAAAGCAGTATTGAGAGGCAAGTTTATAGAAATAGGGGCCTATATCAAGAAATTGGAAAGGCACCAAATAAATGAGCTTTCAGCACATCTCAAGGACCTAGAAAATTTGCAGTAAACCAGACCCAAATCTAGTAGGAGAAGAGAAATAATTAAAATCAGAGAAGAAATTAACAGGATTGAATAAAAAAAAACGTTACAAAAAATCAGCCAAGCGAAGAGCTGGTTTTTTGTAAAAATAAACAAAATTGACACCCCATTGGCCCAATTAACTAAAAAAAGAAGAGAAAAGACTCAAATCAATAAAATCAGAGATGAAAAAGCAAACATAACAACAGACACCACATAAATAAAAAGAATCATCAGAAATTACTACAAGGACTTGTATGCCAGCAAACAAGAAAATCTATCAGAAACGGATAGATTCCTGGACACATGCAATCTACCAAAATTGAACCATGAAGACATAGAAAACCTAAATAGACCCATAACTGAAACAGAAATTGAAACCGTAATAAAGGCCCTCCCAACAAAGAAAAGCCCAGGACCAGATGGATTCACTGCTGAATTCTACCAGACATTTAAAGAAGAACTAATCCCATTTCTTCTCAAACTATTCAGAACAATCGAAAAAGATGGAATCCTCCCAAATTCTTTCTATGAAGCCAGCATCACCTTAATCCCTAAGCCAGAGAAAGATGCAGCACTGAAAGAAAATTATAGACCAATATCCCTGATGAACATAGACGCAAAAATCCTCAATAAAATTCTCGCCAATAGAATGCAACAACACATCAGGAAAATCATCCACCCAGACCAAGTGGGATTTATCCCTGGTATGCAGGGATGGTTCAACATTCGCAAATCAATCAATGTGATTCACCACATTAACAGACTGCAGAAGAAAAACCATATGGTTATCTCAATAGATGCAGAGAAAGCATTCGATAAGATTCAACACCCTTTCATAATGAAAACTCTAAGCAAATTGGGTATAGAAGGAACATTCCTCAACATAATCAAAGCAATTTATGAAAAGCCCACAGCCAGCATCCTATTGAATGGGGAAAAGTTGGAAGCATTTCCACTGAGATCTGGCACCAGACAGGGATGCCCACTCTCACCACTTCTATTTAACATAGTTCTGGAAGTTTTAGCCAGAGCCATCAGACAAGAAAAATTAAAGGAATACAAATTTAGAAGGAAGAAATCAAACTATCCCTCTTTGCAGACGATATGATTCTTTACTTAGAGGATCCAAAGAACTCTACTAAGAGACTATTGGAACTCATAGAGGAGTTTGGCAAAGTGGCAGGATATAAAATCAATGCACAAAAATCAACAGCCTTTGTATACACAAGCAATGCCATGGCTGAGAAAGAACTGCTAAGATGAATCCCATTCAGAATAGCTACAAAAACAATCAAATACCTTGGAATAAACTTAACCAAGGATGTTAAAGATCTCTACGATGAGAATTACAAAATCTTAAAGAAAGAAATAGAAGAGGATACCAAAAAATGGAAAAATCTTCCATGCTCATGGATTGGAAGAATCAACATCTTCAAAATGTCCATTCTCCCAAAAGCAATTTATAGATTCAATGCAATCGCAATCAAGATACCAAAGACATTCTTCTCAGATCTGGAAAAAATGATGCTGAAATTCATATGGAGGCACAAGAGACCTCAAATAGCTAAAGCAATCTTGTACAACAAAAACAAAGCCGGAGGCATCACAATACCAGATTTCAGGACATACTACAGGGCAGTTGTAATCAAAACAGCATGGTACTGGTACAGAAACAGATGGATAGACCAATGGAACAGAATTGAAACACCAGAAATCAACCCAAACATCTACAGCCAACTTATATTTGATCAAGGATCTAAAACCAATTCCTGGAGCAAGGACAGTCTTTTCAATAAATGGTGCTGGGAAAACTGAATTTCCACGTGCAGAAGCATGAAGCAAGACCCCTACCTTTCACCTTACACAAAAATCCACTCAACATGGATTAAAGACCTAAATTTACGACCTGACACCATCGAGTTATTAGAGAACATTGGAGAAACCCTTCAAGATATTGGCACAGGCAAAGAATTTCTGGAAAAGTCCCTGGAGGCACAGGCAGTCAAAGCCAAAATCAACTATTGGAATTGCATCAAACTGAGAAGTTTCTGTACTACAAAAGAAACAGTCAGGAGAGTGAAGAGACAACTGACAGAATGGGAAAAAAATTTTGCAAACTATGCAACAGATAAAGGGTTAATAACCAGAATCTACAAAGAGATCAAGAAACTCCACAAAAACAAAACCAACAACCCACTTAAGAGATGGGCCAAGGACCTCAACAGACATTTTTCAAAAGAGGAAATCCAAATGGCCAACAGGCACATGAAAAAATGTTCAAGGTCACTAGCAATCGGGGAAATGCAAATCAAAACCACAATGAGGTTTCACCTCACCGCGGTTAGAATGGCTCACATACAGAAATCTACCAACAACAGATGCTGGCGAGGATGTGGGGAAAAAGGGACACTAACCCACTGTTGGTGGGAATGCAAACTGGTCAAGCCACTATGGAAGTCAGTCTGGAGATTCCTCAGAAACCTGAATATAACCCTACTGTTCGACCCAGCCATCCCACTCCTTGGGATTTACCCAAAGGAATTTAAATTGGCAAACAAAAAAGTGGTCTGCACCCTAATGTTTATTGCAGCTCAAGACCTGGAACCAACCTAAATGCCCATCAACGGTAGACTGGATAAAGAAATTATGGGATATGTACTCTTTAGAATACTATACCGCAGTAAGAAACAACGAAATCCAGTCATTTGCAACAAAATGGAGGAATCTGGAACACATCATGCTGAGTGAAATAAGCCAGTCCCAAAGGGACAAATATCATATGTTCTCCCTAATCGGTGACAACTGACTGAACACCAAAAAGGAAACCTGTTGAAGTGAAATGGACACTATGAGAAATGGTGACTTGATCAGCATAGCCCTGACTGTTAATGAACAACTTAATACATTATCCCTCTTAGTAGTTTTTTTTTGTCTGCTCTACTTAATATGACTGGTTTAATTCTGTAATTAATACATAGTTATTCTTAATTGTTGAAATTTAACTGAAATGTGATCCCTGTTAAACATAAGAGTGGGAATAAGAGAGGGAAGAGATGTACAATTTGGGACATGCTCAGGCTGACTTGCCCCAAATGGTAGAGTTAGAAACATACCAGGGGACTCCAATTCAATCGCATCAGGGTGGCATGTACCAATGCCATCTCACTAGTCCACGTGATCAATTTCAGTTCACAATTGATCATAATGAAAGGACTAAGAGTCAAAGGGAGCACATAAACAAGTCTAGTACCTGCTAATACTAACCGATAGAATAAATAAAGGGGAGAGTGATCCAACATGGGAAGCGAGATATTCAGCAGACTCATAGAATGGCAGATGTCCTAAACAGCACTCTGGCCTCAGAATCTGCCCTAAAAGCATTCGGATCTGGCTGAAAAGCCCATGAGAGTATTTCAGGCATGGAAAGCCAAGACACTCTGGCAAAAAAAAAAAAAAAAAAACAAAAAAACAAAAAAAAAAAAAAAAAAAAAAAAACAAACACCTAAATGAAAGATCTCTGCGAGTGAGATCCCAGTGGAAAGAACAGGTCTTCAAAGAAGGAGGTACCTTTCTCTGAAGGGAGGAGAGAACCTCCACTTTGACTATGACCTTGTCTAAACAAGATAAGAGTCGGAGAACTCAAGGGGCTTCCATAGCCTTGGAAACTCATGACTGGAGCATGGGGAGATTACTGAGGCCATAAACAAGAGTGTCAATTTGTAAATTCAACAACAGGAGTCACTGTGCACTTACTCCTCATGTAGGATCTCTGTCCTTAGTGTGCTGTACATTGAGACTTAATGCTATAACAAGTACTCAAACAGTATATTTCACTTTGTGTTTCTATGGGGGTGCAAACTGTTGAAAGCTTTACTTAATGTATACTAAACTGATCTTCTGTAAAAAAAAAGAAAAAAAAAAAAGGAAGAAATTATCAATTCCCAACTTGACTCTCACTGGGATTAAACATGACAATAGGTCTGATCTGATTTCATCATCATCTAAAAAATCATCTATTATTTTTCACTTTATGTTTCTGTGTGGGAGCAAACTGTTGAAATCTTTACTTAATGTATGCTAAACTGATCTTCTGTAGATAAAGAGAATCGAAAATGAATCTTGATGTGAATGGAAGGGGAGAGGGAGTGGGAGAGGGGAGGGTTGCAGGTGGGAGGGATGTTATGGGGGGGAAGCCATTGTAATCCATAAGTCGTACTTTGGAAATTTATATTCATTAAATAAAAGTTAAAAAAAAAAGAAATGATCAATTTCAAAATCTAAAAATGTATATTATTATTAGCTATAGCTTCCATGCTGTGCAATATAGATAAAAACTGGGTCAAAAATTAAAAAAAAAATTAAAAAAAACTGGGTTTCTTCCTGTCTGACAATTTGTACCCTTTGATCAAAATCTCCCCATTCAATTCTCCCTCAACCTTTGGACACCTGAATTCTATCTTTGCTTCTGAGTTCAACTATATTGGGTTCTCCTTTTAACAGCAGTCCTATGGTACTTGGCTTTCTGTGCTGGCTAATTTCACTTAGCATAATGCTCCTAGGGTTCATCCATGTTGTAGGAAATGGCAAATTTTCCTTCTTTGAATTCCATTTTACAGATGAAGGGAGGAAGTGTGGATGATTTTAATGCTCCAAATACCTCAAGCCAAAATAGGGACTTGAAAAATGATTATTTCTCTCCTACTTCATCATATCAAGATAGAGTCATCTTTTTGAAGAAATAGAGCACAACAAACTGCTATTAGATCTTTTAGGTGATTACACAGAGGGGACTGATAGAAAACCAGGTGAAAATTAGTAGTAGATAAATTTGAAAGATTCTGCCCCACCCCCAAGATTCTGTCCTCTGTTTATCTAATCAAACATTAATCTAGTAATTGTTGTGGATAGACTTTGCAGATATAGTTAAAACTATGGGTCTTAAAATAGTGAGACTTTGGCCGGCGCCGCGGCTTACTAGGCTAATCCTCCGCCTAGCGGCGCCGGCACACCGGGTTCTAGTTCCGGTTTGGGCGCCGGATTCTGTCCCGGTTGCCCCTCTTCCAGGCCAGCTCTCTGCTGTGGCCAGGGAGTGCAGTGGAGGATGGCCCAGGTGCTTGGACCCTGCACCCCATGGGAGACCAGGAAAAGCACCTGGCTCCTGGTTCCTGCCATCGGATCAGCGCGGTGCGCCAGCCGCAGCGCGCCGGCCGCGGCGGCCATTGGAGGGTGAACCAACAGCAAAGGAAGACCTTTCTCTCTGTCTCTCTCTCTCTCTCACTGTCCACTCTGCCTGTCAAATAATAATAAAAAAAATAGTGAGACTTTCCAGTATTACCTGCGTGTGTCCAATGCAACCACTTGAGCCCTCTAAAGGAGAAAAATTTCCCCTACTGGAATC
Organism: Oryctolagus cuniculus; assembly: GCF_964237555.1. Taxonomy (NCBI): domain Eukaryota; kingdom Metazoa; phylum Chordata; class Mammalia; order Lagomorpha; family Leporidae; genus Oryctolagus; species Oryctolagus cuniculus. The sequence continues at coordinate 78,987,164 of NC_091432.1, read as the reverse complement.
AGAGAGGAATGGCAAAAGAAAATCGAAGAGAGATGAGGCAGAAAGATTTGAAGAATGAAAAGGACTCAGCCCACTATTATTGGTTTTGAAGGAGACCACATGCTAACTGGTAATTTCTAGAAGCTAAGAATCACTCCTGGCCTTGAAAGAAATGGGAAGCACAGTCTTAAAACACATGAAATTTAATTTTCCCAGTAACCTGAATGACCTTGGAATTGAGTTCTCTCCTAGATATTCCATAAAGTAACAAAGTCCTCTCAATTCTTGGATTGCAGCCTTGTGGATCCTGGAGCAGAAAAAACGGCTGGGCTGATTCAGAATTTGTGATCTACACAACTGTGAGATAATACTGTAAGCCCCTAAATTTGTGGCAATTTGCAACTGCAACAGCAAACTAACATATTTTGTGACAGGTATGAATGAGCTGACCAACTTTTAAGTGTATGCTAAAAGACATAGAATTAAGTATGGATAAGTAGAGAATGGAGAGTGTATTTCTAAGAAATAGTGCAGACTCACAGAACTCTTCCTAAGGAGTGGCCTCATGACATCAGTAAGAACAAAGTGGAGAGGGACCAGTGCTGTGGCATAGCAGGTAAACATGCTGCCTACAGTGTCATCATCCCATATGGGCGCCGGTTCATGTCCTGGCTGTTCCCCTTCCCATCCAGTTCTCTGCTATGGCCTGGGAAAGCAGCAGAAGATGGCCCAAGTCCTTGGGCCCCTGCATCCACGTGGGAGACCCAGAAGAAGCTCCTAGCTCCTGGCTTCAGATCAGCACAGCTCTGGCTGTTGTGGCCATTTGGGGAGTGAACCAGTGGATGGAAGACCTCACTTTCCCTCTCTCTCTCTTTCTCTCTCTCCCCACCTCTGCCTCTCTGTAACTCTACCTTTCAAACAAGTAAATAAATCTTTAAAAAATAAATAAATAAATAAAGTGGAGAAAATTACATGGGGTGAGTTTCTGTAAAAATAAATAAAGTGGAGAAAGTTACATGGGGTGAGTTTCAGTAAAGATTCTCCCTTAACAACACTTTCTTGATTAGTTTTCACCATAGAATAAGAGATATTAATTGAAATCTTCTTTTTCAGAGAGGAGAGATGGGGATAATAAATCAATTTATAAAGAATTTACCTGTACTTTGTAATGCAACCCAATTAATAAACTTGTAAGATAAGAAATTACTTAACTTCTTACAGAAAAGGTAATGGACACCCAGATACCATTCCTGGCTAAGACAACTAGGACTAATATGTAAGTTTCTACATTGAAAGATTGTTCTATCCAGATCCCCAGATTAAACCTTAACATTAGCAAGTGCTTTGGCTTTCTAGGATAAAATCATATCTATTTAGAGTTATCTTCAGTTTCTGATTTGGGTCCCAGATGGATCTACTAGGATAATGATTTTGGGTGATGAATGCTGATTGAACCCAGCATGCAAATTGCCATGGTGGCCACTTGAGTAGCTGTAACACTTTGTAGGAAATACTGTTACATACCCATATATCATCAAGCCAGCTTAGAACACATATTAATTACTTCATTTCAATACTACATGCATCACACAATTTCTCCTTAAACTTAATGATTTCTTGCATTGGTTGAGGTCTTGAGTATCTCAATAGTTAGTTACTTAATGGTTACTTAACCAGAACACTTCAAATTATCACACAAGACAAATTATTACTAAGTGAATTCTGGCCTTGACTTGAATCAAAATATTCTCTACATTAGTGCTTGAGCCTAGTTGTTATGACCAAAAGGAGAACCAAGGACACAAACTGATGCTGGATTTTATCATTGTTGTTATTACTACAATCATTATCTAGTTCTTTATCCCTTTAATTTCAGACATGTACTGGGACTGTCTTAACTTAAAAGACTTCATTGTTCTAACTGAAGTCCTATCTCCCACATGTTTTTCTGTCTACCTTCTCTGTGCAAGGAGTGAGCTGTCGATGCTACTCAAAATGTGGTCCCCACATAGACCATCTTTGAAACATATGGGAGCTGGTAACAACTGCAAATGCTTAGGGTTGGCCCAACACATCCTTAACCCAAATCTCTAGGGGATGAACCCAGGAAGATAGGTTGTAATCATCTTTCTATGTTGATTTAATGTTTGCTAAATTTTGAGAAGCACTTTTATGTCAATTGCACAGTTTGATATTTGATGAAAAAGCTCTAAAAATCAAAGGATGATTTTAGTTCAAATCCTAGTGCTGCTGATTACTGGTAGTATGAGTCTTGGCAATTTTTTTTCTCTTTGACTCCAGTATTTCTTCCAGATGTGTACAAAGCTCTTTGAATTTTTATTGTTTAGGTTGCAGGCTAAGTTACACCAATGCAGAAAACCCAAAATCCAGTGATTAAGTCAAGACACAGTAGAATGGTGGTGAGAGTGAGTTAGGGCTCTGTTCCACAAGTTCATCCAAGGACTCTGGATCCTTGTGTGTGGAGTTGCTTCATCCACATAATTGACCTGAGCTCTGTGATGCTATGTTAGGGAAAGAGAGGGAGGAAACCAAGCAAGTTTTTCTTAAGAAATTGATGCAGAAGTCGCACAAATTACTTCTGCTGATATTCTCTTGTAAGAACCTGGACTCTGGCCACACCTACTGAGAAGCTGAAAAATCTCAATGAGCTGGTGATAAAGCATCTTTCCAAATTCAGGAGTTGTGAATATTCTGACCCTAATAAAATGAAGACATACAGAAACGCACAGTAGAGATCCTAGCACATAAAAAGCATTCCACACAGATGGGATGGGATAGCACAGAGTCGAAGAATCAGATAGCATGAGTATGAATTCAAGTTCTGGACCCACATATTATGGGACCTTGGGAATAGTTTTCTTCTTTAAAGTTCAATTTCCCCATTTTCTTAAGTAGAAATTATAGTGCTTTACCTCACTGTGTTGTTCTTAGGAAGCTGGGATGTTACCCAATTTAGGCTATCTCCAATCCTTGGTCAGAATGCAGCTTGATTATTTTAATCACAATGAGACAGGGAGTTTCCAAAATTAGATTATTTCACATGTCATTAATTTCTTATCAAATACATCTCCAAGCACCATGCGTCAATTACTGTGCAGCTTTTGGCCCTCGCCCTCAGCCTGAAAGTAGGAATCTAAATCTTGGGGCTCATTTGATGGTTGGTGGGGTGTGCACAACAGAGCTTTCTCCAGCTGCCTAAAGCACGGCTTTTAGGTTCAAAGGAGGAGGAGGTGCTTCTGTCTTTGTATGATATTCTCTGGGGTAGAAATTGTAGGCCTGTGGTTAAATATAATTACAAGTCTCTTTTGTCTTATTTGGGGTATAAACAAACAAATTCGTCTCTAATCAATTTACAGAAACAATCATAAAAAGATAATAAGCAGGTTTCAGAAAAAAAGAGAGTATTAGACAGGATTTGCATATGCCATTTACTCTGCAGAGCAGAAATACAGCCTTGTCTTTACAACAAAGGCAAATGCATGCCCAGTCCTAGAATAATGCTCTTTATGGGAGGGAGTCCCAGTTGCCTTGACATCCAAAATCCTTTTTGATACCTATTTTTCTGCCAGCAGTTTTTCCCTCTCTAAAAAGCAGTGATTTTAATCTCTCTAAAAAACAAGTTAATAAGGTCAAAGACATCTTCACTTTCTCTGCTCTCTACATCCTTCACAAAATATATTAGAGACTGGAAACATTAGACTACAGTATTCTAAGTGTATCACAATGTTGTTTTGAGGTTCATCTTCACTGATTATTAAGGAACAATTCTAGCAGTGGGAAGATGGGAATGGCTACGAATGAAGCAGATTGAAGATTGTAGATCCTGAAACTACAGCTTATCTGAAAGTTATTTGGGAAGTGACTTCCAGGAAGAGGAGTGAGGGTTTGGAGCTCAGAACAAGATACCCTGAGGAATAGCACCTTGGGATGAACACTGAATTAAGGAAATTGAAATGGCCTCAGATGCAAGAAATCATTGGCCTTTCCTGCAATCCTCCTTCCCTCCTTCTTCCTTTCAAACTATCTCATGAATTCCTAGCTCCCACTTAGGTCTTTGAAACTGGAACTCCTCTCCCTTAATGGAAGTCATAAATCCTAGAAAGGTTACTCTTTGACTTACCTCCCCTGAAAGTAGATCCTAAGACCTCTTTTAGAAGGGCCCAGCCCCATACCCTGAGGAAAAGGAGGTTACACAGAGAGATTGAGAAAAATCTCAGTTAAAAGGAAGGCCTTGCCGAGAAGCCCCTCAATTTGTTCACATTAGGTTGCACTATTTTGGTCCAATCACACTTCTTCAAAATTATTTACTTATTTCCTCAGGCATAGCATAAAAAATACCTCATGTGGCTTTGTCTAAATAAGATCGGAGTTGGTGAACTCAAGAGGTTTCCATAGCCTTGGCAGCTCATGACAAGAGCCTCGGGTGATTACTGACGTCATAAATGAGTGTCATTTGTTAAATCAACAACAGGAGTCACTGTGCACTTATTCCCCATGTAGGACCTCTGTCCTTAATGTGTTGTACTATGAGAATTAACGGTAAAACTACTACTCAAAACAGTACTTTATACTTTGTGTATCTGTGTAGGTGCAAACTGTTGAAATCTTTACTTAGTATATACTAAGTCGATCTTCTGTATATAAAGATAATTGAAAATAAATCTTGATGAAGAATGAGATGGGAGAGGGAGTGGGAGATGGGATGGTTGTGGTGGGAGGGAGTTTATGGGGAGAAAGGCTGCTATAATTCAAAAGTTGTACTTTGAACATTTATATTTATTAAATAAAAGTTGAAAAACTCAGTTTTTCTTGGGTGTTCATTTCCAAAGCCTCCCACGTCATGTAAACATTCATCTGTTGTGCTTTTCTTTTGTTAACCTGTCATTTGCTATTAGAGTGTCAACTCTGACCCTTGTGATGGGTGAGGGGAAGGCACTGCCTTTCTCTCCCTACAAGGGTCAGGGAAGAGAAGGAAAGAGGGTAAAACCAAAGCAAAGATGCACTGTCCAGCTGTCTACAGCTGCAGGTGAATGAAGACTGCTGCAAACCACTGAAGCTGAATTGTGTAGAACTTCTGAGGAAACCTGGACCTGATTCTTGGAACTAACCCCCTATAGCATAAGAGGGAAAATCAGTTGGTAGGGTGAAAAAATTAATATTCTTACCCATTGCAAGGTCCATGGCTGATTCCCCTGAAACAGCAGACAGATTAATAAGAGGAAAAAAAATTAATAAAGTTTTACATGATGTGAGAACCTTCAGACATGGGACAACACAGGTAAAGCTGTATTTTTAAGCTTAGATCAGATGAAATGCAGCTGTTGTTTAGTGTAGAAATGTTATTGGACAAAAACAGAGCATGGTCAAATGGTAATAAACTGGAGGAATGCAGCAAGGCCTATTTATTCAGATTCTTCTTAGTTTCTCTGTGTTCTATTTCTTCCCACAAGCATGGGGTAGAAGCCTCTGGAACAAAAATCTTAGATTTACTTTCAGAGGCAATGGATCAGAGAATTCATTTCTGGCCATGTTTCATAGAGAAAGGTTTGGGGAGGTGAGACTGACCTCCCTGCTTCCACAGCTTTCTTGATTGTCAATGAACTATATTTGGGGTATCATGCTCTGAGTTCCCACAAATTATGCCTCAGTTCCCAGGCCACAGTATTCAGGATTGGACCTATGTGGATTAATTCCCATGTCTTTTGGTTCCTACAGGCTATAGCATCTGAGACAACACAGGGTAAGAGTGAAAGGTTGTGGTACAGTTGGTCCAGGCCTATGCCCAACAGCTCCCTATAGCAGAGGCTACTGCAAATGTGGGGCTGAGAATTTTTTGCATGCAAGAGGTCTCTAAAGCTTGTGCCTAGAGAACATTGTTTTATCCATTACAATATTTTGATTCTAGACTTAACGCTCAGTGTAGTTTAGTAGTTATAATAAAAATCCTCATAATGGCCACAATTTATCTTCTATTTGCTGGAGGGTTTTCCAGGTACTTTTCAAACATGTTCTCACTTTATTTTTTGTTACAGTCCTTTATGATGACTTTGCATTATTTATATTTTATTTGTGAAGAATCATTTCAAGATTTAAATAATGTTCTATACTCACAAGGCATATACAGAGATTCAATTGTTTAAATCATTTCTTTAGTTCAGAAAACATATTGTTTCTATCATAGTATACAGGCCTTTAAATACTTTTGGTCAAGCACTTATTACATTAATAGGCATATAAAACTAAAGCAAGAGTTTTATAAAATGTTTTTCCTCTTTTAACATATGTTGAACTTCAGTATTCTCTATTCTGTTCCACATGTTTGTATGTCTAGTCTGGTGAGTTCACTAAATTGATTCCATCACTCACCAATGAGTTCTGAGTTAATAACACAGTATGAAAACAGGAATACAGATAACCAAACGTTTAAACAAAATACTCATTTTCAGATGACAGAGGCCATCTGTAGCCCCACAAATCTCCTAGTTCAACAGATGATTGAAAATGTATGGATATACATATCAATTGGTTATTTATTGATAAATATAAACAGAGTTAAATATTGTGCTCTTTCTACTTGTACATTTATATCTGGCTTATAATTAACCATGGCCTTTATAAAAAAGTTTTCTTCAAGAAGACATTGAAGGGAAGAGACCCATCTAGAAATATATTATAAATTAAGCAATGTGCTAATATTTTTAACATAAGTTATGTGAGATTTTGACAAATATCCTTGCCTTGGACTGGAGAGTAAACAGATTTTCTGTACAATTTTTATATTCTCGACTAAATAATAAGAAAGGAAGAGATCCAGAAGATGAAAGAAAAAAACCCTGAACGTGAGGAAGACTCTTCTGATGTGGTGATGACAGACTTCCCATGGGAGCTGGATCAGGGCGCCAGTGGGCAGATGGACAACGTAGTCTGTGGCTCAGCAGCTCCCACTCTGGTCCTGCTCTCTTTTCTGCTGTGTCCCCGTCATAGTCACTTCTGACAAAAGGTGCTTCACCACACTCATTCCAACTTGCTACATAGAATGTATGATTCAATATCAAAAATTTGCAGAAAAGTTTGTGATTTCTAACAGTTTACAAATTGGGAAGCTACAGCTGACATTCACTTCAATTTATTTTTCCAAAAACACAGAACACTGCTTCCTACTTCAGGTGAGAGTGTGAGACTTCAGTGGGATCATATATATCACACAGTAGGTTCTGAAACGTTAGCTAAAAGCTGCTTAACTTTTCTGTAATGCTCCACATTTACTGTCTCCTGCTATAATGGGTGCGGTCTGTTTTCTATGGGTTCTTTATTATTCATATGCCCCAAGCTGCCTGAGTAGACATTCCCTCTTGCAGTGCATTTCCTGAATACAAATGTTGGCATTGTCACTACTCACAAGAAACTGAGGGATTCTTGTTCACTTAAAGGTACAAAAGCTTCTCAACAAAGTCGTTGCCTCTAAAGTGTGCATTTTTTAAAATAGGAAACTTACTTGATCAGCATAGCCCTGTTAATGAACAACTTAATACATTATCCCTCTTAGTATTTTTTGTCTGTTCTACTTAATATGACTGGTTTAATTCTGTAATTAATACACAGTTATTCTTAAGTGTTAAAAATTAACTGAAATGTGATCCCTGTTAAACATAAGAGTGGGAATAAGAGAGGGAAGAGATGTATAATTTGGGACATGCTCAAGCTGACCTGCCCCAAATGGTAGAGTTAGAAACATACCAGGGGATTCCAATTCAATCCCATCAAGGTGGCATGTAACAATGCCATCTCACCAGTCCAAGTGATCAATTTCTGTTCACAATTGATCATAATGAAAGGACTAAGAGTCAAAGGGAGCACATAAACAAGTCTAGTACCTGCTAACACTAACCGATGGAATAAATAAAGGGGAGAGTGATCCAACATGGGAAGTGAGATACTCAGCAGACTCATAGAATGGCAGATGTCCTAAATAGCACTCTGGCCTCAGAATCAGCCCTAAAGGCATTCGGATCTGGCTGAAAAGCCCATGAGAGTATTTCAGGCATGGAAAGCCAAGACACTCTGGCAAAAGATCTCTGTGAGTGAGATCCCAGTGGAAAAAACAGGTCTACAAAGAAGGAGGTACCTTTCTCTGAAGGGAGGAGAGAACCTCCACTTTGACTATGACCTTGTCTAAACAAGATAAGAATCGGAGAACTCAGAGGGCTTCCATAGCCTTGGAAACTCATGACCGGAGCATAGGGAGACTACTGATGCCATAGACAGGAGTGTCAATTGGTAAAGTCAACAACAGGAGTCACTGTGCACTTACTCCTCATGTAGGATCTCTATCCTTAATGTGCTGTGTATTGAGATTTAATGCTATAACGAGTACTCAAACAATATATTTCACTTTGTGTTTCTATGGGGGTGCAAACTGTTGAAATCTTTACTTAATGTATACTAAACTGATCCTCTGTAAAAAAAGAAAAAAAGAAATTATCAACTCCCAACTTGACTCTCACTGGGATTAAACATGACAATAGGTCTGATCTGATTTCATCATCATTTAAAAAAATCATCTATTATTTTTCACTTTATGTTTCTGTGTGAGAGCAAACTGTTGAAATCCTTACTTAATGTATACTAAGCTGATCTTCTGTATATTAAGATAATCAAAAATGAATCTTGATGTGAATGGAAGGGGAGAGGGAGTGGGAAAGGGGAGGGTAGTGGGTGGGAGGGACGGTATGTGGGGGAAGCCATTGTAATCCATAAATCATACTTTGGAAATTTATATTCATTAAATAAAAGTTAAAAAAAATTCCTGGTTTTGTGACATTGACGTTAAAAAAAAAATTTAATCCAGAATATTTTTTTAAAAAAAGTTAATTTAAGTTACACATGTTTCACATATTTCAAATATACAGATTTAGGAACAGACTGGGATTTCTTCCCCTTCTCTCCTCCCCCACACACACTCCAACCCTCCCTCTCCCTCTTGGATTCCCATTCTTAATTTTTTTTTAGATTTTATTTATTTTATTTGAGAGTTATAGCCACAGACAGTAAGAGCGAGAGACAGAGAAAGGTCTTCCATCCGCTGGCTCATTCCCCAAATGGCTACAAAGGCTGGAGCTGTGCCAATCCGAAGCCAGGAGCCGGGCACTTTCTCATGGTTGTAGGGCCCTAAGGACTTGGGCCGTCTTCTACTGCTTTCTCAGGCTATAGCAGAGAGCTATGCTGGAAGTGGAGCAGCCAAGACTAGAACTGGCGCCCATATGGGATGCCAGCGCCACAGGCAGAGGATTAACCTACTGTGCCATGGCACCAGCTCCCCCATCCTTAATTTTTACCATGATCTATTTTCAGTATACTTAATGATCATATAGTTAACCCTACTTTAAGTAATTGAGTTCAACAAATAGTATGAAGAAAGAGAAAAGAAAGCAAAACTAAACAAAACACTGTTCCTCAATGGAAGAGACAAAGGCTATAAACAATCATTGAAACTCAAAATGTCTGTTTCAGTCCAATACATTACATTTCAGGTATTTTATTAGTTACTTAAGATCAGGGGAAATATATCTGTCTTTTTGGGATTGGCTTATTTCACTAAGTATAATGAATTCAGGTAGGAACTGTTGTGTTATGAAAGACAGGATTTCTTTATTTTTTTTTTACAGCTGAGTAGTACTCCATAGTGTATATATACCATAATTTCTTTCTCCAGTCATCAGTTGATGGACATGTGGTTTGATACGATATCTTTGCTATTGTGCTACAATGGACATGCAGGTACAGATAACTCTTTCATATACTGATTTCTTTTAGTTTGGATAAATTCCCAGGAGTGGATGGCTGGATCATATGAGAGATCTATATGAAGATTTCTGGGGTATCTCCACACTGTCTTCCATGGTGGTTGCACCAGTTTACATTCCCACCAACAGTGGATCGGGGTACCTTTTTCCTCATATCCTCACCAACATTTGTTGTTTGTTGATTTCTGTATGTGAGCCATTCTAACTAGAGTGCAATGAAACCTCATTGTGGTTTTGATTTGCATTTCCCTGATGGCTAATGATCCTGAGCTTTTTCACAAGTGTCTGTTGGCCATTTGAATTTCCTCTCTCAAAAAATATCTGTTTAGTTTTTTGTCCATTTCTTCACTGGATCGTTTGTTTTGTTGTTGTTAAATTTCTTTAGTTCTTTCTGTATTCTGGATGTGAACCCTTTATCAGTTCTGTAGTTTGCAAATATTTTCTCCCATTATGTTGGTTGTCTCTTCACTTTGCTAAGTGTTTCTTTTGCAGTGCAGAAGCCTCTTAGCTTGAAATAATCCCATTTGTTAATTTGGGTTTTTACTCCGAGCTTTGGGATCTTTGCCAAAATGATTTTGCCTGCGCCAATGTCTTGTAGAGTTTTTCCCATATTCTCCAATGATTTGATAGTATCCATTTGTATATTTAGGTCTTTGATCCATTTTGAGTAGATTTTTTGTAAGGTGTAAGGTAGGGGTCTAGTTTCATACTTCTGCATGTGAAGATCCAGTTTTCCCAGCATCATTTACTAAAGAGACTGTCCTTGATCCATGGGTTGATTTTAGCTCCTTTATCAATGATAAGTTGGCTGTGGATTGATTTCTGGCATTTCTATTCTGTTCCATTGATCTACAAGTCTGTTTTTGTACCAGTACCAGGCTGTTTTCACTATAACTGCCCCGTAGTATGTCTTGAAATCAAATATTGTGATGCCTATGGCTTTGTTTTTGTTGGATGATGTCGATTCCTCCAATTCACAGACATTTTAGATTTTTCCAATTTTTAAATGTCTTGTTTTACTTCTTTCTTTAGTGTTTTGTAATTTATATCATAGATATCTTTGACATCCTTAGTTAAATTTATTCCATTAAGTCAACAACAGGAGTCACTGTGCACTTATTCCTCATGTAGGATCTCTGTCCTAAATGTGCTATACATTGTGATTTAATGCTATAACTAGTACTCAAACAGTATTTTACACTTTGTGTTTCTGTGTGGGTGCAAACTGTTGAAACCTTTACTTAGTATATACTAAATTTTTCTTCTGTGTATAAAGATAATTGAAAATGAGAAAAATATTCCAAGGTATTTGATTCTTTTTGGAGATACTGTGAATGGGACTGATCATAAAAGTTCCTTCTTAGCCATGACATTATCTGTGTGTACAAAAGTTATTGATTTTTTCAGTGTTTCTATCCTGCCACTTTACCAGACTCTTAAATGTTCCAATATTCTCTCAGTGGAGTCTTTTGGATCCCCTATATAGAGGATAATTTTATCTGCAAATAGGGAAAGTTTGATTTCCTCCTTTCTAATTTGTGTTCCTTTAATATCTTTTTCTTGACTAATGGCTCTGGCTAAAAGTTTGAGGATTATATTGATGAGCAATGGTGAGAGTGGGCATCCTTGTCTGGTTCCAGACATTAGGGAGAATGCTTCCAGGTTTTCCCCCATTCAGTAGGATGCTGGCTGTGGGTTTGTCACATATTGATTTGATTATGTTGAGGAATGTTCCTTCTATACCCATTTTGCTTCAGGTTTTCATGATGAAATGATGTTCTATTGTATCAAATGCTTTTTCTGCATCTATTCTGATAATCATATGCTTTTTTTTTTCTATTTGTTAATGTGGTGTATCACATTGATTGATTTGCAAATGTTGAATCATCCCTGCATACCAGGAATAAATCCTACTTGGTCCAAGTGAATAATCTTTCTGATGTGTTGTATTCCGTTAGCTGATATTTTGTCAAGGGTTTTTGCATCTATCTTCCTTAGGAATATTGTTTTATAGTTATCTTTCCCTGTTGCATCTTTTTCAGGTTTAGATATTAAGGTGATGAAGGCTTCATAAATGGAGTTAGGGATGGTTCCTTTCCTGTCAATTGTTTTTAATATCTTGAGCAGAATTGGAGTTAGTTCTTTAAATTTCTGGTACAATTCAGCAGTGAAGACTTTCCTGGGCTTTTCTTTCTTGGGAGTGTATTTATTTCTGATTCAGTTTCCATCTTGGTTATTGGTCTGTTTAGGTTCTCTGCATCTTCATGACTCAGTTTTGTTAGACTGTATGTTTCTAGGAATCTGTCCATTTCTTTTAGGTCTCCTGATTTGTTGGCATATAGCTCTTTGTAGTAATTCCTGATTATTCCTTTTCATTTCTCTTATGTCTATTGTTATATTTTTTTTCTCTAATTTAATTGATTTGGGTCTTTAGGTCTTTTCTTTCTTTCTTTTTTTTTTTTTTTGTTAATGTACCAATGGTGAATCAATTTTGTTAATTTCCACTGGGTCCATGGGTAACTGTCAGCAACCACTAGCCCCTAGGAATCCAGTTAAGACTCACACTGCGGCTGGCGCTGCAGCTCAATAGGCTAATCCTTCGCCTGCGGTGCCAGCACACCAGGTTCTAGTCCCAGTCAGGGCGCTGGTTCTGTCCTGGTTGCTCCTCTTCCAGTCCAGCTCTCTGCTGTGGCCCAAGAGTGCAGTGGAGGATGGCCCAAGCCTGCACTCGCATGGGAGACCAGGAGAAGTACCTGGCTCCTGGCTTCGGATCAGCGCAGTGCACCAGCCGCAGCGCGCCATTCGCAGTGGCCATTGGGGGGTGAACCAGCAGCAAAAGGAAGACCTTTCTCTCTGTCTCTCTCTCTCACTGTCCACTCTGCCTGTCAAAAAAATAAATAAATAAATAAAAAGACACTGCATTCTCCCTCTAGCTCTATCACCCTCCAGTTCTATCACCACAGTTGCTGCAGCCAACCTCACTTCTGTCTCCAAACTGTAGCCCACTCTGTCTTTCCACCACAGCGGCTCTGCTCCTGTTTGTGCTACTCAGTATGGTTCACTACAGGTTCACACCTTTTATCTCTTTTTGTGGGGCTATCCATGTGGCTTCCCAAGTGGTTTTCTCTCCCACTTGTGCCTCCTATATTTTTTCCCACTGTCTATCCTTAGCCCATAGAATCATGTTGCTCTCTAAGCTGCCATCTTTCTTCCCCCTAGAATAGTTTTAAATTTAAAAACCAAAAATTGTGAGATATCCCATTCACACTCACCCATTTCCTGTTTAACACCTCATTTACATGTATATTGAGAGCTTAATGTATATTAATCTTTTTATACATTCCTGTAACTGCATAGCACACAATATCCCTTACAGATTGATTGGTCACATTCACTCAGATACTTGGATGAAAAAAATATCTTTATCTGGAACATTTCTTTACTAGAGGCAAAGACAAAGAACAGATGGAGAGCCATATGATGGGTCTTAAAGCTCTGTTCCTTGCTTCTGACCTCATAACACTGGCAAGAGTTCACCTACTCACTCCTGAGATGTATAACCCTCCACAGTGCTGGCACCAAATGGAAAAGATTCAGAGAAGTAAGCAACCGTCAATTCATCTATTGACCTCTAGACAGAGAAACTACATTTCATCTCAAAATCATGAGATATTCACATGCATTCCAGCCTGTGTGAGCATTTGCATCAGATATCCATGTTCATTCATAATATCCCAAAACATGTTGAGAGGGGCCATTTCTGTGTCTTTGCCCACAACATTTCTTTTTTATTGGAATATCTTCCCTTCATTTTCACCTGGCAAAATTCTGTAGATTTATATGAGAATGATAATCAGAAATTCAAAACTAAAGAGAAAACAAAGAGCTAATTAAACTGTTGAATCTCAGAAATAAGAGAAATGAAATACTACAACTAAAAGATTTCATTTAGTGCCTAAAAAGTAGGCAAAGACTTAAAAATTGGAAGAAACATGTAAAGTTGCCCAGTATGTGAAGCAAGTCAGGTGTGGTCATGAATATTGGAGGAAATAGACATTCAGATAATTATTTTGACAATAAATAGTAGATGTACACAAAACAGCATCCATCCGATGTACACTTCAACATTTTAAATTGGAGAAATATTGAAAATTTGGAAAGAATCCAAGTATTTTCTATCACTCTCTAACCCCTATTTCTCACACACATATCTGACACACACATCATTATCTAACACACACAGACATAAACACACATGCACAGTTACTTGCTTGCTTACTACTATCTTCCCCAGGGAAGGTAAGACCCACGAGGACAGTAACTTTATCCCTGTTATTCTCCTCCTAGCTTCAGTCCCTAAAAACAATATCAATGATCACACAATCCATACTTATCAAAATGATAAATGAATTAATCATTAGAGGTCTTTCTTTTTCAAAAAAGAGATCTGTTTAAATTGAGAATGATGCAGTCACATAATTATGAACTTTATATATATTATGATCATGTTTGTGAAAAATATATAATACATTAGACAGTACTTATTACAGATAATAAGGAAACATAGTAATGTTTATCTTAGATCAATAAGGGAACATAGTAATGTTTATCTTAGATCAATGAATTCAAGATAGTTTTCATTTCCTTTTTAAAATAGTTACCTGTATTTCCCAAAACTTATAATGAACATGTGCTATTATTATAATTAATAACATAAAATACCAAAAATCATGGATCTAAATGTAAACTCTCCCATAAAACACTTTCTAAACTCTCCAATGTTTGGAAACCTTAGCCTGTGTGATCCTTAAGATACCATGGCTATAGAACTCACTTGTGATTTTTGAACTGTTGGTATTACACATTTGCATTATTTATCTACATTCCTCTTGGACCAACTTTCTCCACCCCACTGTCATGTATAGTATAGATGTAAGAACACGGTGTTCTGAAGAAGTTCAATAGGAAGATGAATAGGGAAGAAGAGATAGGGAGAATGTGGAGATATCAAACTATCAGAGGGATCAGCAGAAAATCAGAAATAAAGTCCTCTTTAGTTCCCCAGTTTTTTTTTTTTTCACTTGAGAACTAAAATTACACCTTTGCCTTCAAAGGAATCCGTTAGAATTTACTACTGTCCAAAGTTAAATGAATGATATGAATCTCCAGGGCAGGTAGTCCCAGGAATTTGAGAGATACTAAAGATGCCTACAGTTTGCTGCAGGAAAGGTTACATAGATAAGGAAGTAATGGAAAAAATAATAACATTAGAAACATGCAGTTATAATCCCAGCTCCCAAATGGGCCAGTTACTCTTTTACTTGTTTTCATTCTGAATTTCCCTATATGAAACATAGCATTCATGGGGTCTGGGGAGGTGACATCTGGCCTAGAGGCACCTTGGATATCTTTTCAAAAAAAGTGCCGAAATCCATTGTCTAGATGGGAATTGGACTTCAATCTAGATTGCTAGGTAGGCTGCACAAAATTTCAAAGATAGTGACATTTCACTGTGCAATTTTAGTATAACTATCTGATATCTGCTCACAGCCTACAGACTAGTATTTTTGTTTTTGTGTGCATTTAATTTGTTACAATACACAAGAAATCATTCAAAACCATATCTGGTGAAAATAATTGAGCCTTGTTACTTCAGACGTTAAATAAAAGAAATTCAGAAGACTGGATATCTTGTTAAGTACATAAAGAAAGGAGCTAAAAATTTCCTGCCTTCCTTGCTATTAGATTCTTTCATAGAAGTCCTCTCAGCTAACGTCAAATAACCTTATAGGGATAACATCATTCTGTCTATTGGGCAGACACAAAAGCTAAGACTCAAAAAACTGAGCAACTTTCTGAAGGCCCTGCAGATATGTTCCAGGGCTGAAATCCAAAGTCCACTATTTTTTGATCAATATCTGAACATGAGTCCTAACGAGTCATCTGTATATTCAAAAAGTCATCTGCACAAAGGGAAAGTCTATACCACAGTCAGGAGAAAAGACACCTGGAAGCCTGGGTATAATGGCAACATACAAAGGATTATTAGGTATAACCAGAAAAAGAGAAACTATAGTGCCAGCTAATCAAGCTCCACTCATTCCTTGTGTAACAGGACAAAAAATTATTGGTATTGCTTTTACCAAATTAAATAACATCCATGGATGGTAACAAAAATGTTATTATTGTTGAGTCTACCTGAATTAAAACATTATGTTGCATCTTTATTTATAAATAGGTAATTTTTGATAAAGATATAAATAGTTTGTGAATTACAATTATTTTCTCCCTATAACCAACAAAGTGATGAAGAGCACATTTTCAGCCTGCTCTGGGTGTCCAGCAGACTTAGTGCAGCAAGTGGCTTGCTTTATATCCAATTGGTTGGAGGTCCCGCAGCATGCTATTCCTCTTCTCTTTACATTTGCCCATTGTATTCCTATTGCAGGAAATGCCTTTTCCCATTTTAATAGTCTCCTTTTTAATTCTTTGCTGTTCAAATTAGGTATTAACTTCCCCAGGCAACTTCTTCTGACTATCTTCCAGTTCAAAATTGAATCAATTTTCTTTATCTGGACTCTCCAATAACACAATATCTCAACTGCATTTACCA
Source organism: Oryctolagus cuniculus (assembly GCF_964237555.1). Classification (NCBI taxonomy): domain Eukaryota; kingdom Metazoa; phylum Chordata; class Mammalia; order Lagomorpha; family Leporidae; genus Oryctolagus; species Oryctolagus cuniculus. The sequence continues at coordinate 78,970,748 of NC_091432.1, read as the reverse complement.
TAAGTTTGTTGAACTATAAGTGAATGAATGAATATTCAGCGGTAGACTCCCTTGTACCTCATACAATTAATTATCCTGGATCTCTAGAGAAACTTAACCTTTTTCCTTTATGTCACTATGCAAAATAAATCTTTCTTCAGGATGCCCCAATTGCCTGTTTACTAAAACAGCACTATGCAAATGGAGTTATTTCAATGAATTAGAATTGATATCAAAGTCACAGGTCTCCCAAATGAGATTGGAGGATTCCAAATGCACAGAGATTTCATCCTCTGGAGGTCTCTAAACTGTGATTATGAACAATTAGAAGAGAATTTATTTGTGTCATTTGTCACATAGAAATAGTCTATGTTCCTTTGCATTCTAATTGGTAACTGTTTTCTCTGAAACATTCCCTTTAATTGACTCTAGCAATGGTGAAGACAGATCCAATTAAGAACTCAGTCTTTGGAATAATAAAACAATGAACAACAGAATTATCCAAAAAGCAAGGTAAATTATAGTTGATGGGATTTTACAAAGCTATTCAGTGTCTTTAAACCAGAGTGATTCAAATATGAATAAATAAAAGCATCACAAAGGTGCAATTTTTTTTTTTTGACAGGCAGAGTGGACAGTGAAAGAGAGAGACAGAGAGAAAGGTCTTCCTTTTCCATTGGTTCACCCCACAGTGGTCGCCGTGGCAGGCGCATTGCGCTGATCCGAAGCCAGGAGCCAGGTGCTTCTCCTGGTCTCCCATGTGGGTGCAGGGCCCAAGCACTTGGGCCATCCTCCACTGCCCTCCCGGGCCACAGCAGAGAGCTGGACTGGAAGAGGAGCAACCGAGACAGAATCCGGTGCCCCGGCCAGGACTAGAACCTGGTGTGCCGGTGCCGCAGGCAGAGGATTAGCCTATTGAGCCGTGGCGCCAGCTTACAAAGGTGTAATTTCATAGTGATCTTGTTGCATACTGTGGAAATGCATGGGCACTGGCATGCAATTCAGCCTAGCTACTGGAACTTGATGGATTGTACTTGGAAGTGTCACAGTCTTCAGGGGAGAAAAACCAAAACCTCTCTTAGGCATGGGTCATGATTTTGCCATATTAGCTGTATAATCTTAGATTCTCATAACTTTTCAATATTAGTTTATTCACCTGTAAAACACAGATCATGCTACCTTCCATAAATATTTATGTAAAAAGGAATGGAGACAATAAATTAGTAGGTACCATCATAACACTGAGAACACAGTGCCTTACCCATTAACACATGAACTTCTCCAGCCTCCTTTCTGGGGTTTTCACAGACACGGCCTGGCTAAACTGAAGCAAGATCTCAAAGTAACACCTGTTCTTCCTTCTTCTCCTCCACCTTCTCCTCCTCCTCATGGGTAGGTAAGAGTCCAACATATTTGTTTTTCATGGAACAAGAGGAAAGAGAAATAGATTTTTTTCAGCAGCATTTGAAGACTGCCACATCCTCTACAGTTCGGAGCTTAGGTTGACTCCACTCTGCATGTGTTGTGGTATGTGTACATTGTACATGTGTAGATGTGTGTGTACAATACATGAATGTGCACATATGCACATACACACAGGTTTAGGGAGCAGTCATTGGCACATATGTGTGATACAATGGGTTTCTTCAAAGATTTATTTATTTATTTGAAAGGCAGAGTTACAGAGTGGCAGAGGCAGAGAGAGAGAGAGAGGTCTTCCATCTGCTGGTTCACTCCCCAGATGTCTTCAAAGGCCAGAGCTGAGCCGATCTGAAGGCAGGAGCCAGGAGCTTCTTCTGGGTCTCTCATGTGGGTTCAGGGGCCCAAGGACCTAGGCCATCTTCTACTGCTTTCCCAGGCCATAGCAGAGAGCTGGATCAGAAGTGGAGCAGCTGGGACTTGAACTGGCACCCATATGGGATAGCGGCACTGAACCAGCCCCTGTGTGATATAATTGTGTGCAAATCTTCCTTCAAAAAGAGGTTCTGTATTAAAAATGACTTTTTAATTTACTTATTTTCATTTTGTTTCAAAGACAGAGGGATAGAGAGATGCTGATGAGAGCTCATCATCTGCTGATTCACTTTCCCAAACGCCAGCCATAGCTGGAGCTGAGCCAGGCAAGCTGAAGCCAGGAGCCTAAAACTCCATCTTGGTCTCCCATGTGGGTGGCAGGGACTCAAGTGTTTGAGCCATCTTCTGCTGCCTCTCTGGGTACACATCAGCAGGAAACTGAAGTGTAGTAGCTGGAACTTGAATCAGCCTCTAAAATGAGGGATGTGGATGGCCCTTAGGGAGACATATTGGTGGTGCCAAGTGCCTATCTCAAGGTGCCTTTAGTGCACAAACTAATATTGGTGGAAGGTTCTGTGGGGAGAAGTGCAAGTTTAATATCAATGACTGAATTGCAAATGTTCTCCAACATCAAGAAAGACCTAAGGCTGACCCATGCAGCTTAGAGGAGACAGTGCATCATCCAAGAACTGAAGAATTGGTCCTTGCTCATCATTGTTCTTGTCACCATTATTTGTAGACATTCCTAACAATTCAAATGAATATCAGTCAAATCAGGGTTTAAATCCAGGCTTGGTTTTAAAGTACCCATGTGAATATTATTAATTGACGAGTGCCTCTATTTCCCCATGTGTGAAATAAAAATAATGTCACCTACAATGCAGGGCAGATATGAGAATCAGACATAATAAATATAAAGAGACCATCAGATTGCCTTCCACATCAAAGATTTTCATTAACAATTCATTCATATTTTTGTTCAGGTTGTGTTCATTATGTTAGGAAGGATGCCAAGTGTAGAACAGCTTTTGCATACATTTAGATGCAGAAAGCTTGGTTTAGGTTCAACCTTAGATGAATATTGCTTTTTTCTGCCCTGTTTCATCTGAAATATGAGCAACTGGAGCTGTCTGATTTCTGATTTCCCTGCCAATTCTGAGAACCTCAATGTGTTATGAATGAATTTACAGGTATGGGTTTTACCAGCAGGCCCTCTTGCCTCTTTTCATGTCCCTTCATCCTCTATATCCTATTAGCTACATTCTTAACCATGGCTCTCATCATTTCTCAGCTCAGGGACTGTACTGACTTCTGTACTGTTCTCTCTGTTTCCTACCCTGTTCTCAAAATGAATGTTTGGAAGCCCCAGTTTGCTCGTTGTATTGCTTAGAACCTTGACTTCTTTATTACACTTACAGACTATCATCTTCATCTAATAGTGCTATTCTAAGTTCTGCATTTGGCCTCTTCCCACCTTTCTAATATACTTCATTAAGACTCATATTTAATGTGTACAACTTTAAAAATAGCACAAGATAAAAGCGATACATATGACCTAAAAATGCAGGTAAGAATCACAGAGTATGAGAAAATCAGAAAATTAAAAATATTCCTAATTCTACTCTCCAGAGAAAACTAGACAATTGGTGTGTATTATTTCTGTATTCACCACATGTTTATATTTAAAAATCAAATTATATTGTACATTATGGCTTTGTATTCTTCTTTATTCCAAACTATGAAATATTATCAATACATTGTGATTTTAATATAAATATCTTTACTTTTTTTCTGTTCAATTGACCCATATTGCACAAACATTAGGTATCGTGAGATAGCTTGATACATGATCAAACCAAGGATTAGCATTTTATCTCATTAAGTATTTTTCCTTTCTTTGTGTTTGTAGCCCACAAACTCTTTATTAAGATTGTCCTAAAATATATAATAGCTTATTATAAACTGTAAGTACCATACTGTGAGCACTAGAATGCATTCCTCCTATGTAACTATAGTTTTAAATCTGTTATTTCTTCTTACTTTTTCCTACCCACTCCTTGCAAGAGTCCTAGCCTCTATCAATCACTATTCTATTCTCCTTTTCTGTGAAATCAATTTTTTCAGTTTCCAAATATGAGTGAGCACATGTACATGGACCAGCTGATTCTCCTACCATGGCTTGGCATTGTGTAACTCTCACAGAATTTACATTAAACACAGGTATACAAGAAGAGAATTTCAAAGTGAGTGACATTTCCTTTCTACCAACTGACTGGTAAATATACTCAGGAAATGGATTTTTATATGGAAAAATATGTTAATTGTTTGCATCCATGAGTGAGTGGACTGATTCATATCCTCTACCTAACCCTGAAGCACCTTCTTCTTTTCCTTAACTTTACAGTTCATTAAAGCACTCATGCCTTCAATGTGGGGCATATTGGGTAACTCTGCCTCATCCTCAATTCTCCACACATAAAAAAAATAGGGCCTGTATTGTGGCATAGTGGGTAAAGCTGCAGCCTGGATGCCATCATCCCATGTTGACACTGGTTTCTGTCATGGCTGTTCTGCTTCTGATCCAGCTCCTTGCTAACGTGCCTGGGAGAAGCAGTGGAAGAAGGCCTAAGTGCTTAAGTCACTGTCACCCACATGGGAGACCCAGAAGAAACTCCTGGCTGCTCCTAGCTTCGGGCTGGCCTAGCTCTGGCCATTGCAGCCATTTAGGGAGTGTACCAGTACATAGCAGATTGATTCTCTCTCTCTCTCTCTCTTTCTCTCTCTTTCTCTCCTCCCTCACCCAGTAACTCTGCCTCTCAAGTAAATAAATAAATCTTTAAAAAATGTATCTAAATGTATCTACTCATCTTTAGGGCCTAAATCAAATGAATTTTCCTCTCATGAGACTCTCCCAATCTCCTCCCTATGGTTCTCTTACACAACACAAACTTTCAATACAGTCTGTAACTGATTATCTATGTGTCTCACTAGGCTGCAAGCTTGTGAAAGGCAATATTTTGCCTTCTGTCCTTTGTTTCTCAGAGCTTTGCACAAAGTCTGGGCACATTAAGGACCTCATTGCATATTTGCAGAATAGAAGGATAGTATAGTGATGGACTGATACAGCAAATTTTCTTACTTTTTAAAAGACAAGCAGTCTACAATCCACTCACAAATCCAGCTATAACACCAGCAATTATCACACTTATTAGAATCTCTGCTCCACCCACATATCCACTTTTTTCCTACAGGGTTGAATTTATTTTAGTCTCCATAGTGGTGGGTTGCTATTTTCATACCATGTTTTAACAACTGCTGAGTCTAGTAGGGTACATTTAGTTGCAAGCTACAGAGATTGATTTTGACTTCTTAAGTACAAGAGAATTTATTCAAAGCAAACTGGTATTTATAGATCTATGAGGTGACTGAAGGATCAGACTAGAAAACCAAATAAAAATCAAAGAAATTCTACAAAGCCCAGTAAAAGATCATCTTCAATGAAACAGTCTGGCCAGAGTGCTGCTTTTACCATTCTTATTTCCCATCTCTGAAATATATATAAAATTCATTTGTCTATCACATCTTGAGCAGGAGTGCGTGATTTAGCTTAGCTCCCAAAGACAGCTTCTGGCCATTCACAACACTCCTCAAATAGGAAAAATGTTGGATCCTGCTGAGTGCCCATTATCCTTGATTCTGTCCCCATTGGTAAAGTAAATCTCCTTTAATCATAATTTTTCAGATCTTGACTACTGTGAATTGATTTGACTTTTTCATATTATTCATTTCAGGGATTTCTTTTGTCTTAGGATAGTTTCTAAATTCCAATTTTCCAGATTTTTAGAGTACTGCTGTTAGATTGGTCCACGGGTTCCATATATTTAAGGAACAGAGAAAGACACAGCCAGCTCAACAAGTCATGCTCCTTTCTTTGCAAAATGGATAGAAAATTTTATTTTATATGAGAATGAGAAAGGTTGTCTCAGAACTATCCGGAGGGCATGTCTGACATGCAGATACATGAACATCCCTCCAAGCCAGAATTTCTGGATGAGTCCGGGGGGGGGGGGGGTTTGTACTTTCAGCAGTTTGTCAGATGATTCTGACTTAGCTGGGTTTAAAAATCCATCCCTAATTTGATGTTCCTTCCAATTTAAAAATACTCTGATAAATGGAAATATAATTAAGAGAATAAGTTACCAAAACCAGCAAGGAAATGTATTTTGAGCCGGTAGATCTTTCATTGCCCCTAAGTCTTCACATTTATATTTCCACTTAAGAATGACTCTCTGTGTTGCAAGTGGTTGAACCATGGAATCACAAGTATATTAAAAATACCTTAGGTTTACACAGTGAGTCTTACATTTTTTTGAAGATTTTATTTATTTATTTGATAAGTAGAGTTACAGACAGTGAGAGGGAGAGCCAGAGAGAAAGGTCTTCCATCTGCTGGTTCACTCCCCAAATGGCTGCAACAGCAGGAGGTGGGCCAGTCTAAAGCCAGGAGCCAGGAGCTTCTTCCAGGTCTCCCACGGGTGCAGGGGCCCAAGGACTTGGGCCATCTTCTACTGCTTTCCCAGGCCATAGCAGAGAGCTAGATTGGAAGAGGGGCAGCCGGGACTAGAACTGAAGCCCATATGGGATGCGACAGGTGGAGGATTAAACTACTGTGCCACAGCACAGGCCTGAGTTTCACATTCTGAAGACCTTCTATTTACATTAAAATGTCTCAGTTCTCCTTAAAACCCTGGAAGTAATTAGTGCAGGATTACTCCCCTATGTTTACAGTGAAGGATTTTGAAGCTCAAATTTGCTTTGCCTTTTTTACTTACGTTTGGTGGGCAAACTTGCAAGATCAGTTAGGAACTTTTTAGAAATGCAGAAATCCAAGCCCACTTCAATATTATTAGACAAAATCCGGAATTCAATAAGATACCTGGGTGATGCTCCTAAAAGTCTGAGAAGCAGTCTGCGGTGTGATTTCCTAAGCTCCTACATCAGGCACAGCTCAAGGGGAGCAAAACCATCAGTAAATGAAGAGATCGTCTACGAGAAATATTACTGCAGCCAGTAACTTAACAGAGGCAGGATGAGCACCATTTTCTTGCTGAGGAAGTACAGGCCACAGTCAAGGAATCAGAGCTGTCAGCAACCTTCCCATCAAACACCAAGGTAAGGAGCAAGGGAGAGACGAGGTAATGAAGCGTTTCCTTCAGGGGCTGCCTGGAGAGCTGGGCTTCCTTCTGCTGACAGGTAAGGGGGATTCTGTGTCCCTCAGGATATGACCTTGAGCTTTATTCCCACAGTGAAACAAGAGCAGAAGTGAAAGGCAAATTTGGGAATATGACCTTACTCAACTTGTTGTTAATCAAGTTCTTTAGTTGGTCTTGATAAGCTACAGTGATTTACAAAAAAAGGAACACCTCATACTTCATTACTGTTGTCTCTTATGACTTTTTATGATAGCTCTGATTTATTAGAAATATTTGGAATCAAAAGTATCCATTCCTTTATTCCCTCTTTAATTCCCACAAGTATTTACTGAGTAGTTACTAGGAGCTCAATGCTTAGGACACAAAAATGAAGGGAATGGATTCTGTCCTTATGGTGTAATGGGGGAAAGAATCAAATAAAGGGATAATTTTAATAAAATAGTACCATCTTAGTGAATTTCATGTCATGTGGAGATGTGACTAATTACTTGAAGGAGCTGAACTTTGCATTTCCTGATCAGAGAAAAAAGAAAATCTTGTTACTTCCAGCCAGATGAAACCTACTGCAGGGGTCTGAGTCCAACTCCACATGGTCTCTTCCCAATGTTCCTAAATTTTGATTACTGCAATCTCTTCCCATTGTGAAACTACTCCATAGTTGCCTCATCTTTTTCTATTGTATCTGGTCCTATTGTAGTTTGCTGTAACTATTATCACTTTTTCTATTCTCTGATATGTTTTAAGCCAAACTCATACTAAGTTTTTTTTTTCCATTGAACTGCCTTATGTGGTATACTCACATGATATATTCATAGGTGAAAGATTTTTATAAGAGCAGATTGGGATGGGTATAAAACTAGGATGATGTGTAGACTGAAAGGTTCACTCCCTTGAGATTGGTAGACATCAGGCAGAACTAGGAAAGTAGTTTAACAGTGCATGGGGGTACTGCTTACTCATATCCGTAAATTTTTGTGCCAATATGATATTTATATTTCCCCCAAAACCAGACTTACAGACTTAATTTGATCAGATTTATTGATTGATTGATTGCCAGGAGGTATAAAATAACACAGTGGATTTCCCACCAGGCTACATATGAAATTAGCATATAACTTACTTATTTGTCTTCTGATCTAGTCTCCTATGATGACAGAAGAAATTATTTCAGTAGCAAACTTATAATGGCTGTAACAAATGGCATGAGGTTTGGAAAGACTCAGATTGAGGCCTCAACATTATCTCATATGAGGAACAAACAGTTGCAAATCATTTCATAGGTTTTCCCTCAGTCACTGAAGGGTTTGTTCCAAGCACATAGACATTCTAGTTGTAATTTAAATACACTCAGATTTAAGTCTAATTTGGGGAAACCTTTATACAAAGGCTAAGTATATTCAAGTGCTTCATTGGGTGGCCCAAGATGGGAGATGTTAGGAGGTCACTGGTGACTGATGAGTGAATTTAAAATTTAAATGAGAAGCAGAGAAGCTTGAGTGGGAAAGTGGTTTCAAGTAATATTTCCTGCATTTGAAAATGTCAATCTTGGTAGACTGCCTGCTTCCTGCTGTTGGTATATTAGATTCTGCTACAAGGAAATTTGCTGCTTTATATAAACTAAAATATGCAGTTTAGCTCATCTCTAAATGCAGCTTGATTCAGGAATCAAACAATTTTACAAGACTCATCTGTTGCTTCTGTTTATTCAGGGCTGCCTCAGTTCTCAGTTCTGCACAGACACCAAGGAAACTTCACATTGTATCATTTCATCCCTGTTCAGCAGTTGGAAAAGTCTGAATTTGTGCTCAAATAGACACCATCAGGTTGTGTCTTCTCTGGGTAGAAGTGCCTTGGGATAAGTGCCAATTTCAAAGTTGTACTGAGGGGCAGGCCAGCGCTGTGGCATAGCAGGTAGAAACTGCTGCCTGTAGTGCCAGCATCCCATATAGGTGCTAGTTCAAGTCCTGGCTGCTCCACTTCTGATGCAGCTTTTTGCTATGGCCTAGGAAGGCAGTGGAAGATGGCCTAATTCCTTGGGCCCCTGCACAGGCATGGGAGACCTGGAAGAAGCTCCTGGACAGATCAGTGCAGCTCTGGCTGTTTCAGCTATGGGGGGGGGGGGATTGAACCAATGGATAGAAGCTCTCTCTCTCTCTCTCTCCCCCCCTCTTTATCTCTCTCTCAAATAAATAAATAAATAAACCTTTTTTTTAAAAAAAAAAAGTCATACTGAGTCAAGCAGAACAAGATGAAGTGACTAGGCTAGGCTAGATCACATGTTACACTTGTGAATCCTATGTGAGCAGAAACTATTTTACCTGAAAACTACGAGATGGAAGTGGTAAGGTGTGGTTTAAGGGAAACGGCATCAGTGCCACCAAAAGGAGGAGTGGACTTGGGACAACAACAAAAAATACCACTATATTTTGTTTCTGTTATAAGTCGTGCTAAACATCTCTACCTGAATACTATATATATAGCCATCTCTAAGTCAGCTTCTCTGCTTTCGAAATGCCTGGCTGTTGCATGGGTAATTTTGATACTATAGTCACTGAGGACTTGTTCTGAGACGAACCTCCCTATGTAATATTGTGGTACATAACACACTGTGCTGCTCCCTTTCTAAAGGCATTGATAGAGCTCCTGAGGAAATATAATTTAGCAGACTGTCGAGTCTGTGTTCTTCTAATTACAACCAGGGTGCGTTGACTCCAAATTAAGGAAATAAAAATTCAATCAGATGACCTGTCCCTAAGTCCCCTTGCTGCTGATTGCAGAGTTAGGAATGTCCCATTTAAAATATCTGAGCAGCCAGTACAGCTGGAAGCCTGAGACTCGGCTGTCCTTAAGGTGAAAGGAGAGGGGTCAGGCAGTTGTTGTCTGCATGCTATACACTTAGTTATAGCCATGTGGACACAGAAGGACCGGGAGAAGAGGGTGCTTAGAGAGGACATGTAGATGCCTCCTTAACTCTGGGGAGAACAGGCTCTGGAGAAGTTGGTCTGCTGGAGTTTTTATAGTAAACTGACCATACCAGCATCCAAGAGAGGTGTAAGGTACTTTTCTGGGCAAAACCTGTTAGTCAGGCTGAAGGAACACACAGATAGATGGTTTGATGAGCTGGCAGAAGAGGCCTATGAATATAGCTTGGACCTGATGGCAGAGAACTTTGACTTATCCTGACGGCAGAGCCACCACCCTACTCAATCAGAGTATAGATCTCTGCAAAACCTCTCTCTAAGATGCCTCTGCCATGCTCCAATTGTCCCCCTTTCCTTTGATGGTATCAAACATTGTTCCCAAGAACTCTAAACCATTGCTTACCAGCCCAGATCACCTTCTTGGAAAATCTTCCCAGTCATAGACAGAGCTGACAGACGATGGTGAATCCAAACTTAACAGCATAACAGCATGGAATTGGGAAATGGAGAGAGTGAGCAATTTAGCTTTGAGAAGCAGGGGTGAAAGGTTATGTCCACTCAGGGCTTTTTCAGATTTTCTTGAAGATCTAGTTATGTAAAAGTAAAATGGAAAATCAGTCTCTCCTCTTTCTCTCTCTCTCCCTCCCTCCCAACCTTCCTCCCTCTATATCACTTTCTCTGTCTATCTGCATTCAAATAAATAAAAATAGTAAACAAATAAAGCACAAGGTTGCAGTTCTCCCTCTCCCTCGCATCCCATATCTCAAATTCCTGTGCATTGGCAAAATGCCCTCCTTTTCAACTTTTTCCTTTGCTTTCCTGTCCATTTTTGCTATAGAAAATGGAAATTTCTGCCTCAGAAAACACAAATACATTTTATTTTGCTCTTGCCCAACAGTTAAGCACACAGAATTAGGACACAAATTATATAGGCATTTTGTACTCTCACTAAAGATAAGATTACAGATGTCAAAAGTTCTTAATATACCTGTTAATATAACACATAAATTCCCTCTGAATCATCAAAGCTAACAGAAGTTACTGAAACTATGGCTAATCCAAATACAATTTCTGTTTGGCTTTGAAAATTGTTCTGTTCTGACATTTGAATACTGGTGTGCCTAGTGTTCAGAGAATTCACAACATGGAAGCAGACATATGATATCTGATAGCCAGTGGCCACTGAAAGAGCACCTGAATTCTCAATCCTACCTCCTGTTAAATGCCTCCATCCTCTGTGTCCATACTAAGAGTGAGTAGACACACTTCCCCAACCAGTGCAAAGCACAGCTTGAGTGGAGTGCCCATACCTTATCTTCCATGGCAGTCATTTCAAGCTCACAATAGGATAGAAGACATGAGGGGATGTTGTGGAGTTTCTTGATCTCTTTGTAGATTCTGGTTATCAACCCTTTATCTGTTGCATAGCTTCCCATTCTGTTGGTTGCTTCTTCACTTTCCTGACTGTTTCTTTTGCAGTACAGAAACTTCTCAATTTGATGCAATCCCAAATGTTAATTTTGGCTTTGACTGCCTGTGCTTCTGGGGTTTTTACAAGAAGTCTTTGCCGGTACCTATCTCTTGCAGGGTTTCTCCAATGTTCTCTAATAATTTGATGGTGTCAGGAAGTAGATTTAGGTCTTTAATCCATGTTGAGTGGATTTTTGTGTAAGGTGAAAGGTAGGGGTCTTGCTTCATGCTTCTGCACGTGGAAATCCAGTTTTCCCAGCACCATTTATTGAATAGACTGTCCTTATTCCAGGGATTGGTTTTGGATCCTTGATCAAATGTAAGTTGACTGTAGATGTTTGGATTGATTTCTGGTGTTTCTATTCTGTTCCACTGGTCTATCCATCTGTTTCTGTACCAGTACCATGCTGTTTTGATAACAACTGCCCTGTAGTATGTCCTGAAATCTGGTATTGTGATGCCTCCGGCTTTGTTTTTGTTGTACAAGATTGCTTTAGCTATTCGAGGTCTCTTGTGCCTCCATATGAATTTCAGCATCATTTTTTCCAGATCTGAGAAGAAGGTCTGGTATTTTGATTGGTATCACATTGAATGTATAAATTGCTTTTGGGAGAATGGACATTTTGATGATATTTATTCTTCCAATCCATGAGCATGGAAGATTTTTCCATTTTTTGGTATCCTCTTCTATTTCTTTCTTTAAGATTTTGTAATTCTCATCGTAGAGGTCTTTAACGTCCTTGGTTAAGTTTATTCCCAGGTGTTTGATTGTTTTTGTGGTTATTGTGAGTGGGATTGATCTTAGAAGTTCTTCCTCAGCCATGGCATTGCCTGTGTATATAAAGACTGTTGATTTTTGTGCATTGATTTTATACCCTGCTACTTTGCCAAACTCTTCCATGAGTTCCAATAGTAGAGTTCTTTGGATCCCCTAAATAAAGAATCATATCATCTGCAAAGAGGGATAGTTTGAGTTCTCCCTTCCCAATTTGTATCCCTTTAATTTTTTTTTTCATGCCTAATAGCTCTGGCTAAAACTTCGAGAACTATATTGAATAGCAGTGGTGAGAGTGGGCATCCTTGTCTGGTACCAGATCTCAGTGGAAATGCTTTCAACTTTTCCCTATTCAATAGGGAATTTGTTAGGTCAACAACAGGAGTCACTGTGCACTTACTCCTCATGTAGGATCTCTGTCCTTAATGTGTTGTCCAATGTGAATTAATGCTATAACTAGTACTCCAACAGTATTTTACACTTTATGTTCTGTGTGGGTGCAAACCGATGAAATCTTTACTCAATATATACTACATTGATCTTCTTTATGTATAGATAATTGAAAATGTATCTTGGTGTGAATTGAATCAGAGAGGGAGCGGGAGATGGGAGGGTTGCGGGTGGGAGGTAAGTTATGGGGTGGAAAAGCCATTGTAATCCATAAACTGTACTTTGGAAATTTGTATTTACTAAATAAAAGTTTTAAAAAAAGAAGATATGAGGGGAGTGCCTCAAACAGAGAGGAAATCTGAACCATCTTGCATCTTTCTCCTGCCTTCTTTTCCTTTCATAATAATAGGTGTTAAATTCTGTTTCAATGGGGCCGGAACTGTGGCGCAGCAGGTTAAAACCCTGGCCTGAAGTGCTGGCATACCATATGAGCGCCGGTTCTAGTCCCGGCTGCTCCTCTTCCAATCCAGCTCTCTGCTACGGCCTGGAATAGCACTAGAAGATGGCCCAAGTCCTTAGGCTCCTGCACCCACGTGGGAGTCCTGGAAGAAGCTCCTGGCTCCTGTCTTTGGATTGGCACAGCTCTGGCCTCTGTGGGCATCTGGGGAGTGAACCAGCAGATGGAAGACCTCTCTGTCTCTACCTCTCTCTGTAAATCTGTCTTTCAAATAAATAAAATAAATCTTCAAAAAAAATTTCTGTTTCAGGGCATGGGTCTCAAGATTCTTAGAGTGCTATCCACTTCTTTGAAGGTTTTGCAGGATTTATTATTCATTTGATGATTTTAAAAATAAAAGTTATATTTAAAATAATTTTCCAAATGAATATTTGAAATGAAACCTTTCATTACCTAAAATTCAATTCCCATTCAGATTGGCCAAAATGATTAGGATGTACCCACCTAAGGAAAAGCATGAAACTTTAGTAAAAATAAGATATGCATACTTATATGAAAAGAGTCTATCCTATATTTTTAAAAAGACAGAGCAGGCTACAATACATTGTTTATTGTTTTATGTCTTTTATTCACTACTTAAATAAATAAACAAATTTATACAAATGTAGGGGAAAAGTCCAGAAGTAAGTCTACCACACTGCATGCTGCTTACTGCTGTGGGATAGAGTTGCGTGGATAGGAATGGGGAACTTGTGCTTTTTATCTTATGTCATGCAAAGTGGTAAAGAATGGTTGCATGTTATTCATTTTTTACTGTCATACTAAGAAATTGGGTGTTTCTGTGACTCTTAGTGGTCTTATTCTTCAAAATTTGAAGATTTCTTGAAAGGAAACATTCATCTAAAATACCTACTACTTTTTAAAGTTTCTAATAATTGTCACATTATAATGTTTTAACAAGCAGTGGTGCTGTTTTCCCACCCTTGTTATTTGCATTTTGATGTATTTTTGCTTACTTAAAAGTTTCTGCAATTTGTTTTGACATTAACTCACAATTTGAATTTTAAAATAAGTTTAATTACTTTAAGATATCTTTTAAATTGACACTTAATAATTACACACATTTACAGGGTATAGTGTGATAATTCCATTCATGTATTCAATGTCTAATGATCAAATTAGGCTAAATAGCATTGTCATCTCCTTGAACATTTATTGTTTCTTTCTCTTGGGAAACTCTGAGTTTCTTTCTTCTAGTTCTTTATCAAATATATAATAAGTTCTTGTGGATTTTAGTTCCCTAAGAAGCCGTAGCATATTAGAACCTATTCCTCCTATGTGACAGTGTTTTGGTACCTGTTATTTAACCTCTTTCAAACTCCTCTCCCCTACTCTTTCCAGTCTCTAGTAATCACTCTTCTACTTTTACTTCCATGAAATCAACTCTTCTAACTTCTCCAAATGAGAATATGCTCTCTCTCTCTCTCTCACTTTCTCTCTCTCTCTCTCTCTCTCTATATATATATATATATATGTATTCAAGGTGAATTTAGTATCAGCAGAGTATAAGTGGTATGAATTACTGGAGAGGCTGGATTTGGAACTTTCAATTTGTTATTTAAGCACTCATGATAGATGCCAAGAGCCTCTCCAAAGGTTTTCATGTTATATCAGTCTTAGGATGAGTTAATTTTTTTAAAACTTTTATTTAGTAAATATAATTTTACAAAGTACAGTTTATGGATTACAATGGCTTCCCCCCTCCCATAACTTCCCTCACACACAACCCTCCCATCTCCCGCTCCCTCTCTGATTCAATTCACATCAAGATTCATTTTCAATTATCTTTATATACAGAAGATCGATTTAGTATATATTAAGTAAAGATTTCTTCAGTTTACACCCACACAGAACATAAAGTGTAAAATACTGTTTCAGTACTAGTTATAGCATTAATTCACATTGGACAACACATTAAGGACCGAGATCCTACATGAGGAGTAAGTGCACAGTGACTCCTGTTGTTGACTTAACAATTTGACACTCTTGTTTATGGGAAGTGGGATACACAGCAGGCTCATAGAATGGCAGATGTCCTAAACAGCACTCTGGCCTCTGGCCTCAGAATCAGCCTTTAAGGCACTCGGATCTGGCTGAAGAGCCCATGAGAGTATTTTAGGCATGGAAAGCCAAGACACTGGCAAAAAAAAAAAGGACCTAAATGAAAGATCTCTACGGGTGAGATCCCAGTGGAAAGAACAGGCCATCAGTGAAAGAGGTGCCTTTCTCTGAAGAGAGGAGAGAACTTTCACTTTGACTATGACCTTGTCTAAATAAGATCGAAGTCAGTGAACTCAAGAGGCTTGCATAGCCTTGGAGTTAATTTTTTTCTACAAATCGGTTTTATTAAAATGGCCTTACCAGAAATGATTTATTATCAAAAGTATAACATAATAAAGGGAAACATGGCACTATAAAAATAGTTACAACTTATCGAACACTTATTATTTGCCAAGTACATGTTTTAACTCATTTAGTCCCATTAAAAACTGTGATAGTTACTATTATTAAAGATTTATTTACTTATTTGAAAGGCAGAATTTATAAAGAGAGGGAGAGATAAGAGTGAAAGAAAGTGAGAGAGAGGTAAAGAGAGAGAGAGAAAGAGAGAGAGAGAGAGATCTTCCATCCACTGGTTCACTCCCCGAATGGCCACAAAGGCCTGAGCTGGTCTGAACCCAGGAGCCAAAAGCTTCTTCCAGGTCTCTCTTGTGGGTGTAGGGTCCCAAGCACTTGGACCATCTTCCCCTGTTCTCCCAGGCACATTGACAGAGAGCTGGATCAGAAATGCAGCAGCCAGGTCTTGAACTGGTGCCTGTTTGGGATGCTGGTGTCGCAAGGCTTAGCCCACTGCACCACAATATTAGCCCTATTTCCTATGATTATTCCTATGATGCAAATCAGAAAACATATGCTGAAAAGTTAAGTAACTTACCCAAAGCTATACAGCAAGTAAGTAGCAGAAAAGCATTTAAAGACACATTAAATTGCTTATAGATACATAAACAACGGTATGCTAGAAATTCAGGAAAGAAGAGGCTGATTTTCCAGCGATACCAGGGAGGTTTTACAGATTGGATGCTGTGTTGTACCATGCCCTGTATTATATCTGGATAACAGCAAGTGGAGATGGTATTTATTCCATCTGGGGAACTCCAATGCAAGGAGCTAAGACATACTACAGGACCCCACCTCTAAATAGAAGTCCAAATGATGTTAGCAGTAATTTTAGAAGGATGAATAACTATTTATAATCCAACAGTCTTTTTTCATTTATTTATTTATTTTTTTTTTGACAGGCAGAGTAGACAGTGTGAGAGAGAGACAGAGAGAAAGGTCTTCCTTTTCCACTGGTTCACCCACCAATGGCCCCTGTGGCCGGCGTGCTGCGGCCGGCACACCGTGCTGATCCGAAGCCAGGAGCCAGGTGCTTCTCCTGGTCTCCCATGCGGGTGCAAGGCCCAAGGACTTGGGCCATCCTCCACTGTACTCCCAGGCCACAGCAGAGAGCTGGACTGGAAGAGGAGCAACCGGGACAGAATCCGGCGCCCCGACCAGGAACTCCAACAGTCTTAAAACATAAACATATCTCTAATTATCTTATGCTTATTAAACCTATTGTGAGCACTAGATCTTCTGGCGCTTCCCTTTGAGTGCTGGAATGTGGGAATATATTACCCATAGCCCATACCTGATGGTAGTTTACAGTCCAGGGATAGCTGGTTGAGATTATTACATATGGTTATATGTCATAGACTATTACATGGTCATCTGTCCATTCCTATCCCAAGTTGTACATGTAGTGGGGAAACCATTTCTGAGAAATCATCATGCCTGATTGGGAGATATTTTGAAGCCTCCTGGGATATATAGAAAATGTGAAGAATAACAATTAGAGCAGTAGACAAACACCTGTTTTTACTGTCATTCAAACACAAATGCACATGTCATCACATTACTTACCACCTTTCTTTTCAGTGGACTCTCTGGACTGTGGGATTAATGTCCTCTACTGCTGCTGGTACTGCTGCTGTTCTAGAATGCATCAAAATGAACCAGGCCATCCAGGACTCCCTGGGAAAATGGATGAGGGTGTGTAAATGAAGCCTGCTCTAAGAGCTATAGTCTGGCACCATAGTTCTCCTTGTCATTGAGGGATGAGTCCTCCTTTACAGACTGGCTGTTCTGGTCAAGCTGTGAGGAAAACTACTCCCTTGCTCATCATCAGCTGAAAAGTACCCAACTACCTGGCAGCACCAGCCCCAGCCATCCCCTGCCAGCTCCGATTTCCTCTACTAATCCTCATTTAGACCTGCCTACCATGACATGCATCTCCCTTGGGACTCATTCCTCCTTATATTTTTCTCACTGGATAAATTCTTTGGGACTAAGAATGTGGGAAAAATAACACTGACTTATTTGAAATTAAAGACGTTAAATTCCCAGGCAACTGTTTGGGTTAGTCTTCTTACTTTGCAGACAAGGCCCAGAAAGGTGAATTGATTTTCAGAAGTCACACAACTTGTTGGTAGCTGGGTTGGAATTAATCAAATGATACCTTTGGTTCAAGACTGGAAATTTTCCACTCCATTTTAATTAGCAAGTATTGGGAGATATTTTGCAGTTTTCTTATTTGATAAAATACAGTATATTTTCTTCTTTTTGAAATTATCTGTTTTAAAAATTTTTATTAATATAAATAAAATAGATTTCATGTATTTTATAGATACAGTTCTAAGAAGTTAACCATACTTCCCTCCCTTCCTTCCTCCCTCAATCCTCCATCCTTCATTCCTTTCTTTTTTTGCCTTTAAGTTTTGCAATAACATGATTTCAACTTACTTTATAATCACAAGCTTAATGCACCACTAACCATAATGTTCAACGAGCAAAAAGTAGAAAGACTACTGTTGCACAGGAGTATAAACAAGGGCTAAAATCTAATCAAATCAGAAGATGTCAGTTTCATTCTTGCACGTTGTTTTTGTTGTATTCCATATTAACTATCACATATCAGATAAAACATATAATATTTGTCTTTTGGGGACAGGCTTATTTCACTAAGCATAACAGGGGCATAGAATTGGAGCTTTTGAAACAGAGGTGGGAAGGAAAAACTAGACATTAATGTGAATTTGATGATCATGACAGCCAAAGGTGATAGTGAAGATTCTTTGGTTGGAAGTCTCTGTTTATTACCCATGGATGAAGAACTCTGCACGAACAGAGAAGTATGTGCCATGGAATGACAGAGAGACACCCTCTCAGTGCTACACAGAGGATCAAGAATGGAGTCTGGATGGGTAGAGATTGGAGGGCATTCACACATGAACTATCCTCTCCTCGCCCATTTAAGGTATGCTGTTTCCTCCATAAAACTTCCTAGTGATAGGATAAAGATAGTAATGCTAAAAGAGACTGTAGGCCGGCGCCGCGGCTCACTAGGCTAATCCTCCGCCTAGCGGCGCCAGCACACCGGGTTCTAGTCCCGGTCGGGGCGCCGGATTCTGTCCCGGTTGCCCCTCTTCCAGGCCAGCTCTCTGCTGTGGCCAGGGAGTGCAGTGGAGGATGGCCCAGGTGCTTGGGCCCTGCACCCCATGGGAGACCAGGAAAAGCACCTGGCTCCTGGCTCCTGCCATCGGATCAGCGCGGTGCACCGGCCGCAGTGTGACGGCCGTGGCGGCCATTGGAGGGTGAACCAACGGCAAAGGAAGACCTTTCTCTCTGTCTCTCTCTCTCACTGTCCACTCTGCCTGTCAAAAAATAAAAACAAAAACAAACAAACAAAAAAAAGAGACTGTAGATGTCCATGTCAAAATAAACCTGGAAAATCCTTCTGCATGATGACATATAACAAATGCACTAAACTCTGAACACCAGTGATAGGAAGCGTTATTACCTCTAGGGACACCCCATTCTTCAACCAGCAAATTAAATAGGAAGAAAATAATACCTTCATATGTACATTTGTACAGTCATATCTCCTATAATATTTACCTGTTGGTTTTTTCCAGAGAGTATAAAAATGACCTCTTGGGACTTACGAGCATATCAAATCAGCCTTTGATTTTCCTCATCCTGTAACCACCATTTGTCATCTCTACTTTGAAATCACTAGTCCCTTCTATGAATACCTGCATTAAACAAACTTTTATTATATACTCACTCTGTGTACAGACAGTGTTAAAGCTACAAATAGTGAGCAGATAAAGGTTGCCATATTAGTTTGTGATACAGACGTTTACAAAAACAATTATATTGTAACAGGATTAGTCACAAGCATTATAAAATAGAAATAGATAAGTTTACAAAGATGCCTAACACAACCTCTGGTGCATAGTAGCTGCTTAAAAATATTTACAGAAAAAATGCCTCATGTTAGCAACGAGAAGGTGATCAGAAACGCTTGGAAGATGAGTTGGAATTCGAATTAAGTATTTGAAAACTAGCTGGCGCCGCGGCTCACTAGGCTAATCCTCTGCCTTGCGGCGCCAGCACACCGGGTTCTAGTCCCGGTCGGGGCGCCGGATTCTGTCCCGGTTGCCCCTCTTCCAGGCCAGTTCTCTGCTGTGGCCAGGGAGTGCAGTGGAGGATGGCCCAAGTGCTTGGGCCCTGCACCCCATGGGAGACCAGGATAAGTACCTGGCTCCTGCCATCGGATCAGAACAGTGCACCGGCCGCAGTGTGCCTGCCGTGGCGGCCATTGGAGGGTGAACCAATGGCAAAAGGAAGACTTTTCTCTCTGTCTCTCTCTCTCACTGTCCACTCTGCCTGTAAAAAAAAAAAAAAAAAAAAAAAAAAAAAAAAAAAAAAGTATTTGAAAACTGAGAATTTATGACCTACACCAATTAAGATAATCTAACTAAACTCAATTTTGTCTTTAAGTATGTGGGGACCTTGGCAGCTATATAGCCAGGTTTGCTGCATTTTCAAGCTAGGATCCACATTCCCCTTTTCTGGTATTCTCAGAGAGAGGTGAACTGCGAGCAGCAGCAGGCCTCCTGCTCTTCCCCTCCCCATCCCCATGTCCCCCTAAGGACTTAACTAGCCTCACATCCCTAGTAAACCTACCTTCTTCAGTGCATACCTACCACCAATCCAAAGCATGCATGCTTGGTAAGAAACTAAGAGAAATATCTTCCTTTCAAAGACACAGTCAAAGGTGTGGTCCACAGCACCATGTCTACAATTGTGAAAGATGATTCTCTATTCCCTATACACTCTCTACAACTACAGGTAAATACAAAATCCTGGGAGAGGACAAAGAGACAAGAAAGATAAATTTAAAATGAAGCTTGAGGAGCAACAAGGCATGCCCATTTGTTCAAACATACACAGGAATGTGCACACAAAACAGGGATAATAGAATGCAGTGAAAAATCTGGAGCTTTGGAAGCAGGTGGACACTACTGTGAACCTTGCCTCTACTACTCATTACCCTTGTGACCCAAGGTGATGCCTTCTGCTTCTTAAATCTCAGTTTCCTTTCTTATACAATGGAGAAAAGAATCACCATCCATACATCTGTTACAAAGGCAACTTAAGAACATTTTTATGTGACATGCTCATTTCTCTTTAGGCACAGGAAGGTTTGCTTTTACTTTTCAAAGTCAGTGGCCTGGTGGAGTGGAGCAAATGTCCCCTGTGCTATGTCTGCATCTGGATAATTAGCTCCTCTCCCCACCACTGTATCAGAGATTTTCTCAACAGGAAAAAGACCAGCAGTTAATGTCCCAATTTATGACCCCAAAGAACGGTTTTTAAAACCATGTCACCTTTTCTGATAAATGTTATGCCAGCTCAGATATTTTCTGAGAGTTTTCTGTTTGATTGCAGGCTATATCTTATTTATCTTTTCATCATTTTTCATGCCCTTTCACTCAGCAGGGGAAGGTCAATGTGATGCTTTAAATAGAGATTTCCAACACATGTGAATTCTTAATTCACGTAGATTCCATCGCTTGGCAAATCTGGGAGGAAATTAGTCTCCCAAACATTGCTTCTTTCAACAGTCAAATAAGGAAGACAATATCTTCGTTGCTAGTGCATTAGAGGAATAAATTAAAATGTATTAGCTATGAGCTTAACAACCAGGCTAGGCATGTGTGTGTGTGTGTGCACATGCTTGCCTTTTATTTACTTTACCCTTTTTTGTTTTATCCACTGAGGCGGAAAAAGTCCTGAAGATTTTTTGTTTCTTTCTGATCATCTCTCTGATCTTCAGTTGCTCTCTAGCCTGGGGGAAATGTACAGAAAAAGAGCCATCAGCTAGTCTCTTTGGAAAAGTTAACTTTTCTCAGAGGCTAGGAATGCTCAACCATGTAACCACACCATGAATGCTAACTTCACAGTCTTGCCATTAGAATTAAGTGTGACAGGTTCTTAATTAATGGTAGTGATGATTATTAATGTAATCATCAATGCATCTAGGGCATTAACTCACCTGTTCTCTGATATAATATCAGATGTAACATTTTGCATACAAAGTAATTTAACTATCTATTTCAAACTTAACTGTTTTAGGTCAAAAAAGCTAACACACACACACACACACACACAAAACATAGCATTAATTAATTTTTGCCTTTTGGAGCAAGATCCAAATACCTTATCATCTCCTGTGGTGATTTTATTTGTTTGTGTGTCCCATTAAAAATTAAGTTTATGTTTAAGGACAAATTACATGAAGAAATTACTTCTAATTCAACTGCCAGAATTTAAGAAAATTTAAAAGTATCTACTGTTTCCTGAATAAATCCTCTGAAAAACAGAAAAAAAGTCAATCTTCTTGATGAATGAGTCTCCTCCAGTGTTTCCACCCAACTTCAGCATTTGGGAACCTCAGCCTCTCCTCTGATTTCATTTGCAAAGACAGTGATGTCACTAATAACAAAGTAGCAAATATCATTACTTTTATCACAGCTGAATCATGCCACTGTGTTTAAAAGTAATGTAAAGAGCCCAAGAGAGTATTTTAGGCATGGAAAGCCAAAGAACGGGCCATCAAAGAAGGAGGTACCTTTCTCTGAAGGGAGGAAAGAGAACTTCCACTTTGACTAAGACCCTGGCGGAATAAGATCAAAGTTGGCGAACTCAAAAGGCTTCCATAGCCTTGGCAATTCATGACTAGAGCCTAGGGAGATTACTGACGCCATAAATGAGAATGTTAAATTGTTAAATTAACAACAGGAGTCACTGTGTACTTACTCCTCATGTGGGATCTGTCCTTAATGTGTTGTCCAATGTGAAGTAATGCTATAACTAGTACTCAAACAGTATTTTACACTTTGTGTTTCTGTGTGGGTGCAAACTGATGAACTCTTTACTTAATATATACTAAATCGATTTTCTGTATATAAAGAGAATTGAAAATGAATCTTGATGTGAATGGAATGGGAGAGGGATCGAGAGATGGGAGGGTTGCGGGTAGGAGGGAAGTTATGTGGGGGGAAGCCACTGTAATCCAAAAGCTGTACTTTGGAAATTTATATTTATTAAATAAAAGTTAAAAAAAGTAATGTGAAATGTGTCACTTTTTAAAATTTACTTATCTTACTTGAAGAGGAACAGTGATTAAATCAGTTCTCATAGTGTGCAGCAAATTAATCAGCCACTCATGTAATTCTCACTGCACTCTTCCCTTCCTTTCATCCTCCCTTCCTGTGTTTCTCTCTTTCTTGCTTCTTTTGCTCTAGACACTTTCACGTTCTCCTCCTCCCTCTGCTCCTCCTTTCATTCCTCAATTTTTTCCTTCCTCCTCTTTCCACCTAACCCCTTTCTCTTTTTTCTTCTTTCCCTTTCTCCTGTCCATCCTGTATCCCCCCTTCCCTCCTCTATCCCTCCTGCTGTTGCCTGTCTATTCTTTCAAGCCTCCTTTCCTCCTACTTTTGCTTTCACCTTCCTTCCATTTTTCTTCACTCTGTTCTTTCACATTATATACTGAGTGAAAACTGTGTTCCATCCATTGTACAAGGCTGTGATGAAAAGATAACAAAACATAAAATCTTCACAAACCACAAATCTCATATTGAAAATGTATTCAGTACTTTGCAGTGTAGAAATAATTTTGCTTCCTTCATTAAAGAGTGAAATAAATCTCTCCAGGGTGGACCGATTATCTTATTTTTTCAGATGTGAAAGGTGAGGTTCAGGAAGCTAGAATAACTTGTCAAATCAGAACAGTAAAGGCAATTAATTGTTGCCTTATATTAAAAGGATGGAAAGAAATAAGTGGAGATGTAGTGTATTAAAAAATTTCCATGGAGTAAAAAAAGATCTCTGTGCCTGAAACAAATACTTATTCCCTAGGAATTACCCTGTTCCTCAATATTTAAAATAGGTAGTTTGATAAAAAAAAAAAAAAGTAAGCAGGAAATGAAGATAGTCCCAGAAATAATAGTCTCCCTCATCCTTGGAAGCTGTGCCCTGTGGGGGTGGCTGACAGATTCACCAGTGTATTCTTTCCCCTTTTGAGGCTGCACAGTCTGTCCCCTGAATGCAATATAATTACCATCCGAACTGACACCCTGCATGAAGCATCTTGGCACAGAAGTAGAATTTATTGTATTTAGGAAATATTTATAGTTATATAAGTTAGATGCTGTCATGAAACCAGTCCAAACCACTGTTTAAATTCCTACTTAGATGTGTTTAAAGCATTTATTTCAACACAAAGGATATAGTTGCTTTAGAGAACACTTCTCTGTCTACCTGGCATCCATTTTTGCTTCTTCCTCATGACTGGCAGAATCCTGAATTTGCTCAGATATAATCCTAGCCTCAAGGGTCCCCAGTGACATAGAAGCCTAGATTATTTATTCAATAGCCTTTATTGCATGGCTATATTTTAAAAATGGGTACACAGTCAAATTTAAAGTACTCTAATACTGTAATAATTGTGTGTAAATCACTTGTGTCTTTAGTATGAAAGTTAAAAAACAAAACTATTAAATAGTAATAGCCATAGTGCCATAATAATTGCTAAATTGTGACCTCAAAAACACGTAATGTACATGGGGATAGAGTACGTTTATATACATTTTATATATATATGATAAAAATTAAATTCATATTAGCTTAAGATGCTCTGTTGAAATATTTTTTGCAAGCTTCATGGTAAATACAAAGCAAAAACATATGGCAGATACACAAAAGACAAAAAGTAATAAATCAAAGCATGTAAAAATCATCGAACTCAAAGGAAGACAGAGAAAGAATAAAGGAACAAAATTACCAGAAAACAATGAACAAAATGGCAATAGTGGGTATCAATGATTATTTTGAGTATTAATAGATTAAATTCTCCAATCAAAAACCAAATGCTGAAAGGACACAAATCACAAGACCCAACTATTTGCTGCCTAACAGAGACTCATTTCACCTTTAAGGACACATACTGATTGAAAGTTAATGTAAGGAAAAAGATATTCCAATCAAATGGAAACCAAAAAGACCAGGGATAGCTATACTTATAGTGAATAAACAGACTTTAGGCCAAAAACTTTACATTGAGAGAAATAAAGTCATTACATAAAATTTGCTGTGGTTTGAATGTTTGTCTAAAACTTCTGCTGAAATTTAAGTGCACTATTATGGCATTGGGAGGTGGCACCTTTAAGGGGTGGGTATGGGCAGAGCCAATAGTGAAAGCAGGTCTCTCATTGTGAGAGTGCTATCATGCCCTCTTGCTCCACTTTGGTCTCCCTCCACATGATGCCACAGGAAGGTCCTTGCCAGATGTAAACCCCTTAATCTTAGACTTCTGAGCCTCCAGAACTGTGGGCCAATACATTTTTTTGCTCATAATAAATTACCAAATACTTGGCATTCTATTACATGAACTGAAAATATACTAAGGACATTTCAAAGGGATCATGAAATTAAAGTACAATTCTAAATATATATGCACCTAACATTAGAGCACCTAAATGTATAAAGTAAATATTAAAAGATCTGACTAGAGAGATAGAAAGAAATACAATAGTAGTAGAGTAATTCAATAGCTCACTTTCAGAAATAGACAGTCATCCAGGCAAAAAAATCAATAAAGAAACATTTGCTTTGAGCTATATTAGTTGTAACAGACACATATAGAACATGATCAACAGCAACAGAATACACATTCTCCTCAGATGCACATAGATCATTCTTCCGGATAGATTCTAATTTAAGCAGCAACACACATTTATCAAATTTAAGAATATTGAAATCATAGCAAGTATATTTTATAGCCACAATGGTATAAAAATAGAAATGAATGATACAAGGAATTTCAGAAAACATTCTAATTATTCAGCATGGCCCTAAACAAACAATAGGTCAATGAAGAAATTGAAAGGCAGACATAAAAATATCTTGAGAAAAACAAAAGTGGGGAAGGCGCCACAGCTCACTTGGCTAATCCTCCGCCTGCGGCACCGGCACCCTGGGTTCTAGTCCAGGTAGGGACACCGGATTCTGTCCCAGTTGCTCCTCTTCCATTCCAGCTCTCTGCAGTGGCCCGGGAAGGCAGTGGAGGATGGCCCAAGTGCTTGGGCCCAGCACCCGCATAGGAGACCAGGAGGAAGCACCTGGCTCATGGTTTTGGATCGGCGCAGCGCTGGCCATAGCGGCCATTTGTGGGGTGATCCAACAGAAAAGGAAGACCTTTCTCTCTGTCTCTCTCTCTCTCACTGTCTAACGCTGTCTGTCAAAAAAAAAAAAAAAAAAAAAAAAAAAGGTGGAAACAAAGCTTTCCAAATTATATGAGATACAACAAAAGCAGTTCTAGCAGGGAAGATTAAAGCAAAAACACCTACATGAAAAAAGAGTTCTCAGTAGACAACCTAGTCTTATATCTCAAGGAACTAGATTAAAAAAAGAATGAACTGAGCCCAAATTTAGTAGGAAGATGTAAAAAAATTAAAGAGCAAAGAAGAAATAAATGAAATACAGATTAGAAAAAACAGCAGAAACTAATGAAATTGGCAGGTTTTTGAGGAGATAAAAATCAACAAACCATTTGTTAAGTTAAAAATAAAGAGAAAATTCAAATCAATAAAATCAGAAATGAAGAGGAATAATTACAATCAATGTTACAGAAATACAATGTTTCTGATACATAGCAGGTGAATATTCTAAAAGAACTAAGAGATTACTAATAAGAATTAAATGCCAACAAATGGATTACCTAGATGTGGGTAAGTTCCAAGACACATACTACCACCAAGACAGAATCATGGAGAAAGAGAAAATCTGAACAGAACAATAATAAATAAGACTATCTAGCAATGATTAAAAAATTTCCCCTCAAAGTGGAGAAAACTCTAGGACCTGATGATTTCACTGTTCAATAATAAAAAATTTAAGGAGGAATTAATACCATTCATTCTTAAACTACTTCAGGAAACTGAGGAAAAAGTACTTCCAGTCACATTTTATGGGCTACTATTATTCTAATGATGAAGTCAGATAGGAAAGAAATTAGAGGCACATCCCTGAGTAAAATAGGTGCAAAAATCTTCAATAAAATATTATGAGATTGAATATAATACCTCATTAACAGGATCATTTACAATGCAAGTGAGATTTATACTTGTGATGCCAAGATGTTTTAAAATAGACAAATCAATAAATGTCATATGCTACATTAACCAGAATAAAGGTTAAAAGGCCCATGATCATCTCAATACATGTGGAGAAGACATTAAACAAAATTTCACATTCCTTCATGATAAAATCACAGTAAGTTGGGTATAGAAGGAATGTTTCTTAATAAAGTCTGAATATGAAAAATCCATAGCTAACATCATACTCAATGGTGGTGAAAAGTTGAAAGCTTTTCCTTTGATATCAGATACAAGACAGAATGCCTACCCTTGTTATTTATTTGGCATAGTACTGGAAGATTGAGCCAGAACAAATGGGCAAATAAAACAAAGAAAAAGGCAAGTAAATTAGAAACTCAGAAGTTTGTATATTACATGATGTTCTGTACAGAAAATTTTATAGAGGTAAAAAATGAATTAGTCAAATTACAGGCTATAAAATAAATATGCAAATTAGTAATGCTTATATACACCACCAACAACAAAAGTTGTTTAGAACTATAAAATACTCCGAATAACTAAAACAAACTTGAGCAAAAAGTACAAAGTTAGAGGCATCATACTAACTGATTTCAAATTCTATTTCAAAGTTGTAGTAATCAAAACAGCATGATACTAGAATAAAAATAGTACATAGACCAATGGAACAGAATAGAGAGCCTACCAATAAATTCACACTTTGATGACAAATTGATTTTTGACACATTTTGTCAAGAACACACATGGGAAAACAGAGTATCTTTAATAAATTACATCGGAAAATTGGCTATGCACATGCAGAACAATAAAAGTAGATCCTATTTCAGTATCTCAAACCATATATGAAAATCAACTCAAAATCAATTAAAAACTTTAACATAAGACCTGAAAGTGTGTCTTTATTTATATGTGTGTGTATGTGTGTGTCATATATATATATATGTACATATATATATATACACATATATAAAACTAGAGGAAAGCATTGGTCTTAGCAATGATACTTTGGACAGGACCCCAGATGCATGGACAAGAAAAGTGAAGACAGACAAATGGAATTACATCAGAAAGAAAAGTTTCTGCAAAGATAAGGAAATGCTCAATGAATAGAAGAGACAATGTATGAAATTGGAGAAAGTATTTTCAAGTCATACATCTAATCACAGCTTAATATTAAAAACTATGAGGAACTCAAACAATTGAAAACAAAGAAAATTACTTAATTTAAAAAATGGACAAAATACCAAATAGCTATTTCTTAAAAGAAGGCATATAATGGCCAACATGATAGTGCTGCTCTGCATCACCAATCATAGGGGAATGTAAATCAGTACCACAATGATATATCACCTCATACTTGTTAGAAAGGCTATTATCAAATGTGACAAAAGATAACATATGTTAGCAAGGGAATGGAGAAGGGGGAATTCATACACTGCAGATGGGAAAGCAAATTCCTATAAATCCTTATGGAAGTTGCTTCAAAAATTAAAAATAGAACTACCAAATGATCTATCTACTCTACTACTGGTATATGTCTAAAGGCATTAAAATTCACCTGTCAAAGAGATCTCTACATTTTCATGTTTACTACAATATTATTCATGTTAGTCAAGAATGGAAATCAACCTGTACATCCATGAACAGATGAATGAATAAAGAAAATGTGGTATATGCACACAATGGAATACAAACAAGTCTTCACAAGGAAGAATGTTCTGCTATTACAAGACTGAATCTGGAGGATGTTATGTTATTGAAATAAGCCAAGCTCAGATAGACAAATACCAAAAATAATTACATGTGCAGTGTAAAATAGCTGAACTTATATTATCAAGAGCACAGTGTTGGTCACTAGGGACTGAAGTCAGGGAAGGTGGGGACATGTTTGACAGAGGATGCAAAATCTCAGTGAGTCAGGATTTATTGTACCTTGTGGCGATATTGTTTAAAACCATGTCAAGTAAATACTTAGAAAATGATGCTCATTTTGCAACCTTTATGAATATGTATACTTTTTCTTAAGCCAGAGTTCTGCTGGGGATTGGCTATTTTGACATAAATAAACTAGACAAAGATCAAATAAGAGTCACAAGGGTCTCTCCCAGTATGAACAAGTTTCCTGAGGTCAGACATTTAGGCATTAGGTCATCCCATAAGATAAAAAAAATCACATGAAAAGCACATTATAAGTCCACAACCATCTCCCCAAGAATCCTATCAGAGAAGGATTAGAATTTATTGCTACCCCAAAGGGACATTTTGTGATCAAATTACAGGAAAATACAACAAAATATATTTATACTTAAAAATTGATAACAGGGGCTGGTGTTGTGGTGTAGCGTGTAAAGCCATCGCCTGCAGTGCTGGCATTCCATATGGGTACCAATTCAAGTCCTGCCTGCTTATTTCCCATCCAGCTTTCTGGTATGGCCTGGGAAAGCAGTAGAAGATGGCCCAAGTCTTTGTGCCACTGCACCCACATGGGAAACCCGAAAGAAGCTCCTGGCTCCTGGCTTCGGATCGGCACAGCTCTGGCCATTGCAGCCAAGTGGGAAGTGAACTAGCAGATGGAAGACCTCTCTCTCTTTCTCTCTCTTTGCCTCTCCTTCTCCCTCTGTGTAACTCTGACTTTCAAATAAATAATATTTTAAAAAATAAAAATGATATTATCAGTGTTCTTATCACACACACACACGATACCTATGTGAAATAATGTATGTGTTAATTAGCTTGATTCTGCTATTCCACAATGTATAAATGTATCAAAACATCATAATGTACATCATAAATACATACAATTTTTACTTTCCAATCAAAAAACACAGATATCAAGAAACTAGACTTAACAAAGAAACAAATAAAGCAAGATTCATCCATACATTATCTTTAAGAAACCCATTTTAACAATAAAGACAAAAATAGATTAAAAAGAAAAAAGAAAAATACACCATCAAACCAAGTTAGAATGATTATTAATACAAGGCAATTCATAAACAACCTTACATTTCCAGAATAAATTTCATTTTTAGGTCTTAACCATGTTATATATTGTTAGATAAGCTTTTCTAAAATATTATTCAGTGGTTTTCTACTTATTTCATGAGGAACAGTGGTCCGTAGTTTTTATTTTGTTTGATATCTGTGTCTTGTTTTGGTATCAGAGTAAAATTGACCAGTTCCAAGATGGCAGAATAGCAACAGGATAGTCTGACTTATGCTGGATGAAATTAATGTTTAAAAAGTAGGAAGTACACTTGTAGGAAAGAGCTCTGAGAGAACCCCAGCAGGAGACCCAGTGCGAGCAATTGAAATGGTCCAGACCCACGCTGAGGGAGCAAATGAACAACAAAAAACAATGGAAGTATGGCTCCAGGGAGGAAGATTCCCACCCTGGAAAACCAGGCAGGTAACTGCCACCCCACATTCAGTGCATATGCCCAGCAATAAATAACAGGGGTTGTACCCCACTGAGGGCTGCAACAGTTCAGAAGAATTCCTTCCCTTTCTGCCCCAGTAGCATCATGCCAGTATGGAATCAGACAAGGGTGCCCACGCTGACCATTGCTATTCAATATAGACTTGGAACTTTCAGTCAGAGCCATTAGACAAGAAAAAGAAATCAAAGGAATATAAATTGAGAAGGAGGCAATCAAACTATCCATATTTGCAGATGACATGATTCTATATATAGGGGATCCAAAAGACTCCACTAAGAGACTATTGGAACTCATAGAAAAGATTGAAGAGTTTGCAAAGGTGGCAGAATATAAAATCAACACACAAAAATCCATAGCCTTTGTATACACAGACAATGCTATGGCTGAGAAAGAGCTTCTAAAATCAATTCCATTCACAATAGCAACCACAAAAAAATCAAGTAACCTTGAAATAAATTTAACCAAGGATGTCAGATTTCCACAATGAGAATTAAAATACAATAAAGACAGCAATAGAAGAAGAAACAAAAAATGGAACAATCTTCCATGTTCATGGATTGGACGAATCAATATCAAAAAATTTCCTCTAACAATACGCTTAATAATGAAAGAATGAGTGCTTTTAACTTTAAGAAGGCAAGAACATACATTTTCATTATTTATTTTAACAACTACAATCATAGTATTAGTACCATAAATCAAGGAAAAACATAAAAAAGGCATTTATATTGGAAAGGAAGATGTAAAAATGTCTTTATTATCACATGGCATGATCATCTACATTGAAAATCCTGAGGAATCTACAAAAAGTTTTTATGCAAAATCAACTTTTTTTATATATAAAACCAATCAACAAGTGGAAACTAAAATTAACAAAAATAAAAACAGTACCACCCTAATGTATATAGTGTACATGAAACTGACAAAGAATATACAAGATGTCATTCAACAAATGATACTGGAACAATTGGATATCCACATTCCAAACAATAAAAATTGTATTTGGATTGCATTATATAAAAATGAACTTAAATGGATCATGGATGTATATGTAAAACCTAACATTACATTTCTAGAAGAAAGCAAAGGACATACAGTATCTAGTCTTTGGTGAAACAAATATTCCTTTAATATTACATCAAAAGCACAATCTATAAAAGAACAAATTGAGAAATTTGACTTCATCAAATGTAAGATTATCTTGTCCTCCAACACCAGTGTTAAGAGAATGAAGACAAAAAACAGACTAAAATAATTAGTTGCAAGTCATATTTGAAGAGGACTCCATCCAGAATATGAAAGAAATTAGAGCCAAGAAAATGAAAATGAATGACCTCAATGAAAATTGAGCAAAATATTTAAACATATATTTCACTAATAAAAGAAACACAGATGAAAAAAACTCAATAATAAAATTTCCCCAACATTGTTAGTCAATAGGGGAAAATGTAACTTAAAGCCACACTAAGATATCACTACACATCTACTAGAATATCTAAAATTAAAGTAATGAGCATATCAAATGTTGGCAAGGATGTCAAGTAAATGAAACTTTCACGCACTGCTAGTGGAGATAGAAAATGGTTTAATAGTGTTGTGAAAACACTTTTGCAGTTGCTTAGGAAGGAATGTAGGCCTGCTATATAAATTTGCCATTCTGCTACTAGATGTTTACTCAAGATATATTAATGCTTAAGCCTACGGCAATATTTTTTCATGACAGTTTCATGGATGCTTTATTTTTGACAACTCTAAACTGGAAACAACAAAAATGGCCATTTACAAATAAAGAATAAAAACAATTGTGATATTTTGATACAATGGAGTATTATTTAATAATAACACTCAATGAAACACTTGTTACAAAGAAAAACAAGGAAACATCTAAAACAATTATGCTGAATGAAAAAAGCCAGAGGAAATCCAGGATGATGGATTTGAAGATGAAAACATCAAATTTCAATCTTCAAATATGTATGTGTACATATATATTGTATAACATTATTTGTGTGTCAATTATACTTCATTAAGATTATAAAAAGGAATGAGAATTCTGGGGTTTTACCTAAGCCAAGCTGAGTTAGAGTGCAATGAATGTGCTTTGCAGATAAGAAACACACTTCTTAACAATGTGGACTCTGAGAAATGTTGGTACCATGCAACACTTAGGAAGGGCTCATAACAAACTTTGGTAATTCAGAATATCATCCCAGAGAAATTGCACCTGTGTTAACTCTTAATCACTAATTGGAGTAGATATGTGACAAGAGAAATAAAAACATGGAATTTTCACAGTGGCAGTCTTCGATAATCCCAAAGGGGAAGAAGAAAATGATTAACTTAGGAACTTGAGATACAAGACGTGATTCTTAAGTAGAATAATGATAGAGCCAAGAGGAGATATGTGAGTGCATAGATGAGTGATGCTGTTACCATAGCCCTGAGTATCTGAAATACACTATAGCATCCCCTGCCTCAATTAAGATGAAATCTTCCCATTACAGTTCTGATTTTGAACACTTTTTGATGCATTCCATTTTGTCCCAAGATGGCGATCCATACATGATAAATTTTCTTGTGAAACACACACTTCAAAATTCTCCAGTCTTAACATTTAGGACAAGAAAGGGCTCACCACCTTAATGCAACAGTGGGGGCCGGTGCTGTGGCGCAGCAGGTTAATGCCCTGGCATTACGCGCCGGCATCCCATATGGGCACCTGTTCTAGTCCCGGCTGTTCCTCTTCCAATCCAGCTCTCTGCTATGGCCTGGGAAAGCAGTAGAAGATGGTCCAGGTCCTTGGGCCCTTGCACCCTTGTGGGAGCATGAAGAAGCTCCTGGCTTCATCCCGGCTTCGGATTGGTGCAGCTCTGGCCATTGTAACCATCTGGGGAATGAACCATCGGATGGAAGATGTCTCTCTCTCTGCCTCTCCTCTCTCTGTGTAACTCTGACTTTCAAATAAATAAATAAATCCTTAAAAAAATCAATGCAACAGTGTTCCAATATTTACAATTCAGTAAGGTTAGAATCTCATTATTTGCCTACATATTGTCAGTTCCAAACTTACCAAACTTTCCTGTGTAGCTGTGACTCAATAGAGGTCTAAGATCTAAAATTTAAAAGCTTCACAAACTTATTTTTTTTCTTTGAGTCTCAAAAATTATTAATTCTGAAGATTTTCATGGGGCAGGCCCAGTGTTAGGTATTAAAGTAACAGAAGAGAAAAAAGAATTCTTATCATTTGTAAAAAAGAGACTGTGATTAATTAAGAGTAAGTATGTGGGCCTGGTATTCTCTTTAGTTTCCACAAAAGTTAATGCACTCTGCCAAACGCCAATTTAATGGAATTAGAAAGTCTGTTTGAAGCCTGAAATTTCCATAGAGTTACCAATTTATTCTCCGAGAAAGTGTTCATCCATGTTAAGAGAAAGTGAATGTGGCCTGAGATTGAATTTAGCATCCTGATGACATTGTCTTAAGTACAAAACCCCTTCTGTGAGGTCAAGATTAGAAAGATTAGGGGCAAAGAACAATTTCTCTTACAAGAGCAAGCTCTATGCTTTTAGGTCTGATGAATAACAGGACTTTGATCTTTCTCATTTTGTTAATCTGTAAATCCAATCACATTTGCCTTTAAGCACACAGATCTCATTTGAACAAGGCATTCCTATGAACTGCTATATGGCCAGGGAGAGGGTCTCCCTGAGAGAATTCATGTTAAGTCTCATGACTCAGACTTTACGGTTACAAAATGAATTTTAGCCTTAAACAGAGACAGGAAGAGTAGCATAGATATCATAAATGTTGGGAACTATGTTGATTGACCATGAGAATTGGTAAATCAGACATCGTTCTCTAACAGCATACCTATTCTATATATTTCTGTGTGCATGAATAAATATATATTCGAATTTTAAATAGAAGACAAGTGTTTGCAAATTTAACTCACTGTGTTAGATTTATAAAGGCTTCCAGAGTTGTAGCAGCACAGACATAATTTTTGAAATGAAAAATAGATGTCATTGAGTTGAATTTTCAATGAGTCACTAAGAAAATGATTTTATTCCAGTAATTTTTTAAAAGGAGATAATTGTATTAATTATGCTTTTAAAATCTAGTGTGGCATTGGGATAAGGTGCCAATGTTATGCCAGCATCCCATATCAGAGGTCTGGTTCAATTCCTGACTGATTCTCTTCCAAATCTGCTTCCAGCTAATGAGCCTGGGAAGGCAGTGAATTAAGGTCCAAAAACTTGACCCCTAACACCTATGTGGGAGATCAGGATGGAAATCTTGGATCCTAGTTTTGGCCTGGCCCCTACCCTGCTGCTGCAACCATTTGGGGAGTAAATAGGGGGATGAAAAAAATCTCTCTCTCTCTCTCTTTCTCTCTCTCTCTCTCTGTGTGTGTGTGTGTGTGTTTCCCTCTCTTTCTCTTTATCTGCCTTTAAAATAAAATATATATTTTTTGAAAAAATAAAAATCTAGTGTCTATGAATAAAATTTTAAAGTTAGAAATTTTGAAAGGATTATCAAAAATATACCGAGAAGACAATTTTTAAGTAATAGTATAAAATATAAAGCATATAACAGATCAATTAAATAATGGAAATATTTTAAAATGTTGTATATATAATTTTTAAGTCAAACAACAAACTAGAAAAAATAAATTTATCCTAAGTATAAAAAAACATTAACATTTGCAACAAGTATCAAAGAAAGAACCCCTTGATTCTACTTTGAAATTCTTGCAGATCAAAAGGAAAAACACAAATCAATGTCAAAGAAATAATAAAAGGGTCAAACATTTATAATAAACAGTTTAGACAGAAAGAAATACAAGTGTACAAGTGTAAAAAAATGAGAAAATGTTTCACTTTAGTTATAGCAAAAAAAATGCATATGAAAATATTAAAGTTCTGTGTTCCACATATCAAAATATGCAAAGCTGATAATAGATAGAAAGTATTGGTAGAGAGTGGAGAAATGAGTAATGTTTGTGGGCATGCAAATTGAGACTCTTTGAAAGGAAACTCAGCTAAATTGATTAAAATGTAAAACCACACATAACTATCTAATCTATTAATCTTAGTTTGAAATTTACTTAGTCAAATTCACATATACAGAAAGATACATGGCAAATGATAGTTCTTAAAGCCTTATTAACAAAAGAAAAACCTGAAAACACCTTAATACTGTCAGTTGAGGTTGATTAACAAATTATTTATGTTACATTTATACAAAGGAATACAATGCAGAATGAAGTATATTGGTATGTGTTGAAATGAATAAAACTCCAGACATATCTTTGAGTGAATAAAAGAAAGGTAAAAAATCCTGTGCACATAATCCTCTTAACAGTAAATATATAGAGAAGCTACAAACACTCCTATTTGTAAAGCTATGGTGATACATATGAAACTTGGTAAACACACCTGTCAGAACTAAGAATAGTACTTAAGACTAGTATGCAGGCACTTATTGTGTAGATTTTTATACAATTTGCATTCCTTTTTATAATAGTATATACTATTTTATAATAATGAAAATATTATTAAATGTAGATATTTTAACTCTCCACATCAGAATAATGATATCCATTGCTTGAGTGTTTAATATTTTAAATACTATGTTATGTGGGCTTTATTTTAAAGATTTAATTATTTATTTGAAAGGCAGAGTTACAGAGAGAGAGAGAGAAGGATAGAGACAGAGAGAGAAAGAGATCTTCCATTTGCTGGGCCACAAAACAAATGCCTGCCAAACAGCTAGAGCTGGGCCAGGCAGAAGCCAGAAGCCAAGAGGTTCATCTGGGTCTCTCATATGGGTTGCAGGAGTCCAGGTACTTTGGCCATCATCTGCTGCTTTCTCAAGTGCACTAGCAGGTAGCTGGCTTGAAGTGGAACAGCTACCCATATGGCATTCTGACGCTGCAGGTGGCAGCCTATCCTGTTGAGCCACAGCTCCAGCCCCTGTTACGTGTTTTATAAACATTATTTGCAAACCTCACAGTGACTATAAGATACTATTACTATCTCCATTTTAAAGATGAGAGAGAAAAAGCTGAGAGACAGTGAATAATTGGTAAAAATTCACATTGCTAATAAGTACTATGTCTACTCCATCCAGTCTCATTAACCAAATAGAA
This sequence comes from Oryctolagus cuniculus, assembly GCF_964237555.1. Taxonomy (NCBI): domain Eukaryota; kingdom Metazoa; phylum Chordata; class Mammalia; order Lagomorpha; family Leporidae; genus Oryctolagus; species Oryctolagus cuniculus. The sequence goes on along the minus strand of NC_091432.1, from coordinate 78,934,533 downwards.
GTTTGAGCTCTTCAATGCCAGTACATTAGTGAAAATGTAATAATTTTCTGGCATCATGAAGTTTTATTTATTCATTTGATTTCTAAACTTTATTTTATTTAATTGAGCTCTTTGCTCCTGGCTTTGTTCTGCTTAGCCCCGGCCATTGCAGCCATTTTTTTTAATGCACCAGAGAATTAAAGCTCTCTCTCTGTCTCTCCCTGTTTTAGTAACATTGCTTTTCAAATAAATACAGAAAAAAAAAAAAAAAAACAAAGAAGGGATGAGTTTTTTTTAAAATCCCTGCATAGATTCTTTTTATAAAACACAAATCTGCATGGGTGGTGAAAAATTTTTGTACCAAAATATACTTATTTCAATTCCATTTTCTTATTATGTAGTCTGCATAAAAAGATAATACCCTAAGAACAAGTAGGGCTTTCCCCAGGATTGTAAGTTTGATTTGCACTTTAAAAAATCATGAGTAGAACTCAACTGAGGAGAAATTTTAAAGTTATACCAAAGTAGCAAGAAAAGGCAAATTTTCAATTTCACTTATGAAAAAACCCTCTACACAGTAGAAGTAATTTAGCTAATGAAAGTCATCTACCAAAAACCACAGCTAACATTATACTTCATGTTTAAGGACTTTTAATAAGACTAGAAAGAAAGAAAGAATATCTGCAGCTATGTTTACTGAACATAGTATTAGGAATTCTAGCTAATGTCATTAGGCAAGAAAAAATGTGGGCATAATAATTAGAAAAGGATGGGTAAATCAATCGTAATTCACAAAAGACGTCATTGTGTCTATAAAATATTCCAGAGAATCTGCAAAAATTTATTCCTATCAGGATTATTACAATTTTCTCAACATACCTTGAGGTAAAGAAAAAACATCAGCTAAACATACTAAACTATTTGATGCAGCAAGTAACTCCAGATGCTTTGTGGATGATTCTAAATTCTATATCATTAAAACATGGTTGAAGACCATTTCTAAGATTATTCAAGCTCCTAAAGTCTGTTTTAATTGAATTACACTTCTAAGATTTGTAGTTTTTTTGTAGATCTGTTGATTCTATCATTTCAAATAATTTATTGTTTAATTCGAATGTGTGGGATTCTTTTTCTCCCTTAGAATATCTGATCTTAACTGTTCTGTTCATTATCTTTGTTGCAAGCCAGCATATCTGTTGTTCTGTGTGGGATGAGGACAAGAATGAGTTAGCTTCCTTAGGAAAAACTTGTGTAGTTCCATGTGCTTCAGGTTGATGTTCATAGGGCTATTACTGATGAAATTGAACAATGAAAAATACTGGCAAGCACGTAGGCAAAAAGGTACCCTAATACACTGTTGTTGGGAATGTAAACCAGTACAACCAATATGGAAGACAGTATGAAGTTCCTCAGAAATCTGAAAATTTATTTACCATATGACTCAGCCATCCCACTCTTGTGAATTCACCAAAAAAAAAAAAAAAATTAGCATATCAAAGAATTGTCTGTACTCCCCATGTTTATAGCAGCTCAGATTACAGTAGGTAAGATATGGCATCAACCCAGATGTCTATCAACTGATGACTGGTTAGAGAAAATGTGGTATATATACATGATAGACACCTTCTCAGCCATAAAAAAAATGAAGTCCTATACTTTGCAACAAAATGATGCATGTGGAGACCATTATGCTTAGTGAAAAAAGCTAGTACCAAAAAGACAAATATCATATGCCTTCCCTGATATGTGGTAACTAATATAAAGAGTTCTAAAAATATAATTTATCTGAGTGAATTTGACATCTTGAGATTTCATTATTGTTTATATCCCTTGTCTATACTCTTGAGGAACAGTGGCTTTCCTACTCACTACTTGTTGATTTATTTATTTATTGGAGGATTGTTTGTGATTATAAAGTAAATTGAATGTATGTCATCACAAAAATGAAAAGAAAAATAAGAAAGGAAGGAGGAGTGAGGGAGGGAGGGTGGAGAGAGGGATGGTAGGAAATATGTTCTTTTTTATTTTTATTTATCTTTTTTTTTTTTTTTTTTTGACAGGCAGAGTGGACAGTGAGAGAGAGAGACAGAGAGAAAGGTCTTCCTTTGCCATTGGTTCACCCTCCAATGGGCGCCGCGGCCGGCGTGCTGCAGCCGGCGCACCTCGCTGATCCGATGGCAGGAGCCAGGTACTTATCCTGGTCTCCCATGGGGTGCAGGGCCCAAGCACTTGGGCCATCCTCCACTGCACTCCCTGGCCACAGCAGAGAGCTGGCCTGGAAGAGGGGCAACCGGGACAGAATCCGGCGCCCCAACCTGGACTAGAACCTGGTGTGCCAGCACCGCAAGGCGGAGGATTAGCCTAGTGAGCCGTGGCGCCGGCCTTATGTTCTTAAAATTGTATACGTATGATACATAAAATCTGTTACCTTTATATAAAGTAATTAGTTAAATTAAAAATAAAAAGATTTTATGATTTCCTTACATGTAGCTGAGCTGTGAATTATCCAAAGCACTTCTGGAAAGAGAAATGAGACCTACAAGAATTTTTGTGGATTCAATCAATAAAATAGGCTTTGGAGGTTGTTTATCTCAGTATTTGTTGAAACCATATTTTGTGCCAGCCCTGTGAAAGGATCAGAAAATCACATAGACACATAAGACAAAGACCTTACTCTGGAATCAGTCTGCGGCGGTTTTAGCTCTCCTTGTACATTAATCACCTGGGAAGTTCTTAACAATTATGAAAGAAACACACCTGGGACTAATTAAGTCCTCATCTCAGAGTAAGATTCAAGTATCTGTAATTTTAAAGACACCTCCGTTGATTCTAATATGCAAGCAAAGGAAGCTGAACCAGGCACCTCCCAAGAAAGCTGTGATTCAGTTGATGTTGGATGTAGAGAAAATGTCTACATAAAGTTTAAAGATTCAGAGGAGGTGGTTAAAATGAGATGAGAGTTCCAGAAAACACACATAGCAGAAAGGCTTTGATTGGGCATTGATAGGGAAAGGAAATGGGGATAAGACACATATACAAGCAAACAATATAGAAGAGAAAGGAAGGCAAAATAACAAGGCTGTTTTGTTTTTTGTTTTTGTTTTTGTTTTTGTTTGTGTTTTTGTTTTGACAGGCAGAGTGGACAGTGAGAGAGAGAGACAGAGAGAAAGGTCTTCCTTTGCCGTTGGTTCACCCTCCAGTGGCCACCGCAGCCGGTGCGCTGCGGCCGGCGCACCGTGCTGATCCAAAGGCAGGAGCCAGGTGCTTCTCCTGGTCTCCCATGGGGTGCAGGGCCCATCCTCCACTGCACTCCCTGGCCACAGCAGAGAGCTGGCCTGGAAGAGGGGCAACCGGGACAGAATCCAGCGCCCCAACCTGGACTAGAACCCGGTGTGCTGGCGCCGCTAGGTGGAGGATTAGCCTACTGAGCCGTGGCGCCAGCCAAGGCTGTTTTCTTATTTAAAAAAAATTACTTATTTATTTATTTGAAAGGTGAGGGGGGAAGGGGAGAGAGAGAGAGAGAGAGAGAGAGAGAGAGAGAGCGCAAGCGAGGCAGGAGCAGGTAAGCGAGAGAGGATCTTCTATTTCCCCAAATGGTTCACTCCCCAGTTGACTGCAACAGCCAGATCTTGGCCAATCCAAAGTCAGGAGCCAGGAACCCATCTAGGTCTCCCAAATGAGTGTCAGGGGCCTAGGCACTTGGCTTGTTTTCCCCTGTCTTCCCAGGAACATTAGCAGGAAACAGGATTGGAAGCAGAACAGCTGGTACTCAAATGGCACTCCAATATAGGATGCTAGGGTAGTAATCTGCAGCTTAATCTGTGCCTCAATGCCAGCCTCTTTCTTCCTTCCCTCCCTCCTTCCTTCCCTGCTTCTTTCTCTCCCTCCTCCTTTCCTTCTTTCTTTTCTTCCTTTCTTTTTCTTCTTCTTTGTTTTTTACTGACAGAGGTTAGAGGATTTAGAGGATATTACAATTATATTAATATTAGGAGTGGTGAAGTTTAATTGATATGTCTTACAGAAGATAAATTTTAGAGTAAATTTCTAAGTGTTTAAAAAGGGAACAATAGGGGTGGGAATTGTGGCTTACAATGCCCACATCCCAAACGGAGTTCTGTCTCCCTTGCTTCCAATCCAGCTTCCTTTCAAGGTATCCTAGGAGGCAGTAGACAATGGCTCAAGAACTTGGGCCACTGTCAACCACATGGGAGACCAAGATGGTATTCTGGGTTCTAGGTTTCAGCTTGGCATAATCCTGGCTGTTACAGATTTTGGGGAGTGAACCAGCATATGGAATCTTAACCTCTTTTAACCCTACCTTTCAAGTAGATGAAAATAATATAAAATATGCATTTTTTTAAAAAGAGAAAACTACTACCTTATGACACTTGCTAAAGTGTCATTTGTTGCTGCTGTTTCCTGAGCAAGCTTATGGGTTTATGCATTATCGCCACCAAGACAACAAATGTTCTTGTAATTCCCTTCCTTGCCCCCTGAAGGGTCTTGGAGAGCCTGTTGAGTTTCAGCTCACATCTTTCCATTTCTTTCCTATTGGGAGTGTTAGCTTAAAATGAAGTTTACTGCCATAGGCTTTAGGCCTTTAGCATATATAATTGCCTCTTTCTAAATATCTGTAGTTGAGTCCCTGACCCCACACCCTCTTTAAACACAAATAATTTCTTCATTTTGCTTTCAGACCTCAGTTCAATGTTCCTGTCTTCAGATGGACCATGCCTGATATGCCTAATCAGATAAAACATTCTACTATGCAGTGCCAATCTCATACTTATCATTTATTTATATCTCAATCACCATTGTAATTGGACTTTGTTCTTAAGATAGTATTTTATTATTATACTTTTTTTTTCTTTTTAATTTGTATTTCTTTTCATTTTATTTGAAAGGCAGAGAGAGAGACAAAAAATAGAGGGATGAACAGAGACATCTTCCCTCCTATTTTTCACTCTTGAAATGTCCACTACAACTAGGGCTGGACTAGGCAGAAGCCAAGAGCCTGGAATAAAATCTGGGTCTCCCACAGGGATGGCAGGGACCCAAGTACTTCAGCCATCATTTGCTGCTTCCCAGGTTGTGAATGAGCAGGAAGCTGAATCAGAAGCAGTGGAGCAATAACTTCAACCAGGCACTCTGATACCGGGTGTGGATGTCCCCAGCAGTGACTTAATTGAAGTTTCAAATGCCTACCACCATTATACATCTTTCTACACAGGATGGTGCAAAGCCCACGGCTATTTGTTTCTAGCATGTAGCTCAGTATCTGGTTCACAGTAAAGATTTCATACACACTTATTGAATGAATGAATGTATCAATGGTGGGATTACTATGTGGGAAAGATTTTGTGTGAGAGAAGAGAGTTTTGTTTTGGCACTACTTAAAAATAATGACTGTACACAATGAGGAAGCCTGAACAAACCTTGCAGTCAATTTCATGATTTTTTGGCAGTTGTGTGTTATTTCCACTGAGTGAGGTTGGATAGAAAGACTATACTCCTCTCTGTAACTCTCTTTCAAATAAATAAAATAAATCTTTAAAAAAATACTACGCTCTGGTACATTAAGATAGAAGCTAATACTGACTACACAGGGGAATTGTCAGGCCCTGGACAATTCAGTCATACCCCTGCTTTTAGGACACTGGGCTTCCCCTTCTTTGAAACCACTTGGCCAGAAACTTTTCTTCCAACCTGAGGAAACAGCAATTAGGATATAAGAATTATTTTTCTTCACATACAAATAACAAATCAGGGGACAGCAATATGGCATAGTGGTTAAGCCATCACCTGCAATGCTGGCATCTCACACGAGTGCTGGTTCCTGTCACAGCTGCTCTACTTCCAATCCAGATTCCTGCTAATGGCCTAGGAAAGTGGTGAAAGTTGACCCAAATACCTGGGCCCCCGCCATATACATGGGAAACTAAGAAGAAACTCCTGGCTCCTGGCTCCTGGCTCCTGGCTCCTGGCTCCTGGCTCCTGGCTCCTGGCTCTGGCCTGACCCAGCCCTGGCCCTTGCAGCCATTTGGGGAATGAACCTGTGGACAGAAGATCTCTCGCTCTGTGTGTCTCTCCCTCTCTCCCTATCACTATGTATTTCAAATAAATAAATAAATCTTTAAAAAAAGAATAGCAAAACACATGTGCTTAGTGCTATATAAATTTAGCAGCTTCTATTGCTTTTAATTGCTTCAAACCTCTTGAAAATGCCATTAGTAAGAGACGGAAATAGCTTAGGAAAGTTAAGTTTGTGTCAAAATCACTTAGTTAGCAAATGGCATTTCCCAGATTTGTACCAACAGCGTCTTTCCCCTGAGTCTTTCATCTTCATTTGAAAGGCATTCCTTTCCAGTTCATTAGAAACAGAGCATTAGAAGCTCACAGTATCTTATAGTCAGAAGGAATTTCGTGGCCACTCCTTGCATCTTTGCACCCAGTGCATTAATCCCCTCTGCTACATTCTTTGTAGGGAGACATCCAGATTTACTTGAAAAGCCACAGTAACAAGCATTTTATTATTCTTTGGTCAGCCCATTCTACTGTTTAAAGTCTCTGATCATTATCTGGCCCCATTGGGGTGTCTAGGATATGCCAATGTGCACTGGTGACAAAATCTCTGCCTAGGTGACAGTGGCATCACTCATGAGAGTGCTTCCACTTTTTTTAAGGCATCTAAAAGACAAAAGGCTTTTAAGGGAAGCCATCAAGCTCTCAAACTGTGATAGCATTCAATAGTGATTGCAGTGGGCTCTGTGGAACCTTACCACTTGATGAACTCCTAGTAGGTCAGGTGGGCAGGCACATCCTTGGTAACTTTTCCTGGCAGTCTGTCTGCATTATACCTTGCTCTGGCAAATTATAACAGGAACTGTGTTAAGGAGAAAAGCACCTGGAAACATAGTTAGCAGCTATTGCAAAAACTGATATTCTCCACCTAACACACTAAAAACTGGGGGTAAAGAGAGCAAGATTCTGACAACATGCACGGTTAGAACCAGGAAAATGATACATGATATTTTATTCATTGATATAGTCCTCCTAAAATATTCACAAAGCACCTGTTATGTACCAGGTGTTAAGCTCAGGGCTGAGAACACAATGATGAATCCAATGGTGATGAGCAGACATGTTCCTGCTGCTGTCGGGTACACACCCTAGAAGGGGGATAGGCGTTAATTTTAAAGAACAAAAGCAAATGTGAAGTTGTACCTGAGGAAGATGAGAGGCACACAAAGAAAACAGGTAAGGGTAGGTTTTCTCCATCAAGGAAACAGTATGTGCAAGTCCCTATGCTTCATGGAAGCATGATGCATTTGGAAAATTAAAGAACAAAAGTAGCATGTCTGAAGAGCAGAAACCAAGTGGAATACTTTTGCTGATAAGAGCTTTCCCTAGTAAAGATTTTTTTTTTGTTTGTTTCCTCTTGTTCCAATTTTTACTGTGCCTACAATGTGCTGAGTTGTTAGCTCGTGGAGCTTATTAGTTTACTCTGTGAAATGGTTGTAATATTTCCCTTTTTTTCTCTGGGGAAGATGACACAAGTCCATTGATAAAATAATGGCAGAGATCTGTCAATCCAGAAATGGAAAATGTATATTGTTTAGTGCCAGATTCATGGTGACTGTCTGTAATCTTGTGACAAGGATTGAGTCATGCCTTTGCCCAATTGTATCATGGTCACTTGCGGTCAGTCTGTAACTCAATTATAGTATTCTGATGACCCCATCAATTATAGTATTCTGATGACTTTCTTGGAAAGTAAAAAAAAAATAGCTATTTTCCCCAGAACTGAAATACACTTTGAACATTAAAAATGGAAGACAGCACTATTTACATTATTCATCTTACTGTAGCATGGCAGTTTTGATTTTGAATGGATTCCATAGTGGTTCCTTCTTTATCAGTTCTTGAAAACAATTTCATATAGACTGGTGCTTTGCAAACACATGGTGCAAAGTTTAGGTAGATAATGTATTTTCTCTAGGAAGTCAGAGAAAGAATCTTAGTTTCATTAAAAGAAAAACCACACCTATGGAGAAATTTAAAAACTAACTTTCTTAACATGATTCAATATTATCTACAGGACCTTTAGTTTTTTAACATCTGAGAAATCTGGCAGCAGAACCTTATTTCACATATTGCTACTCAAGAAGATGAAATATTTAGAAGCTAAATATTGCTGGAGGGGTAAAAATACTGGTGTTTGCTAAATCTACAATAGTAAAATATTTATAGCTTTTCCAAATGGAATATTAATAAATGTATCAGCAGGTAGGGCTTCAGGGATAGGCTTATAGGTCTATTGATTGCTTCATAATTTTTGACATATGAGAGAGGTAACCAAGAAAGATACAATTTTTAAGATTACTTTGCTTGAGGGGCAAGTTTCAAGAATTATTTTGAATATATATTTAGATATTTTAATCCTATTTACTTTAAAGCCATCTAACTTCCAACTGATGATAAAAATCTAAGCTATAGTCTTCCTCAGATGTGTGTACTTAAAAGGAAAAAGGAAGATCAGTAAGATCAACTTCAAGAAAAAGATATAAAAGGACTCAGTCTACAATCAAGTAAACTATTAATAAATCACTCCAGTGCTTGAAGCAACTGGAGTAGGATAAAACTAACCTGAATGCACAGCAGAGGAAGTCACTAGCTTCTCTGAATGCCTGATATGTACTGGATTCCTTGTGATGCAGTTCACACATATTAGGCTTTTTATATTCATGAAAAAACAACATAGATGAGAGCAGTCTGGATTACAACCGAGGAAACTGTGGGTCAACAGAAGTAGCTTGCACAACATGCAATGTGGAATGTGAACCTATGTCTCTCAAACTTTGAGATGTCTCCTCTATTTTCCTCTTTCTGAAAATATTTGTCAAAGGACAACCAATTCTCTCTATTCGTTCTGCTGCTAGGTTCAACACTCACAGGAGATGGTTACTTTGGAAATTCTTCAGCATCTGTGTTTTCAGATTAAAGGAGAGTCAAAGTTTTGGACTCTTTTCTGTCAGAACTCTCAACCAGAGAACAGTGTGTTTGATGTAATGTGTCTGTATCCAATTTGAAGCAATTTTATTTCTCCTAGTTGTGTTGGCCTAGATGCCAGCAAACATTAACTCTCCTGATATCAAATCAAATGTTTCACCTCCCCATTTTTGGAACAGACATCTGGTGGTCTAGAATGTGAAAATTTCTTCCCACAGATGGCTGCAAAGTGGCTTCCTGTCCCCTGGGCATGTTCTCCTGCTAGTTGTCTGAGTAGAAATGGAAGATAAGGGAGCCTGTGACTTGGCTACAATCAGGTAGCTGGTGAATGGCTGAAGCAGGATTTTAATTATGCTCTTATTTTAATCAGTCTTTCCCTTTTTCCAATTACTAACGAGTAGCATTCAATCTTGTACTTTGTTATATATACCTCATGATCTGATGTAAGCCTGATTGAATGATATTTATCCAAATGAATAATATTTTTAAAAAGGCATCTGAATTATTAACTGACTCTCAATAGAATAAGCACACTTACAACATTTTGAAGGAATGTTTTGAAGGGAGAAGAATATTGTATGTAGGAAAGCAAAAAGATGTGAGATTGTATAATTTGATCCAGAAGTGTCCTTTTGAAAGCTTGGTTGGCACCCTCAAATACTGTAATCATCACAATGATAAGTGCATATTTTCAAATAGATTGACCATCCAGGAAACACAACTTGTTGCCCATTTCTATGTGGCCTGGTGGCCAGCATAGGAAGGCCCTCAAACTGCGCCTACTGAATGGAAAGGAAATATAAACAGAAACCAGGCAAGTGCATTGAAGCCTCTGTTCTACTTAATATATTGGTGAGGTGGAAATGATATGAGTTTTGGAGCCAAGAGATTATTGATTGTCTAGCCATGTGCCTCAGTTCCTCACCAGTAAAAGAGAGCTAATAATACTTGATGAGAAAATGGGAGAACTAAGTGAAAATACTTCATTAAATTGCTCATCACATACTTGAAATGAAACAAATTTCAGGGGTCTTTGTCATTGCCTTCTCTTTTATTCTCCAGATCAAAGAAAGGCCTAAGGATTCTGGTGATTAATGAGTCAAACTGCCTTCCCTAGGACCCATGTAAAGATCACAGCCTGGTACCCTTAAAACTCCCATTCATCTCCCAATTTGTATTTGACCACAAGAAAAGTACTATTTTTAAAGTGTTAACCTCCCTCCCCCTTCATCATGTGTGCTGTGTTTGACTCACATCTGATACAGACAAGAATGTTGCTTGAATTTAGCAACCACTCTCATAAGTTAGACAAGCTACTTTCCTTCCAAATGCCCTGCTACAGCAACTCACCCCCATTTTATACCTGCAGTACTTTCCTTCTTCTTTTTAAATAAATTAAGGCTAGCCTCCAAGTAAGCATTTCTGCTAAACTCCAGCCATCCTTATAGAATAGGGCCAGAGGGTGCTGTATAAAAAGCACATTCTTTTTACAGAAATTGAAATGACTGAATACACTGATGACTGGTAGCTATATCAGGAGTCTCATTTTGTAATCAGAACTATTTAATCCTTGCTTTCTAAAGACAGGAAATTCAGTGTATCTATGGTTCTGGTTCCCCCACAAGTTTGGAGTGTTTTGGATTATCACAAGTTTCAGGTGGAAGTGAATATACTAGGAGATGAAGCTAAGAAATTTTAGGCCAGCTAGATCCCAATTGCCCATGTTCTGGCTAAATACTGCTAGTAATCACTAATCCTTGAAGGGCTTTTGAGCAGAGGAATGACATACTGGATTTGCATTTTGATTAGATTACATTAGTATCATTGTGGAGGATGAATTGGAGGGGACAGGGATAAGGAAATCCAGTTGGACAGTTATTTCAATAGTCCGGGAGAAAGATTAACAGTTCTACAAATAGCACAATGACAATGTAGATTAAGAAGACCCACATTCATCAAGCAGAATTTTAGGATTCACTAATAAGTTAGATGTGTGGGAAGTAGTGAGGAAGTAAAAAAGTGATGTTTCATGCTGTTTCAGAGTTTGGCCAACATTCTTTTCCCTTCTCAGAGAGGGGATGTGAGACCAGACCTTGGGTCTTCTTCTCCCAGGGTCAGAATTCTCAGGGAAGTCGGACTGCCCTTGGTGGCTCAAGCACCTCTTGCATGCCCATTTCTATTGCTTTTCCTTCAGACAAGCATGTCTGGTTAAATATACCTTGAAAATCTATTGTGCCAGACTGGAGAGATAAAGGATGCACAAATTATGTCCCCTGTCTTTGAAGAGCTTACGCATGGTAGACAGGTGAGCAGACAATTATGATATCACATGACAGAGGCTGTCATTCAGATATGTGCACAGGACTATGGGAGGAAAAAAAAGAAGGACTGTATCATTGTATTAAAAAGACTTTAGAGATGAAAGGTTATTTCATCTCCTAGATTCTAAGCTCCAGGAGAGAGAGAATGTATTCTTTCTGTTTACTTCTGAATCCCTGCTTTAGTGTTCTACTGTACACATTTCAAAATCTAAATGCATATTAATGAATAGACTAAAAAATCTTAGTGAACCTGTTGAAATGAAATGGACACTATGAGAAAGAATGACTTGATTTGTCCCAGAGGGGCAAATATCATATGTTCTCCCTGATCTGTGTCAACTAACTGAGCACCAAAAAGGAAACCTGGTGAAGTGAAATGGACACTATGAGAAACAGTGACTTGATCAGCCCTTGTCCTGACTGTTGACATACAACTTAATACTTTATTCCTTTTAGTATTTTCTACTTAATACTATTGGTTGAACTCTGTGATTAACACACAATTATTCTTAGGTATTTAAATTTAACTGAAAAGTGACCCCTGTTAAATATAAGAGTGGGAATAAGAGAGGGAGGAGATGTACAATTAGTAACATGCTCAAGCTGACTTGCCCCAAATGGTGCAGTTAGAAAAATACCAGGGGATTCCAATTCAATCCCATCAAGGTGGCATGTACCAATGCCATCTCACTATTCAAAGTGATCAGTTTCAGTTCACAATTGATCATACTGATAGGTCTAAGAGCCAAAGGGATCACATAAACAAGACCAGTGTCTGCTAATAATACCTGATAGGATTAAAGAGGAGAGAATGATCCAACATTGGAAGCAGGATACACAGAAGACTCACAGAATGGCAGATGTCCTAAACAGCACTCTAGCCTCAGAATCAGCCCTTAAGGCATTTGGATCTGGCTGAAGAGCCCATGAGAGTATTTTAGGCATGGAAAGCCAAGACACTCTGGCAAAAAAAAAAAAAAAAAACAAAACCACAAACCTAAATGAAAGATCTCTGTTAGTGATATCCCAATAGAAAGAACGGCCCATCAAAGAAAGAGGTACCTTTCTCTGAAGGGAGGAGAGAACTTCCACTTTGACTATGACCTTGTCTAAATAAGATCGGAGTTGGCGAACTCAAAAGGCTTCCATAGCCTTGGCAACTCATGAAAAGAGACTAGGGTGATTACTGATGCCACAAACAAGACTGTCAATTTGTTTAGTCAGCAACAGGAGTCACTGTGCACTTACTCCTCATGTGGCATCTGTCCTTAATGTGTTGTCCAATGTGAATTAATGCTATAACTAGTACTCCAACAGTATTTTACACTTTATGTTTCTGTGTGGGTGCAAACTGTTGAAATCTTTACTTAGTATTTACTAAATTGATCTTCTGTATATAAAGAGAATTGAAAATGAATCTTGATGTGAATGGAATAGGAGAGGGAGCGGGAGCTGAGAGGGTTGTGGGCGGGAGGGAAGTTATGGGGGGGGGGAAGCCATTGTAATCCATACGCTGTACTTTGGAAATTTATATTTGCTAAATAAAAGTTAAAAAAAAATCTTAGTTTTCTTCATTTTAACTTCTGGGTGGTATATGGGCTGAGCTAATCTGAAGACCTTGGTAACCAGGAAAATGGCTCAATTAATAGTTTTTAGTGTTAGATATGCCCAGTCAATGATAAGGAACTAGGGCAGTCTGATCTCTAGAAGCCTTGTGTTTTTCAGACAGTTCTTAAATCAGGGAGTGGGGAAAAGGATGAAACTTGGTTTAGCTTGCTCACTCGTGGAGGAACAATCTAACCACATAATCTCATTGATTAATGAACAAGTGGTGAGCAATGGCACTGAAGGCATTTGTCCTTCCTTTAAGCATACAATAAATATTACACCAAAATCATGAGGTTCAGGGTTAGGAACTATCCATCTATACTTTCCTTGATAACAAAAAAATTAGCCTCTGAATTTCCATTCGTATCTGCCTTCTTGGAGGGGTCTATTAATTGGTACCTTAGCACTGATGACAGCAAGAAATGTGTGGCACCAGATGAAATGCAGTCTTGCTTATGTCACTCCAAGCTAAGACCTATCTTTATTAATAGCTTTAATATTCCTATGTAATGATTTTTCTTGCTTGCTTTTTTTTTCTCTTTCTTTCTTTTTTTAATTGAAATGGAGGGAGGGAGGCAGGGAGGGAGAGAGAGAGAGAGAGAGAGAATCATTTAACTCTGCTGGTTCACTTCCCAGATGGCCACAACATCCTGGACTGGGGAAAACTGAAGCCAGGAGCTAGGAACTTCATCTGGGTCTCCCACATGGGTACAGTAGCCCAGGCACTTGGGCCATCCTCCACAGCTGTCCTAGGCTCATTAGAAGGGAGCTAGATTGGAAATGGAGCAACTGGGACCAGAATTGGCATTCATATGGGATGACCACGTCATATGCATGAGCTTAATCTACTGTACCACAATGTTGGCCCCCGTGACTTTTCTTTGACAATCATAAAGTTTTAGGATTTTTATTCTTTCCAATTAGATATACCATGAAGTAACAAAGTCTAGATGAGAAAAAGACAGTAGATCAAGATAGTAGATCAGAGCTGCCTTCATTAGAATGTGGCCTGTGCAACTGTAAGGGGTTCTATACTTAGGAGTGCTCACTCCTGGTTTAATGCTTTGATGAAGCTATCTTGGCATTCTTATGATTTTTTTTCTCATCAAAAGGCCTGGTGTTTTCATTTCACATTAGGTTCGTCCTGATATACTAATACAATACCTGACATGTGGTGACCATAGCTCCAGTGAAAACATTCAGGAGACAAAAAAATACAGTGTTTCTGTATTGTAAAAGAAATTTAGATTGAACCTTGAAATTGTCTTTTTTGTGGATCAAAAAATAACTAAGTATTGGTAATTTCATGTAGTTCAAGGAAATACGAATTCTGCCCAAAGAAAATTAAATAGTCATGGGATTTTAATGCGGTGTTCCTATGTAGGAAGTAATTATCAAAAGAAAAAAACCTAAAAATATAAATAATTACATCTAGACAGCAATATATTTCATGCAGAAAGCCTTCAATATTTTCCAGAATGAAAGCATATAAGTTAAGGATTTGGTGACCTTTTCTGCATAAATATTCAAGTAGTTCTTTCTCAACCCTGTCCTCTGTTGAACCTGCCATCTCCACAGCTAGAAATTACTCAAGGTGTCAGCTGGGCACCATGGCCTCTTCTTGATCTGCAGCTCCTCTGTGGCTCAGTGCTTATACTTTCTAAAGTACTTTCCAGACTTCTGTGACTTTATATAATTCTTCTGATTGTTTATGTGTAGCTTTATAAAGTTATGTGGATGTTTGTCTATAATTCTACTGAACTATGAACTAGAAAGCAGAGATATTTTTTCCCTTCACTTATGTGTATCCAATAACAAGAGTAGGGTCCTATACATAGAAAGACTTTAGCAGACATTTGTTATAGGAGGTAATGTTTAATAATTATAACACACTTATTTTATATTAATATAATCAACAGAACAGTATGACTCTAATATTATAAAGTTGTTTCTTCTAGTTACTGAGAACACAGAGGAAAAATGTATCTGTCCCCAGCATGGCATAGTCTAGCTACAAAAGTAACAGAAAAACAATTATGCACACACACAAATGGACACCATTCCATTTATGTAGGAAATGTGCTGTAGAGAAAGGACTATGGGCTTTGGAGTCAGAAAAAACCTACACCCTTCTTTTAGCTACTCTTCCAGCTCTGGAAGCTTGCTTGGCTTCTGCATGCTTCTTTTATTAAATTGGAAATAATACCTTCATTTCAGAAATGCTAGGATTATATTACATGATGTATGCAAAATACCTCACCCATTATATAGTTGCTTAAAAATTGTAGCTATCATCATACACATGAGAAAAAGGAGTCCAGCCTGAACAGGTTAAGAATAGTTTTTTGGATGAGCTTATCCTGAGCTGATTTGGAAGGATAAAAACAAAAAAAATTAGGCAGATAATTTATCCTAGGCAGAGATGCAGTTTTTCTTTGAAGGTCAGGGGTATTCATTGCAAGCAATTCTGTTCTACTCCAGCAGAGTGGAAGCTAAAGGTGCGTTCAGTCAGAAAGGTCCAGAAGAACATGGGAGCTAGGGGCCCCTCACCTGGGCCCTTAGAGGGTACATGGTAGCTTCCTAACCTAATAACCAAGAAGTTCTTTCATTAGAAAAAAAATATAGTCATATCTTTTTTCATTCCCACACTTTCCAACCATGAAAACTACTCCTGATAGGAGAAAAGCTAAACTATTAGTGAGGATTATATTTTGTGAACTTTTCCTTTTAGAGTCACGTGCTGGTTTATTAGAAATAATTCATTGGCAAAAAGTGGTGTTGAATGGTTTGCCTAGCTCTGCAGCCCTCCAGATAATACTAAGAAGTCTTGTCTCCTTGGAAGCAGCCGATGCCTGTTTCCAATGGTGCAGCACCTAATTCACCTTTCAGGAAACCAATGTATTCAGTTATTTAAACAAGAAGTTGGGTTTATTATAATACAACACAGATTGAATAATTCTTTAAATCCAAGTCCTACTACTACTCTTTCCATAATGGCAGTGCTAAGCCTGGTTCTTTGTGTGATGTCAGGATTGAGGAAGAAGTACGGAGAAAGATTTCTTCTTCAAAATACCTTGTTCTTTTTTTATTTTTTTTAAAGATTTGTTTATTTATTTGAAAGTCAGAGTTACACAGAGAGAGGAGAAGCAGAGAGAGAGAGAGAGAAAGAGAGAGAAGTCTTCCCTTTGATGGTTCGCTCCCCAATTGGCCGTAATGGCTGGAGCTGCACCGATCCGAAGACAGGAGCCAGGAGCTTCTTCTGGGTCTCCCACGTGGATGCAGGGGTCCAGGCACTTGGGCCATCTTCTACTGCTTTCCCAGACCATAGCAGAGAGCTGGATTGGAAGTGGAGCTGCCAGGTCTTGAACCGGTAGCCACATGGCACTTCAGGCCAGGGCTTTAACCTGCTGCACCACAGCGCCGGCCCCAAAATACATTTTTCTTGAAGGTTTATAAGAATGACAACTGATGAAGACTAGTATATAAATGATGCACCTATGTAAAGAATCTGATTCGTTCCTCCTAACATCTCTTCAGGGTACATTGAGAGAACAGAGGCTCAGAGAGAAAAAGTGATATTTTCAGTCTCACAGAGAGAATAGTAGAATTGGGATTTAGACATTTACCAAACTCCAAAACTGGTGCTCTTTTCATTTGCACAGTGCTCTTGTTTTTCTGGCTGTTCACAGAGTATGGCATTTTATCAATTCTGAGACATTTTGTTTTTTTTTTTTTTATATTGTGAGTATATCTGAAATAGAAATATATCTGGAATAGGAATATTACCCCAGAGAATGGAAACTATTTGTCATTGGCAGTTTGTGTTTACACAAATTTGGATGTTATTCTTGGTTGCATGAATTGATAACTGCAGTCACATGATGTTTTCATCAACAAATCATTTAAAGAAGATTTGAACAAGGATTGTATATCCTAATAGCTTTGTGAAAATCATCCTCTGACATATGGTAATATCAAGAAAGAGCATCACTAAAACCCACAAAATCACTTCAAATATTTATTGATAAATGAAATTAAAAGATGTTTTTGTGCAAAAATTTCAAACATATACATAGTTTTTTCATAATATTCATTTTTTTTCACAAGCTTTTTAAGGTGCACCTGTATAGGTTGGTAGTGTGAGATTTGGAAGAAAATCTCAAAGAAAAATAGAAATGCAGGGCATGTGCTGTTGCATAGTAGGTTAAGTCTCTGCCTCTGGGGCTGGTATGCTGTATGGGCACCAGTTAGAGTCCAGGCTACTCCACTTCTGATCTAGCTTCTTTCTGATGGCCTGGAAAAGCAGTGGATGATGGCCCAAGTGCTTAGGCTCCTGCACCTGTGTGGGAGACGCAGCAGAAGCTCCGGGCTCCTGGCTTCAGATCAGCCCAGCTCTGATTGTTGCAGCCATTTTGGGAGTAAACCAGCAGGTGGATGATATCTCTCCCTTTGTCTCTCACTCTCTCTATCTGTAACTCTGCCTCTTCAAATAAATAGATAAATCTTAAAAAAAAAAAAAAAACAGAAATGCTGCATACACTTGGTAGCACAGGAGAGAATATTTTTACAGAAAAGCAGCAACTAGATTTTTAAACCAACTTTTACTCATCTTTTTGCTCTATTATATTTTCTTTTATGTAAGAATGGAATATGGTAACAATTATGTTCAAATTGTTCCATATAATTCTGGGACCCATTTGTGAATTTCCTCCCTCCCTTCAATCCAATATGTGCTCCAGCGAGCAAGGGCTGGCTGCCATATTTTAGATCATGTGGTCTTCTAAGTACTGTGTTAGAGCATATGTTATATCTTTCATCCTAACCATAGTCTTGTCAAGTAGTTATTATTTTTCCCATCTCACATATGAATAAATGAAGCTTATGGAGGTTAACTAATTTGCCCAAGTTCAAACTAATAGGAATGTTAGGACTTTATGTCAAGAAGGCCAGACTCAACCATCTTGTTGTGAAACATCATCGTGTATTACTGTTCAAATATTTCCTGCATATTACACCAGAAGAAAAATAGCTACCAATAGTTGCCTGGAGCTGCCTGGAAGGATTTGTACCATGAAAGTCAACACAAGGCAAATCAGACAGTTTTCTCATATAGTAACTGTGGTTAAGTGCTTACCAGCATACCATCAGTTCATCCAAGCTGGTTCTTGGTGAGGCACAATGGGATCAGGCTGACTTTGGAGTCAAATATACTGAGGTTTGAACTTCAACTGATCTATCCACTAGCTGCAAGAACTTGGGAAACTTACATACTTACACTCTGAGACACTCATTTTCATAGAATCAGGATGAGGGTCATAAACCTGTCAGGTTTTAGGTTGCCATAAAAAATGTGATTTTGTCACACTTCTACTCCGTCTAGTATTTAGGGTCCTTAGAAGACAGTATTGTTTCCCCATTTCACAGGGTTAGTTGTAAATTGAATATCTTTTTGGTTTTACTCTCAAACCTTCTCTTCATGAAAGTTACACTGGTTAAGGAACATTATTTTCTATTTTTTCTGCTGCAAAATGGGGAGAAACATGCCGTATCTAAAGTATTCAACACATACTCATTGAGGACAGTGATGTATCAGGTGATCTGCCAGTGTCAGTGTAAAAAAGAGCAGAAGCAAGTGTTTCAGCATTGGAAATCTGCATGTGCCCCAGCTCCAGCTGGTGTCACCTTGGATTATCAACTCACAGTTCTGAACCTCATCTATCACTACTTTGCAGAAAATGAATAATAGTGTATCCTTTATAGGGAAGCTCTGAGGTGTAGAGGAGATGATTAAAATGAAAGCTTTTTGTACTAGGAAAAAGTTAATTGCAATAGCTATTTCTCCTGCCCCTGATATCTTTGGGTAGAATCAGGCTACTTAACCAGCTGTGGATGAACTGATGGTATGCTGGTAAGCACTTAACCACAGGTACTATGTGAGAAAACTGTCTGATTTGCCTTTTGTTGATTTTCATGGTGCAAATCCTTCCAGGCAGCTCCAGGCAACTATTGGTAGCTATTTTTCTTGAACTAACAACAGCAGGCCCATTAGGAACAAGACCAGAGTTATAAGGAAGACTGATTTAGTTTCTCTCTCTTTGTCTCTCTGTTCCCTTCCCCTCTTCTCTCTCTCTCTCTCTCTCTCTCTCTCTCTCTCTCATATCTGTCTCTCTCACAGCCACATTAATACAACATACATGACTTTCCTTCCCAAAAGCTAGAAAAAAGTCCACCTTGTTCTTTATCTTGTTTCTAGGACAATGGGCCTAGAATTCTGCTTTCAGACATTATAGGACAATACTTTCAAAGAAGATGAGAAATCGTGGTGTAATTGCTAATTCCTAGTACCTCCTTTTTCTATTCTCATGCTTTCCAGAGGCCAAGATCAGATGACAACAAATCCCCAATTTTGCCCTTTAAAGCTTTCAGAAGAAACAAAAGTTCAAATCATTATTTCAAACTCACTTGCACATGATTACAGAATAATAACTAACCTGAGTATTCCCACCAGTGAGTTTTCTATTTCTGTCATAGAAGATCCCCACACTCAGTGGCATAGAGCAGCAACAATTTATTATCTTATCTTTCTGGAGAACAGAGTCTGAAACAGTTCTCACTGGGATAAAGTCAAAGTTTCAGTTGGGCTGAGCTCCTCTGGATAATCTAGGAGAGAGTCTCTTTCCTTGCCTTTTGTTCAGCTTCTATAGGTCACTTGCATATTTTAGCTCATGATTTACCATCTTCACATTCAGCAATGTTCACCTCTCTGACACAACTTCCATTGGCACAAATATTTCTATTTTTAAAAGATTTACCTATATGTTTGAAAGGCAAAGTTGGAGGGGAAAGAGAGAGCGCGTGAGAGAGTTATCTTTCACTTTCTGGTTCTCTCCCCAAAATGACCATTATGGCCAGGGCGGGGCCGCATTGAATGCAGGAACCTGAAACTCCATCTGGACCTCCTAGCCAGGTGACAGAGATCCCAGTCCCTGGGCCCTGTTCTGCTGCTTTCCCAGGGAGCTGGATTGGAAGTGGAGCAGCTGGACTTGAACTGGCACCCCAACACTGTATGCTGACATCACAGGCCACAGCTTAAACTGCTGTGCCACAGTGGGGACCCTGACATAGTTCTCTTTATAATCATAGTCTGGGAAGGGTTTCTGTTTTTAAAAATGCAAGTGATTAGATGTGATACACCTGGATGATGCAGGATACTCGTCCCATTTCATGGTCCTTAAAATCAATCACTTTCATAAAGTTCCCTTTGCATATAAGACAACACATTCACAGGTTCAGGAAGAAGGAATTAGACATCTTTGCAGAAATTGTTGGCCACTATTTATTATGCTTATTGTAATCACCTTATCTTCTCAACAACACCACTGTCTAAAGATTCTTATCCACACTTTGACATAAGGAAACTGTTTTAGAGACATGAATTTACCAAGGGTAAAACTTGAGATGTGCCAAAGTTGAGGTTCAAACTGAAACAACCAAATTCCCAAGTCTATATTCTTGTCCAATTCCTTCTGATCTCTCTTCAATGAAGGAATCAGTAAACAAATTATCAGGTTTAAAAGAGAATTTCCATGGAAACAGCTGAGTTGCTGTGATGGTGATGGACGAGTTTTTATTATCAGAGATATACAAGAGATCTAGAGTTGATGTTGAAAATAGAAATTGTTCCAGATGATATGTACTGTAAGCAGTAACCCCTGCAATAACCACAGAAAAGTCCACCCAGAGCTAATTTTTCTATTCTTTAGCTAGACAGATCCCACAAATTGTCCACCACAGTCTCATACAGGATTTAAAATAATGTGTAAAAATAAATCAGTGAAAATTAGATGAATCCTCCCTAACATGGCTGTGTTATAATTCAGAGATGTCTTTCAGAATTATAAAAATAGAGAAAATAGAGTAAATTCCATTTTAATATAGCCAGACTTATTGTCATCTTGGGAATAGAGGAAAAGCTCAAGAAAGACCATGTTTCATAAAGCTACTTTCTAAAAAATAACTCAGATGCTCCTCAGGAAAGTAGGTTAACTCTGTTTCCATGGGAATGGTCCCTAATGCCAAAATTCTGCTGACAGCAAAAAAGTGACAATGACAGAAAGACCATAATGAGTGTAGCTATAGAAACGTCTTGTTTTATTATCACATCTCATATTAATTGTTTCTTTACATTTCAGAGATCGCCCTTCAGTGTATTTTTGAGGACAGGAACCAACTGACACAGTTTGTATTCACATCATTTAGCACAGCGTATAACAAGAAGTAAAATATGCATAAATGTTGATAGAATGCAATTGAATATTGCATTACCCTGCTGGAGTGGATCTTAAACGCAATCTGCAGATTGATAACTCTAGGGCCAACAAAGGAGACCTGAAAAACAAATTCCCTATATTGGTCATAGATTCTCAACTTCCATGATGGATCTCAGACTGTTGCATTTCTTTAAAACCATACAGAGACTTCTGATACACACCCAAATTTTAGAACCACTACCTGACCTTATATACAACTCTATAGGCAACATGCTAATTTACACTTGCCAAAAACCAAGCTTGAACTAATAACCCTGCAAATGCATAGGCAGAACTTCTTTCCCACATTATGGAACTACGCTATGGCCAAAACTGAACCAAGGGGCAGTCATGGATATGAGGATGTTGACCTCTATCCCCCAAAATCCAAAATTATATTAAAAAACCAAGGATATCTTCAAGTTCTATGTTTTTATAGGATAATTTGAAGGACTGGTGAGGAACTGAATATACTTCTGACAAAAACTTGTGTTAGTTTTGAGGGGCACAAATTTGCATCAAGGACAATGAAAAATTATGGCAGGAAGGGAGTTTTTTTTTCTGATTAGTAATGATTATGGTGCCCTCTGCCAGACACCAGCCCGACCTCTGCACATTGGACACCATTGGTCTTGGCTTATTTCCTGAGGGATGAGCAACAGCACATGTACCATTCACAGGCTTTGGCTGTTAAACTTTTAGCAGAAGTAAGAACATGGTTCTGCTTTTGGTATTGATATAGCAAGACTATGGCTAACAGAGCCAGATAAGAAAGTGAGGAAAACCTGTGAGAAAACAAAACACTTGATGTGCAAAATCATTAATTTATAGAGTTCATAAGAGACAGAATTCAAGTAATTCTTAAGTAGATGGAATCATAGAAAGATCATCTTGTCATGAAAATTCTACTCTTACTAAGAGATTAGTGTAGTGTAACCAAAAACAAATTGCTACAATGAAACAAAGAGAATCATAAATGTTATAAAGAAAAGAATAACAGAATATTATGTAACATGAAGCAGATTCTAAATTCAGTATGAGTTCATACACTGAATATATGGTAAAATAAAATGTGAAAAGGATGAAAATAGAAATAAAAAAACAAATAATAGACTGCTTTATTAACAGATAGACAATCATCCAATATTCTAGATTTTAGTCTGGAATCAATCTTTTCAATTAACAGCCCATCAGGAAAATATGATTCAACAAATGTTTTGAGCTCTAAACATGAAAAGAATGGGGCAGAATGGTTTTCCCAAATAGCCTCCATTATTCCATTCTCTGTTGCACCTTTTAGCAGTTTTTTAATGTGCCAGGTGCTATTAGGTATTGGGGATACCAGTAAAACAATAAAAAGTATCTGCTTTATTTTTCACAACACAATTCTACAGTCATTGATATTTTATTATAAATTCATTTTTAAAAGTCTGTATTATGTACTTCCCTGATGTGTATCCCATGAGTGTCTCATGAAGGAAAGGACTTGTCTTTCTTCCTCATCAGTCTTTGTAGGTCTTCTCTATTTGTGGAATATGTGAGTGAATAAATGAATGATGGAAGAAGTGAATAATATTGATCATGGAGTGATGAAGCACAAAAGTCTGAGTTTCTTTTGAACTACTATCTTGGAAGATATCTTAATCAAACTATAGCAGAAAAAGCAATGCTGTTGAACACATAAGACACAGCTTTCTGCTTTCTCTTCAAACAGGAAGTGACTCTTCTCACCAAAATGGACTATAAAATCTGTTAACCTAAAATGGCATAATTGTCAGAGTGATCAATGCTAAGTGCGGGAAATACAAACTCCATAATTTCAGTCACTAACAATAAAATATAATTTATTTTTATCTCAAACCTCTGAATGATGTCCTTTAAGCCATTATTTGGATATCTCTAGGCTCTACGCATATTGAGACTCCACCATCTTGACATTCTTTCTTCTCAAATCTTTCAAGTCAAGATGAAGAGAGTAGGGAAGACAGATATGAAATGAGTACTTGATACCTATAAAATGTGTTCATTCTAAGGAGGAAAATGAAATGGTTTGGTGAATATGCAGCATTATCTTGTGTTACATTACTAACATTGACTTTAAAAAATAAGAAGACAGTGGGTGTTTAGCCTAGAAGTTAAGAAACCCATTTTCCACACTGGAGTACCTATGTTCAATTCCTGGCTCCAGCTCCCTGTTAATGCAGATCCTGGAAGGCAGTGGTGAAAGGCCAAGTAATTGGGTTTCTGCCACCCCTGGTCCCAGATTTGGCCCCAGCACAGTCCTGGCCATTGCAGGCATTTGAGGACTGAACCAGAAGGTAGCAGCTTGCTCACTCTCTATCTCTCTCTCTTCTTCTTTTATTCCTCTATCTCAAATACATAGTGTTTAAAATAATTTTAAAATAATACAAATAAAAAACTATTGTAACTATAAGTACCATATTATATTGTGTGTACCTGTTAAATATTTCCAATCATAGTTAACATATACACAAAAGAAATTCTCTAACAAATATTATATAAAAATTCTCTAACAAATATCTAATGATAAGATATTGATTATTCATTTGAAAATAGTACATAAGAAAATATATATTTATATATGAATTACTACTGTCTGCTATGACTTTAGCTCTCTTATAGCTTGTAGTCTAGATAAAAAGCCAAGTGAGCCATTCTAATGATGTAAAATTAGTGCTTTTATAGGGAAAGCATAGCCTGTTATGAGATACATATTCTAATATTTAAGATAATGATTACTAATATATTTAGCATTTATTATGCATTAGGCATTTTATAGATTATTGCATTTATTTTTCACTATGCTAGAGACATACATTATTGTTTCTTACTCAAGAGGCATGGAGACAGAGAAAGGGGCACAGGGACACAGACACATAGAAAGACAGGCAGAGAGTATTTCAATCCAAATACCCACAATGGCCAAGACTGGGCCCAGGACTGAAGCTTAGGCAGTTCTCTCATGCAAGTGACAGAAATCCTGCTACATAAACCAGCACCTGCTACCTCCCAAGATCTGCATTTAGTTAGAAGCTGAAGTTGAAAACCAGAGCGGAGAATTGAACTTGGGCATTCTGATATGGGAAGCATAACTTACAGAAAATATGCCTACCTCTAATGTTGTTTTATGAGTAAAGTAAGGCTTAAAGAAAAGGAGTCACTTCCCTAAGTGTCACAGGAATTACTATAACTTGAGTAACCAAAATATTAGTCTTGCTATTTAACATTCTAAAAGAAAAATTGGAAGAGTTAGGGAGAAAATGGCAGAGGAAACATGCAAACTAGAGGGAAACTGTGGACTTATTTGGAGGGTATGGACAACCACAAATCAGGACCTTTGCAGCAGAGAGCCTCAGCAACAGCTTTGGAGAGTGAGATGAGGCCAAACTTCAGCATCCCATGCTACTGGTAATAAAGCTGTGGGAAGATCCTGGAGTAGGCCCAGCTTGGAGCCCTGTGGGAGACAGTGTACCTGCCAAATTAGAGGAGAAAAAAAGGAGCACATTTCTCTCTCCTCAACTACCTTGCACAGGCGTCCTGTAACAAGCCAAGAGAGAGCAGGTGCCACTTTGAGCATACATAACAGTTGCACCAGCTCATGCCTGTGCGCCCAGAAATCAGCTGAGTGGAGAGGCCTGACTCTGGCTGGGAGAACTGACAGGAGGCTGGGTTCTCAGGACTGTGGGAGGCTTGTGTGATGGAAGTGTGAAAACTGTGGCTGCATGGGAGGGCACAGAGTGTCTGGGATTTTGGGCAATCACTATGGGTGACTCCAAATGTTCAGGGTTCCCTGATTCCCTGGTGAGGATTATTGCTACAAAATCTGTGCTTACACCAAGGACTGCACAGATCATTTGTGTGGTTCTTGGACCAGCATGGATGAATATTGTATCCACTGGGTCTAGTGCCCAGGCACTAGTCTCCTTTGAGGAGAGGAGGTGAGCATGAGAGTATGCCAATAGAGCAGAATAAATCTCCCATCTGATAAAAAAAAAATAGAGAAAATTTACCATGTCCAACCTGGTGCCACCTTGGACACTCCCTTCATCCTAGAGCACTGAACAAAGCTCACTCACCATATCCACCACAGCCTCTGGGTATTCCCTAAAAAAGCAGACACTCCCCTAAGCCACAGAGGCAGAGTCCAAAGATAAAAGCCATTACAGGAAAAGAAAAGAAAACAAAAAAGAAACCAACAAGTATCTCTACAAATGTCAAACAATAAATGCATCAATTCAAGAAACAAGAATAAGGAAGACAACGTGATGTGTGTAAAAGAAAACAACACTCCAATACTAGAAGGTGGGGCCAGCACTGTGGCGCAGCAGGTTAACTCCCTGGCCTGAAGCGCCAGCATCCCATATGGGAAACGGTTCTAGTACTGGCTGCTCTACTTCCCATCAAGCTCTCTGCTATGGCCTGGGAAAGCAGTAGAAGATGGCCCAAGCCCTTGGGCCCCTGCACCCTCATGGGAAACCTGGAATAAGCTCCTGACTCCTGGCCTCAGATCGGTGCAGTTCTGGCCATTGCGGCCAACTGGGGAGTGAACCATTGAATGGAAGACCTCTCTCTCTCTCTCTCTCTCTCTCTCTCTCTCTCTCTGCCTTTCCTCTCTCTCTGTGTAACTCTGATTTTCAAATAAATAAATAAATAAATATTTTAAAAATACTAGAATGTAAAAATGAAGAATTGAAGAAATTCCAGAAATGGAATTTAAAAAATTGATCGTAGGCTTACTTAAATTAATCAGAAGCAAATCCATGAACTAATGAAATCTGTACATGACATGAAAGAAAATTTTTCCCAAAAGTTGAGATCTTAAAGAGAAGTCAAAATGAAATTTTGGAAATGAAGATTTCAATAGAACAAATAAAAAATGCTGTAGAAAGCCTTAACAACAGACTCAGTGAAGCAGAAGAGAGAATATCTGAGTTAGAAGACAAACCGCTGGAATTTTACAGTCAGATCAAAAAAAAAAAAAGAAACAAGAAGAAAATAGAAAATTTAAATAGAGTATTGGAGATTTATGAGATACTATCAAACAACCCAACATACAGATCTTATGAGTTCCAAAAGTTGTAGAAGGAGAGTATAGATTAGAAGTCCTTTTTAGGGAAATAATTACGTGAAACTTCCCTAATTTGGAGAAAGAAAAGGGGCATCCAAATAAAGGAAACACATAGAACCCCTAATAGAAATGACCAGAAGAGATCTTCGCCATGACACACTGTAGTCAAACTCTCCACAAAAATCATAAACAAAAGATTCTAAAATGTGTATGAGAGAAATGCCAGACTACTTTCCGAGGTTCTCCAATTAGACTCAAAACTGAATTCTTGTCAGAAAACTTACAGGCTAGGAGAGAATGGCAAGATATATTCCAAGTCTTAACATAAAAACCTGTCAATCCAGAATACTGTATCCTGTAAAGCTCTCACTTATGAATGAAGTTGAAATAAAGACCTCCATAACAAACATAAATTGATGTTACTTATCAATAATCACCTTGAATGTAAATGGTCTCAATGCTCCAGTTAAAAGACAAAGACTTGCTAAATGGATGAAAAAACAAAACCCATCTATTTGCTACCTACAAAAAACACATCTCACCAACAAAGATACATGCAGACTGAAAGTCAAAGCATGTGAAAATATATTAAATGCTAGTAGAAACAACAAAAAAAACTGGTGTAGCCATCCTAATATCACACAAAAATAGACTTTAACACAAAAAATATTAAGAGACAAAGAAGGGCACTATGTAATGATTAAGGGGTCAATCCAACAGGAAGAAGTGACTATTATAAACATATATATATATATATATATATACCTATTTATAGGGCACTTGGCGAAATATTTGTGTGTTTTTTAAAATATTTATTTATTTATTTGAAAGTCAGAGTTACACAGAGAGGCAGCAGAGAGAGAGAGAGGTCTTCCATCCAATGGTTCACTCCCCAATTGGCCACAATAGCCGGAGATGTGCCGATCTGAAGCCAGGAGCCAAGAGCTTCCTCCGGGTCTCCAGTGTGGGTGCAGGGGCCCAAGGACTTTGGCCATCTTCTACTGCTTTCCCAGGCCATAGCAGAGAGCTGGATCAGGAAAGGAGCAGCTGGGACTAGAACCGGCACCCATATGGGATGCCAGCACTTCAGCCCAGGGTGTTAACCCACTGTGACACAGCTTAATGTATCTAAATGGAGACATACACTCCAACACAATAGTAATGGTGGACTTCAATATCTCACTTTCAGTGATGGACAGATAACCAGACAGAAAATCAGCAAGGAAACACAGAGTTATCTGATACTATAGACTAAATGGACCTAACAGGTATTTGCAGAACTTTTCATCCTACAGTTACAGAATACTTATTCTTCTCACCAGTGCATGGAACTTTCTGTAGGATTAACCACATGGTAGAACATAAAGCAAGTCTCAGCAAATTCACAAAAATTGAAATCATACTGTGAATCTTCTCTGACCACAATGGAATGAATCTGGAAATTAACAACTCAGGAATCTCTAAATATGTGCAAATACAAGTAGACTGAACAACATGCTTCTGAATGAACAATGGGTCATAGAAGACATCAAAAGAGAAATAAAACAATTCTGAAAACAAATGAAGAGAACAACACAGCATATTAAAAATTATGGGATACAGGGGCCAGCGCTGTGGCTCACTTGGTTAATCCTTTGCCTGCAGTGTCAGCATCCCATATGGGCACCAGGTTCTAGTCCCTGTTGCTCCTCTCCCAGTCCAGCTCTCTGCTGTGGCCTGGGAGAGCAGTGGAGGATGGTCCAGGTGCTTGGGTGCCTGAAGCCGCATGGGAGACCAGGAAGAGGCACCTGGCTCCTGGCTTTGGATCGGCGTAGTTCTGGCCATAGCGGCCATTTGGGGGGTGAACGAACAGAAGGAAGACCTTTCTCTCTGTCTCTCTCTCTCACTGTCTAACTCTATCTGTCAAATAAAAAATTATGGGATACATCAAAAGCAGTGTTAAGAGGAAAATTTACAGCCATTGGTGCCTACATCAAGAAATTGGAAAAGCATCAAATGAATGAGCTATCAATGCATCAAATGGACCTAGAAAAACAACAGCAAACAAACCCAAAATTAGTAGGAGAAAAGCTATTCAAAATAATTAAAAGGGATGTAACCCTTCCAAATTATTTCTATGAAGCCAGCATCACCTTAGTTCTTAAACTTGAAAAAGATACAATAGAGAAAGAGAACTACAGACCAATTTCCCTGATGAACATAGACACAAAAATCATCAAGAAAATAATAGCCAATTGAATCCAATGACACATCAGAAAGATCATTCACCCAGACCAAGTGGGATTTAATGCTGGTATGCAGGGATAGTTCAACATTCACAAATTAATAAATGTGATACATCACATTAACAGATTGAAGAACAAAAACTATATGATTTTCTCAATAGATTCAGAGAAAGGATTGATAATATACAACACCCATTCATGATGAAAGCCTTAAGCAAATTGGGTATAGATGGAACATTCCTCAACACAATCAAGGCAATTTATGACAAACCCATGGCCAGCATCCTATTCAGTGGAGAAATGGAAGCATTCCCACTGAGATCTGGAACCAGAAAAGGATGCTCACTCTCACCATTGCTATTAAATATAGTCCTGAAAGTTTTAGTAAGAGCCACTAGGCAAGAAAAAGAAATCAAAGGGATACAGATTGGGAAGGAGGAAGTCAAGCTATCTGTATTTGCAGATGGCACGATTCTATATATAGGGGATCCAAAAGATTCCACTAAAAGACTATTGGAACTCATAGAAGAGTTTGGTAAAGTGCTAGGATATAAAATTAATACACAAAAATCAATAGTCTTTGTGTATGTATCCAATACCATGGCTGAGAAAGAACTTCTAAGATCAATTTGATTCACAATAGCTACAAAAAAATCACAAAATACCTTGCAATAAATTTAACCAAGGATGTCAAAGATCTCTATGATGAGAATTACAAAATACTAAAGAAAGAAATTGAAGAAGATACCAAAGAAATGGAAAAAATCTTCTGTGTTCACGGATTGGAAGAATCAATGTTATCAAAATGTCCACATCACTGAAATCAATTTATGGATTTAATATGATATGCATCAATAGACCAAGGACATTCTTCTCAAATATAGACAGTAGACCTCGAATAGCTAAAGCAACCTTAAACAACAAAAAGAAATCTAGAGGCATCACAATGCTAGATTTCAAGACATACTACAGACCAGTTGTAAGCAAGAACAGCCTGTACTGGTACAAAAATAGATGGACAGACCCATGGAGCTGAATAGAAACTCCAGAAATCAACCCACACATCTACAACCAACTTACCTCTGACAAATGAGCTAAAGTCAATCCCTGGAGCAAGGACAGTCTTTTCAACAAATGGTTTGGGGAAAACTGGATATCCACATGCAGAAGTATGAAGCAAGACCCCTACCTTACACTTTTCACTAAAATCCACTCAAAATGGACTAAGGACCTAAATCTATGACCCAATACCATCAAATTAATAGAGAACATTGGAGAAACCCTGAAATACATTGACACAGGCAAAGAGTTCTTCAAAAAGACCACAGAGGCAGAGGCACTCTAAGCCAACATTGACAACTGAGATTACATCAGATTGAGAAGTTTTTATACTGCAAAATAAACATTCAGCAAAGCAAAGTGGCACCTGACAGAAATGGAGGAATTATTTGCAAACTCTGCAACTGATAAAGGATTAACAGCCAGAATATATAAAAAGAGATCAAGAAAACTCAACAATAACAAAACAAACAATCCAGTTAAGAAATGAGCAAAGGATTTAAACAGGCATTTTTTCAAAAGAAAAGATCGAAATGACCAACAGACACATGAAAAAATGCTCAGGATCACTAGCCCTCAGGGAAATAGAAACAAAAACCACAATGAGGTTCACCTCACCCGGTTAGAATGGCTCACACACAGAAATCAACAAACAACAAATGCTGGCAAGGACGTGGGGAAAAAGGTACCATAACCCACTGTTGGTGGGAATGTATACTGGTAAAGCCACTATGGAAGACAGTATGGAGATACCTCAGAAATCTGAATATAGACCTACCATATGACCGACCTAGCCATCCCACTCTTCGGAATTTACCCAAGGGAAATGAAATCAGCATATGAAAAAGTTATCTATTTCCCCATGTTTATTGCAGCTCAATTTACAATAGCTAAGATACAGAAGCAATCCATATGTCCATTAATTGAAGATAGGATAAAAAAAAATAATGGGATATGTACAGCATGGAATACTACATAGCAGTAAAAAAATGAAATCCAGTCATTTGCAACAAAAAGGATGAAACTGGAAAACATCATACTTAATGAAACAAGCAAATCCTAAAAGGACAAATACCATTTGTTCTCCTTGACCTGTGATAACTAATAGGGCTCCTAAAAGGCAATCTATAAAAGTAAAATTGACACTTTGAGAAGCAATGACTTTGAATAGTCTTTGTCTCAACTGTTGAGGAACAGTTTTCCCCCCATACTATTTGTTGAACTCTACTTAATATAGAGTTAATAATACGTGTATACAGTTAATTGAAAATAGATCTTAGTAAAAGATAAGAATGGGAATAGGAAAGGGAGGAGGAAGAGTGGTGGGAATGTGGGTGGGAGGGTGAGTACAGTGGGATGAAACATCATGCTCCTAAAGTTGTAATTATGAGGGAGGGGAGGAGAGGGGAGAGGAGAGGAAGGGGCACGGCAGGACAGGGCAGGGAAGGGAAGGGAAGGGATGGGATGAGGAGTAGGGAGGGGAGGTGAGGAAAGGAGAAAAGAAAAGAGGAGGCAATTACTCCCTTTGTCCCTTATGACTTACGCTAGGATATATTATGCTCTGGCAATGTGGTTATATATCCACATATACATGCCATAAATGCCTACCCAATTAAATTAGAAATTTTGTGCAAATGCCTCAGTCATTTACTGTTTTGGTGATGATTTAGAAATTAGTAAACCACACGATTTATATTTATGATATTCCTAACATAAAAGCCATTAACTTCCCACAATAAAAAAGCAAAACAAGAAGGACTGAAGTTCTGTCTAGCTTTAATATGATCTGCCCCTTTCCTCAACCCTTCTGCCAGCATTTAAATTCCTATGCAATATATATTTCCCACTGAAGCAAAACAAAAAGATATAGTAATTGTTCTGCAAATTAAAGAAAACAGCTAGGATAGGGTACCCAACTTGGATATTGTCCTTAGCAACAATGTGGAAATAACAGACTTAATGATAATGGTATAATGAGGTGGGGTAACAATTTCATCCTTGAACAAACGTTGCATTTTGTTCTCCACGGGATGGATTAAAGAGGTGGACTGAGAAAGAAACTCACCTGGTGAACACATTGCTGTTGCAGATGTAAATGGTATGCAACTGGTTTTAACTGCTATTATGTGAAATAAAGAAGAGCTGAAACTGGGGAGTGGGAGGTGCAATTTTTAGCACAGCCTCACTTTCAGTAATGGGAATTGTTTTTGTCAAACAGGAGTATCCTTGATAAAAACAGCCTCCAACATGCCTGATATTGCTTTGTAGGACTGAATTCTTCCAGAAACCATGGAACACCTCCTCTTTATCTTGTGGTTTTATGGTGTTTTATTGTCTACTTCATGTAATGTTGTAAAGTTCTTGTACTGCCCTCTGCTGTTTTCTGAACTGCATAACCAGGGTGTTCACAAGAGACTAAGTTCACTTCATTCAAAATGTTTAATATTTTATATTTTGGGAATGTGTCTGGCATGAGCAATACAAGAAAAACAACAACAAACAACCCAGGATAACGGGCAAAGCATAGGTTTCAGAGTCAGGTGAATTGAGTCCTGATGCAACACTTCTCATTCTAGAAGTGAGTAGTGTTTGGCATTTATTTTAATTCCCTCAGGCTCAGGACTCAGTTTCCCTATATGCCAAAAGGGAATTCTTGTACTTTGTTGCATCATGTTAAAAGAATCAATCATGCATGCCAAGTGCCTGACACAGAGTGGAAACCATAGTATACAGCTGTTATATTAAAGATTAGTCATGCATTTTGACAGAGGGTAAGACGTGGAGGGGTGGGAATCTGGCAGTTATGTAACAGGATGAGAGACTGATTAGATGGCTATTGCAGAAACCTAGATTTAAAGGAAGACACCAGGAACTGGTGCAGTGGAGAAGTGGGTAAAAGCACCACTTGCAGTGCTGGCATCCCATATGCCCACCGGTTTGAGTCCCAGCTGCTCCACTTTTGATCCAGCTCTCTTCTATGGCGGGGAAAGCAGTGGAAGATGGCCCAAGTCCTTGGGCCCCTGCACTCTGGTCAGAGAACCAGAAGAAGCTCCTGGCTCCTGGCTTTGCATCAGCTCAGCTCTAGCCATTATGGCCATTTGGGAAGTGAAGAAGTCTCTTCTCTCTCTCTCTCTCTCTCTGTGTGTGTGTGTGTGTGTGTGTGTGTCTGCCTCTCTGTAACTCTGCCTTTCAAATAAATGAATAAATTCCTTTTTTAAAAAAAGGAAGACATCAGTTATTAAAGTGTTTGTCAAGGGGAGATAATTCAGGATGAGGGAAGAGACTGGAAGCAGACATACAGCTAGGGGGTTAACACTGTCATGGGGATGAAAAGTGAGGAAGGCATAAGGAGGGACAAGAAGACTAGCAGAAAAGGAGGAAAAGTCAACATAGGGTGAAGGCATAATATGAACACACTGATAACATATTGGGAGCAGGTTAAGTGGTGGACATAAACTAGATTCTGGACATGTTGAACATATGATGGTGGTAACATTCAGGGAGTGAATCCAAGTCCGGCTTAACAAGGAAAAAGAGTCAGCATAGGTGTAGATAGAAGAGAAAATGGGCATTTTAAGGGGGCCTCTTAAAGGAACCCAGGTTCCTTTACTCCTCACAACCACTGTGCAATGTGTACTTTATTAGTCTGGTACTGTGGTTAAGAAATTTGATCCCCAGAAAAGTGTCTTGGTAATGGCACCCAGTCGAGAATAAAGACACTGGGATTCATACTGTTTTATCTTCTTTCCAGGTTCCATGCCCCTTCCACTAGAGCTAGGCCATTGCAGCATTGAAGCAATAGAAGCAGTAAATAAAGCGGCCTTGGTTCCATGGATGAGCATTTGTGCTCAGCATTTGTGGTACTCCGATGGAGGGTACTCTTTTCTTTAGGTATGAAGGACAGGAGGATGAAACCTGCCTGTCATCTTTATACACAAATCCACATGAGGTTTACTGTTGTTGGTGTTCTATCTTTGTAGTGATGGGAATAAACCATATATTTGCTGACAGAGTTATTATTTCTTTAAATGCCTGATTTCTCTTTGGAGATTCATCACTCTCTCGCACCTCTACCAGATGTTTAATTCTTAGAGAGATGGTCCTTAGAAGAACTGCAGCTGACTGAGAAAGGAAAGAACGTTCCTGGTGTCACTGCTCTGATAGCAGTGGAGTAGCCTGAGTAAGGCTTAAGGGTGCATTTCCTTCCCTCTTTCACCTGAGTCATGACAGCAGGGTAGGCACACATAGGATTCACGAGCATTACAGAAATCAAACTGTTTTCTGAGCAAAAAGCGCCAAATTGAAGGACAGTGGTAAAACAAAAAGAAAGCCAAAGACTGCAGGATCCAAAAGAGACACCCACTCAGGAAGCAGCATTTTCAAACCAGCCTCTCACAGACTCCAGAGCCCCAGAGGCCTTCTGCCACTTCCATCGTCAGAATCTCTTCATTTTAAATTTTTTATTAGATTAACACTAATGTGTTTATTAGCTCAAAACTCAGCTGGTGCTGCAGCTCAATAGGCTAATCCTCCACCTAGTGGCGCCAGCACACGGGGTTATAGTCCCAGTCGGGGCGCCGGATTCTGTCCCGGTTGCCCCTCTTCCAGGCCAGCTATCTGCTGTGGCCCGGGAGTGCAGTGGAGGATGGCCCAAGTGCTTGGGCCCTGCACCCACATGGGAGACCGGGAGAAGCACCTGGCTCCTGCCTTCGGATCAGCGCGGTGCGCTGGTCGCAGCACGCCAGCTGTGGCGGCCATTGGAGGGTGAACCAACCGCAAAAGGAAGACCTCTTTCTCTGTCTCTCTCACTATCCACTCTCTGCCTGTCAAAAAAAAAAAAAAAAAAAAGATCAAAACTCTCTCAGAAGTTTGGATTTGCTCAGCAAATACCTGAGTTAGAAGTCGAAAAGATGTATTGGGAAAGGAAGCAGGAGGAGGTGGAGAGAGCAGTTTGACTGCTGTGCTAATTGGATACCTGTTGGGAGAGAGGGTGAAGGGAAGAGGCCTGGGATGGCAAAAGAGTTGATGAATAGACTTCAGATGCCAAAGTCACCCACTGAATCTTGCTCCAGGGATGGCCCACTAGTGGAGACATCGGCATGAGTGGTAATTGATCAGAGGGGTGCTATTTGGCATCATCTCTCCTTTACGCTCTCTGTAACTGGAGACCTTAGTACCATTTTCTCACAGTATTTTCTTTTCTTTCTTTTTTTTTTTAAAGATTTTTATTTATTTATTTGAGAGGTAGAGTTACAGACAGTGACAGGGAGAGACAGAGAGAAAGGTCTCCTTCTGTTAATTCACTCCCCAAATGGCCACAGTGGAAGCCAGGAGCTAGGTATTTCTTCCAGGTCTCCCATGAGCATGCAGGGGCCCAAGCACTTGGGCCATCCTCTGCTGTTTTCCCAGGCCATACTAGAGAGATGGATTGGAAGAGGAGCAGCCGGGACCAGACCGGGCCCATATAGGATGCTGGCACCGCAGGTGGAGGATCAACCCACTGCACAATGGCACTGACCCCCTCATAGTATTTTCAAAGATTATCCCCAGAGATGAATATTAGAATATTAGATAAAATTATAGAGTGATATTGAAACATAAAGTCTGGGGACAAACTTCCTAAGTTCAATTCTTAGCTTCACCGTTTGACTGGAACAGTACAGGTTACTGATAAACACCATTCAACAATGCAATGGAGAACTTGATCAATGCAATACATCAAAAAATAAATAAACAATTAAGAATGGGGAGGAGGTAAGAAAAACTGTCATTATTCACCAATAACAGGATTGTAGGTATAACAAACCTAAAAGAATCTGCATATTATTAGAGTTTATGGGTGAATTTTAGCAGGGTTGTTGTTTAGAAGATAAATATACAAAAATCAACTATATTGCTAGAACCAACAGGAAATAATTAGAAAATAATATTTATCAAGATGCCATTTAAAGTTACATCAAAATCATAATAGTCTTACAGCTAAAAACTAACCAAAGATATTAAAGATTTAAAAATACAATGAAAATTACAAAATATTATTGGGAAAATAAGAAGACATAAGTTGAAAAATATGCTCTATCCACCAATTAGGCTAGGCACTATTATACAGATATAACTTATACCCAAATTCTATAGAATCCATAAAATTCCCATAGTTCCCTGGATATGGGTAAGTTGATACACTGAAACTATAATTTATATGGAAACACAGAAGATAAGCAGTCAACATTTACAGTCCCTTAATTCATGGCACTTATACAAAATGAAGAAAAGATGAATTTTCAATAAATGGTACTTGAACAATTATTAATATTTATTTACTTGTCAATAATTATAAACATTTATTTAGTACAATGTGATGTTTCTGTACATGTATACAATATAGAATGATTAAATCTAGGTAATTAACATTTCCATCATCTTGGCTATCTGTCATTTTATTGTATTCAGACATTTGAAATTTACTCTCTTAGTTATTTTGTAATATATAATACATAAATATTGGCTATAGTCTACCTAATGTGTAATAAATCTCAAAACTGACTACTTTTATCTATTGGAAATTTTTGCTTTGGAACAGTAACTCCCTCTCCTCTCATTCTGTCCCACAGCCTCTGATAACCAGTGTTCTGCTCTCTGCTTCTACAGTTTCAACTTCTGTAAGTCAGATATTGTGGCATTTGTCTTTCTGTGCTTGATTTGCTACATATAATATAATGTTCTCAAGGCTCACTCATGTTGTCAGAAATGACATAATTCCTTTCCTTTTTTTTAAAAAAAAAGATTAATTTATTTCTTTGAAAGAGTTCAGAGAGAGGTAGAGCCAGAGAGAGAAAGAGAGAGAGAGAGAGAAAGAGAGAGAGAGAGAGGTCTTCCATTCCATTGGTTCGTTCCCCAATTGGCCGCAATGGCCGGAGCTGCGCTTGATCCGAAGCCAGGAGCTAGGAGCTTCTTCCTGGTCTCTCACATGGGTAAAAGGGTCCGAGCACTTGGGCCATCTTATACTGCTTTCCCAGGCCATAACAGAGAGCTGGATCAGAAGAGGAGCAGCCAGGACAAGAACTGGCGCCCATATGGGATGCCGACACTGCATGCCCGGGGCTTTAACCTGCTATGCCACAGCGGCAGCCGCATGATTTCCTTCTTTCTAAAGGCTGTGTACTATTTCATTTTGTTTATGTACTTCATTTTCTTCAACCATTCATCTGTTAGTGGACATCTAGTTTGATTCCATATCATGGCTATTATGAATAATGTTGATATTCTTTTATTTTTTTATTTCTTTTTTTCCTATTTTAATTATTTTTATTTAAGACCTTGCATTTTTCACTTAGAATGCAATACTTACGAAGTGCAATGCTATTTCATTTCCTTCTGTACATGCTTCATACTCAATATTAAAAATTGCCAGTAATTTATTATAGCAACTGAATTTCAAAACTGCTACAGAATTTACTACAAATTTGGGTCACACTGATTTGAATTCCTTTGGATATATAGTCAGAAATGCAATAACCTGATCATATGGTAGTTCTAATTTTAGTTTTTTGAGAAAACTCTGAACTGTTTCTATAGTAGTTGTTCTAATTTACATTTCCACTGACACTGTGCAAAATTCCTTTTTTTCTGCATCATCAACATTAGTTATTTTTATCTTTTTATAAAAGTTATTGTAACAGGTTTGAGGTAATATTTCATTGCAGCTTTAATTTGCATTTCCCTGATAATTAGTAATGCTGGGCATCTTTTCATACACCTGTCGACAACTAGCTTGTTTCTGTAAAAGAAATTTTGCTCAAGTCCTTTGACCATTATGTAATCAAGTGGTTTACTTGCTTGAATGTGTTATATATTTGGGGATGTTAATTTCTTATCAGATATACGACTTGCAAATATTTTCTCCCATTCTGTCGGTTTCTCTTCACTTTGAAAATTGCTTCCAGGGCCGGCACTGTGGCATAGTAGGCTAAGCCTCTGCCTGTGGTGCCAGCATCGCATATGGGCACCAGTTCATGTCCCAACAGCTCCTCTTCTGATCCAGCTCTTTGCTATAGCCAGCGAAAGCAGTAGAAGATGGCCCAAATGCTTGGGTTCCTGCATGCTCCTGAGAGACCTGGAAGAAGCTCATGGATCCTGGCTTTGGATCAGCACAGCTCAGCTCTGGTTGTTGCAGCTATTTAGGGAGAGAACCTGTGGGTGGAATACATTTCTGTCTGTCTCTCCCTCTCTCTGTAACTTTATCAAATAATAAATAAATAAAATCTTAAAA
Organism: Oryctolagus cuniculus; assembly: GCF_964237555.1. Lineage (NCBI taxonomy): Eukaryota > Metazoa > Chordata > Mammalia > Lagomorpha > Leporidae > Oryctolagus > Oryctolagus cuniculus. The sequence continues at coordinate 78,896,665 of NC_091432.1, read as the reverse complement.
AGAAAGAATTGCTTTTTTGGTGTGGATGTCAATATTTTAAAGTGAAAAAATTCTACCACATGAAACACAGATGATATATAATAATTCTAGGTGGACTGTGGATCATAAAGTAAGCCGTAAAATAATAAATCAGAATTAAGCATAGGAGAAGCTATTCATAAAATCGTCACAGTCAAAATTTCCTTTAATTAGGATCTAGAAGCAATAACCATAAACAACATTGACAAAATGAACTTCATTATATTTATAACTGCTGTTCATTAAAAGGTAACATTAAGAAAATGAAACAATCAGGCATAGATGAAGAGATCTTTTTCATCTGTGTATCAGACAAAGAACTATTATCTGGAATGTATGTATACTCTGGCAGTCAATAAATAAAGGAAAATTCAACTTTATTTAATTAAATAAATTTATAACAGAAAACCCAGAAAGCAACCCATACAAATATAGCCGATTTATCCTTAAGAAATTACAAAATTAATTCATAGCAGAAAGTATAGTCTTTTTGTTCATAATTTGCCCAATGGATTCTTTGTATTTTTTACATTTTATTTAAGTTATACAAGTTTCATATATTTCATGTATACAGCTTTAGGAATATAGTGATGCTTCCCTCCATCCTACACAGGCTCCAAACCTCCTCTTATTCCCTCTCCAATTCCCACTCTTAATATTTAGAAAGATCTATTTTGAGTTCACTTAATGATAGTAAAGTTAAAAGTTAACCCTACACTACGTAAATGAGTTCAACAAATAGTATGAAGAAAAAAAAAAAAAAAGACTGTCCCTCAGTGGAAGAGACAAGGCTTGTAAACAATCATTGAATTCCAAAATGTCCATTTCACTCCAACACTTTACATTTTATGTTCTCTGTTACCTCGGATCAGGGAAAACATATGATATCTGTAATTTTGGGACTGGCTTATTTCACTAAGTATAATGGTTTCCAGTTGCATCTATTTTGCTGCAAAAAGACAGGATTTCTTTTTTTTTTCTTTTTTCTTTTTTTTTTTTTACAGCTGAGTAGTATTCCATAGTGTATATATACCATAATTTCTTTATCCAGTCAAAAGTTGATGGACATCTGGGTTGATTCCATATCTTGGTTACTGTGAATTGTGCTGCAATAAATGTGGGGGTACAGATAACTATTTCAGATGATGATTTCTTTTGGCTTGCATGAATTCCCAGTAGTGGGATGACTGGATCATATGGTAGGTCTATATTCAGATTTCTGAGGTATCTCCATACTATCTTCCACAGTGGCAGCACCCATTTACATTCCCACCAACAGTGCATTAGGGTACAATTTTCCCCACATCCTCACCAGCATTTGTTGTTTGTTGATTTCTGTATGAGAGCCATTCTAACAGCAGTGAGGTGAAACCTTATTGTGGTTTTGATTTGCATTTCCCTGGATAGTGATCCTGAGAATTTTTTCCAAGTGTCTTTTGGCCATCTGAATTTTCTCTCTTAAAAAATGCCTGTTAAAGTCATTTGCCCATTTCTTGAATGAATTGTTTGTTTTGCTATTTTTGACATTCTTGAGCTCTTTATAGATTCTGGATGCTAACCCTTTATCAGTTGTATAGTTTGCAAATATTTTCTCCCATTTTGCCAGTTGCACTTCACTTTGCTGAGTGTTTCATTTGCAGAAGTGCAGAAGCCTCTCAGCTAGATGTAATCCTGTTTGTCGATTTTGGCTTTGATTGCCTTTGCTTCTGAGTTCTTTTGCAAGAATTCTTTGCCTATGAAAATGTCTTGCAGAGTTTCCCAAATGTTCTCTAGAAATTTGATGGTATCAGGTCATAGATTTAGATCTTTCATGCATTTTGAGTGGATTTTTGTTTAAGATGTAAGGTTTCATACTTCTGCCAGTGGAGATTCACTTTTCCCAGCACCATTTATTGAAGAGATTATCCTTGATTCCGGGGTTGATTTTATCCTTTGTCAAAGATAAGTTGGTTGTAGGTGTGTGCACTGATTTCTGGAAATTCTATTCTGTTCCATTGGTCTTCATGTCTGTTTTTGTGCTTGTACCAGGCTGTTTTAACCACCCTGTAGTATGTATGGTTTTCTTTAGTTTGTGAGTTTGCTTCTGATTGCTTTTGAGTAATCCTATGATTAATTTTTTGAATTCCATTTCTAACATTGCATCAATCATGTCATCTTCACATTCTAGTATTGAAATGTTGTGTTCCTTTTCGGGGGGGGGATTATGTGTTCCTTATTTTTGTTTCCTTAATTTCTGCATTTATTTTTAGGCATTTGTGGAGTTAATTATTTTATCCTCTGATGGCTTTTATCTTTGAGCTATGACTCTGTGGCTTAGTGGAGTAGCTGCACATTCAATGAATACCAAGAGGTGTGTGGTGGGCGTGGGCAGGGAGCTCTGCTGAATGTTCCGGGGAGGGGTGAGTTTTCAGGGTAATATTCAAGCTGGGCTTGGTAGGTCTTCTCTTGTTAACAGAAGGAGGGGAATAGTCATGTCTGTTGATGTGATCACCCCCTCACCTCCTCTCTTCCAAGCTGAGCCATGCCAGGGTGTTAGCCCACAGTGTGTTCAGCACATATCTGTGCCACCATACGTACTACACAAATGATCTGCACAGTCCTCACTGTGAGCTTCGTTCCCACTGCAGTGACCAACCCCAGGCAACCAAGGAGCTCCGAGCGGAGCCATACCCAGTCGTTGTCCAGAAACTCAGCTACACCCTGCATCCTCTCATGTAACCACTAAGTCCCACAGTCTTAGCATACATGACTCCCATAGTCACTGGGTGCAGAGGCTTTTCTCCTGCCAGCCTGTCCAGTCAACAGAGAGGCAGATGCCCCCAGGCCAGCTCCAGTTAGGTGTCTTGATTCTGGGAACCTACGATATGCTGGAAGGCTGGAGGCACCTCGCAACCCTCTGAGGAAGCCTAGACACCTGTCTCTCATCCCAGCCAGGCTCAAAGTCAGTTTGGATTGTGGATTTTTCCCTCCACTAAATTCTCTGGATCGCACGTGTACACAAGAGCCACTGGCTGAATGTTGCTCTCTCCTTGCCACTGCCACCAGTAATGCCATAAAGATGGCATCCTATTTCAGACAGTTGCTGTGTGCTCACAAAAGCTTCTTCAACTGCCATCCAAACCCAAAATGGTGCCCATCCTTTCTCAGCCAGGCAGCAGCTGTTGTTGTGGGGAGGCTCTGGTGAAATAAAGATGCCCCTTCTAGTTCCACTGGGTTTGTACACAACTGCTGGCAACTGCTAGCCCCAGGGCTCCAGTCCAGGCTCATGCCAAAATTTCCCTCTGGCTATATGACCATGGGCTGTTGCCCTCTGGTCTCACACCCTCTCCAAGCTGCTGCCTGCTCTGGCTCTTGGCTGCTACAGTTGTATGGTGTATCTGTGTTCATGCTGTGCATCCACACCAGCCACACAGGTCCACAGCATTCCCCTTCCTCTTGCAGGATTTCCAGTGCAACTTTTTCTCTAATTCTTTCCTGAGAGTGCGCTTCCTACACTTTTTTTTTAACCATTCATCCCTAGCTTAGTGCAGTATGTAGTTCCTTAACCTGCCATCTGAAAATCCCTGAAAGTATAGTCTTTAACAAATGGTGCTGGAATAACTGATGGCCATGTATAAAAAAATGAAGGTAGACACCAAGTTGACTCCCTTCACAAAAATTAACTCAGAATGGATAAGAGACCAAAATGTAAAATGTAAAACTTTTAGAGCATGAAATAGGATAACATCAAGAGGACTGTGGTTTTGGTAATGACTTACAAAACAGTACTACTGGCAAAACCATGCAAGAAACCATTGTTAAATAACCAATAAATTTATCACTGCTAGTAGACCTACAGGAGCTTTCATTTTTGTGGGTGGGTAATAAATATTGATAAATCAATACAGTTGAGTGTTATTCAGAATTTTAAGACTTGAGCTATCAAACCACAGAAAGGTATTAAGAAACCTTAAATGACTATTACTAAGTAAACAAAGTCAACCTGAAAAGAAAAGTGAAAATTGTTCAAAAAGCAAATAGAAAATGAAATTAAAAGATATGTTTATTTTGGTGCAAAATGTGCCTTTACATGAAATTTTTTAAGACCTCTCATATACTATTTTTTTTTTTTGGGGCAGGCAGATTTAGACAGTGAGAGAGAGAGAGACAGAGAGAAAGGTCTTCCTTCCGTTGGTTCACTCCTCAAATAGCCGCTACGGCCAGCGCTGTGCCAATCCAAGCCAGGAGCCAGGTGCTTCCTCCTGGTCTCCCATGCGGGTGTAGGGCCCAAGCACTTGGGCCATCCTCCACTGCCCTCTCGGGCCACAGCAGAGAGCTGGCCTGGAAGAGGAGCAACTGGGACAGAATCCGGTGCTCCCACTGGGACTAGAACTTGGGGTGCAAGTGCCGCAGGCAGAGGATTAGCCAAGTGAGCCATGGCGCCAGCCTCTCATATACTATTGAATGAAATGAAGTGAGAGAGTCCAACCATAGGCTATCCTGGAAAAGGCAAAGCAGTAGGGAAACCAAAAACATCAGTCATTGCCAGGGATTGGGTGATAGGAAATGAGGAATAGAGACAGCACAGAAGATCTTTAGGAAAGGGTAATTTTCTGACACTGTAAAAATGGGAATATGTTACACACTTATCAAAATCCATAGAATGTACAAAACCAAGAGTGAACCTTAACATAAACTTTGGATTTTTCATGATAATAATACATCAGTATCAGTTATCAATTGTAACAACTCTACAGTTCAAGTGCACAATTGTGATGATGTTGAGGCTGTGTGGGAGAGGAGGCATATGGCAATTTTTTCTATTTTCCACTCAATTTTTTTGGAGGCTAAAATTACTCTTTAAAAATTCTGTGGGAAAAAATCCAATTTAAAAATGGACAAAACTTGAGCAGCTTCTTTAGGAAAAACAAAAATGGAATAAAGGGTCAATTAGCATAATACAATATATTGCTTATCTTACCAATAAATGCTCACCAGATGGCAAGAATGAAAGCCACACAGTGAAGATATGAAGAAACCAGAACTCTTATACTCTACTGGTGGGGATGTAAATTGATAAAAGCAATATAGTAAACTATTTAGCCCTATATTGTAAACCTGAATCCATGATTCTGGAGTTCTGTTCTTTGATATGTTTTCAACAAACACATATATACATATATACATGCTGACTAAAAGACAAGAAGCACTACTTGTAAAAGTTAAAAGCAGAAACAAAGGACACTCTTACAAACAAGAAAACATTTGATTGGGGCTATGTTCATTCAGTACAATGCAATGATAATGAACACACAATTGCTCCATATAAGCCACGGGTAAAATTCAAAAAATGTGGCAAAAAGTACAGTATATACTACAGAGTTCCATTTGTATGAATTTTAAAAATAGAAAACACCAATCTAGGATATTAGAAATCAGTATGAGGGTACTCCCAAAAGTTTGTGAAAAAAAAAAATAGAATTAAAACATAAGTATTTACAGGCTAGAAGCCTTTAAAATCAAGGCATAATTTTATAATAATATGCATTTTCATGAACTTTTGGAAGCTCATTTGTATATTTGTTACACAAAGGGAAAGTAGTAGTTAGGAGAGGGAATGAGGTCGTTTTCTAGGACACTGGAAACACTCAAATTTAAAGTTCTTACTGAAAAGGTACAATGAATTTTAAATGTGTGGTAGTGCATTTGTATACATCACAAACTTCTGGATCAAGTTCAAATCCTATCATGTGCCACTTGTTAGGAAATTTGTTTTGAAGACATGGTCTTTTTCACATTTAGTCTCATATCTTATCTAAGCTGAATCAGTCTAGTTCTGATCACTGCTTTATGCTGGTGTAGAGAGTAGGGAGGGGTTGTTGAGAAAGAATTACAGAATGTGGCTCTGGAAGCTACAGTTTTACAGCCTGTCAAGAGGCAATCAGACTATGCAATGACATGCTTTGAAAAACAGACTAACAACAAACTTGAATCATGTTTGGACTCTCAGGTGAAATCAACTAAACATAAAAATGATTTTTTCAAAATCATTTGGCTTAATTTTTAGATAGCACATATTAAACCCAGTGTATGGTTCCAGACTAAATTTTGAACAAATGGGATAAAATGTACATAAATATGATTATAAAAGCATTTTAACATTTTCAGGATATAAACACAACATAATGCTATGAATGGTATAAAATTCAATTGCAAAAAATGCAGGACTGAGGAATTGCATTTTGAAGGAAAGAACACAATTTTCATTTGGCCTAAAAAAAAAGCACAAACATACAGACAATGCCAGCTTTTTCATACACAAACACCAGACTGAAAAATCTCACACTGTTGTGATGCTGTTTTTCAACTTTCTTTTCCCTTACTATAACCAGCTTCTGATTTGAGTCTATATCCATTTAAGAGTAGGCTTGGCCAGAATACCAGGGCAACTGTGTTATGTTCTTGTTTGAGTTATCCTTTTGCTGCTGCAATTTTGTGGGCATCTTTTTTTTTAAAGATTTTTTATTTATTTTACTTGAAAGTCAGAGTTACACAGGGAGAGAAGGAGAGACAGAGAGAGAGAGAGAGAGAGAGAGAGAGAGAGAGAGAGAGGTCTTCTATCCAATGGTTCATTCCCCTGATGGCTGCAATGGTCCGAGCTGCGTCGATCTGAAGCCAGGAGCCAGGAGCTTCTTCCAGGTCTCCCACATGGGTGCAGGGGCCCAAGGACTAGGGCCATCTTCTACTGCTATCCCAGGCCATAGCAGAGAGCTGGATCGGAAGAGGAGCAGCCGGGACTCCAACCAGCGGTGGGTAACTTTTTAAAGATACGTGATATTAAAAAACTCAAATAAGAGTATCACAGCTCAGAAGCAGCAAGTTAGGAATAAGAATTTCTTCTTTTTTAATAAGGATTTTATTTATTTATTTTAGAGGCATTGTTACAGAGAGAGACAGAGACAAAGACACAGAGAGAGAGACAGAGAGAATGGTCTTCCATCTGCTGGTTCACTCCCTAAATGGCCACAATGGCTGGCGCTGAGCTGATCCAAAGCCAGGAGCCAGGAGCTTCTTCCCGGTCTCCCACAGGTCTCCAAGCACTTGGATCATCTTGTACTGTCTTTCCAGGCCATAAGTAGAGGAGCAGCTGGGACATGAACTGCTGTCCATATGGATGCTGGCCCTACAGGCAGAGGCTTAGCCTACTATGCCACAGTGCTGGCCCCAAGATTTAATTCTTACTATTTGTTGAATTCTTTTCTTAATGTAATGTTAATCTAATGATTATAAAATAGACTGAGAGTAGGTCACTGTGAAAATTAAAGAAAGGAATGGGAAAGGAAGGAGAAGGGAGGGTGGGAGTTGGGCAGAGGGGAAAGTAGAGTGGGCAGTATCACTATGCTTCTAAATCTCTATAAAATACATTAAATTTGTTCACCCTAAACATTTTTTTATTAAAAAATGAAACAAATTTCATCTTGACAGAAAAGCCAGAAAAAAGTCTCAGGAAAGAAAAGTAATGGATCCCTGAGACCTGGATTATTGTTTTTAAATTTGGAAAGAGATATTTTTAAATCTTCAATATAAAATATTATAAGACTAAAAGTGGGCTTGACTAGCTGCATCATAAACAGAAGGCACATTTCAGTTCCGGTTTGTCTGTTTAATACACCCCCGCATGGCATTTGTTTTTGAGCCATTTTCATGACGACTACAGTGATGATGTTTAAAGGTCTGACATTCTGGATGTTTGATGAATTTTTTCAATAACTGTTGGAGTTCTTACAAATTGGTACATAAATATCTCCACAGAAATATTTTCTTTTTAATGAGGCTCCCATAGAAATATTTATTGTGAACATATGAATAATAAAAACAATCTCAAACAAGCATTTACTCTAAAAGGCTAATTTTATTATTTGAAAAAGGTTCTGGGGCCAGTGTTGTGGTGTAGTGGACAAAGCCACCACTTGGGACAGAGCATCCCATGTGGGCACCAGGTGATTCGAGTCCCGGCTGCTCCATTTCCTGTCCAGCTCCCTGTTAATGCACCTGGGAGAGCAGATGAAGATGGCCCTAGTGTTTGGACCCCTATACTCAAAGTGGGAGAGCCAGAAGCAGCTCCTGCCTCCTGGCTTCCATATGGCCCAGCCCTGGTCATTGTGGTCATTTGAGGAGTGAACCAGCAGGTAGAAGATCTTTTTTTCTCTCTCTCTCTCCCTCCCTCTCTCTCTTTCTCTTTCGCTATTTGTCTTAAAATAAAGGAAAAGGCTCTAATTTTTCCAGATATACTACCACAGGTAGTGTTAAGACAAACAATATTATATAATTTCAGGATAAGTATGGGCATAATTTAGTTTTAAAATTATAATGGATAGAATTTTCTGATTTTAACACATATGGTACTCATTTTTTCAAAGTATTCAATTAGTCACTCTTGATTTTGTAACAGGCACATCCCTTTGTGAATTTAGTAATAGGAGTACATGCTTCTGAGCATCTTGATCCTCACTGATGTATATCGAAACCATAGCCATTTGGAAATGCAGCCCTGTGTCCGGTAGTTAAGATGGCCCCCACTCAAGAAAATAACAAAACACAAATGAGCAACTACAATATTATTATGGGGCTATCCCTGAAAGTATTCCAATGTTTCTTAAGTAAAACATTTATAAATACTTGAATATAGTAAAAACAATTGAGAATAAATACCTGAAATATGCTTTATAAATAATGCCCTCCAATACTGCTATTGTGGTATGCCCAGTAATTATCCAATTATAGCACTTTCCAAGTAAAATGATACTGTGGTTAACATAATTCTATATAGGGTTAGAAGGACTCTAGTGAGCACAGCCACTACTTTGGAGTGAGTGGGCTGAGCTCCAATTCAGGCTCAGAAGCTATTCTGACCACATCAATGTGATGGGTCATTTAATTCCTCCAAATTTCAGTTTCCTAATATTGAAGTTGAGGATAATACCACAAGAGCGTTAAAATGATTATATGAGATAATGTCTGTAAAATGCACGTCCTGCTGCCTGAGGCAAAATAAATAATTTTAAAAAGTTAGTAGCTGACATTATTGTTTAGTTCGTGAGAACAAATTATCATTCAGCAAAAAAATAGAAAAGGACAGTTTGCTACAATAAAGTCAGTTATAATGAAAGTGACATTTAAAATAGTTGGTTTTATGGTGTTGCTTTCCAAGATCTTTTTTTTAAACAATTTTCAAAAATTTTTATTAATATAAAGAGAACAGATTTCAAACAATTTTGTACAATTTATATGGCCTGCAAGCCAGATGACCCTCAACCATGCTAGGCAGACACTTATTGGTGGAGGTGGAGGAACTTTCTTGTCTCTGGGAGCGATCTTCCTGAGAAACAGGTAACTCAAAAAACATTTGGACGGTACACCTGCCAGCAAAGGGGCTGTGTTTCTTATTAGTAATCTGCCATGGGTACTGTCACAATAGTATCCCATATGATTACCATCCTTCTTCAGTGAAGCCTACTCAATAGAAAATTCCTAAGCTCAGACTATATGGCCTAGTTGTGTACCCATTCTCTTGCTCTCTCTCTCTCTCTCTCTCTCTCTCTCTCTTTCCCTCACTTCATTCCCCATTTTAGTCTGGATGACACCTTTATTTCTGTTGTCATATTCTTAATCCTATAATGTCTCCCATTTCAAGATATTTCATATCAAACTGGTCACTTTCAATTATCAGTCGTAACATATCAACTCCTGAGGATTTCAAGGTCTTTGTAGCTGTTAAGGTTTCTATGTTTTAAAGCAGGACATGCTGCAGATATATCAGGTAAGGCCAGGGCAGAGCAAAGTGACTTGGGTTTGAATCCTGTCTCTGCCATTCACTCACCTGAGCCTAATCAAGTGATTTAATCTGTCTGACTCAGTTTCTTCATTTGTAAAACACAAGTAACAATGTAACCTGTCCCTTAAGATTCCATGACAATTCAATGAATTCTTGCCATTAATCCACATAGAACAGGATCTGAGGCAGGGAAAGCACTAGGTAAATATCAAGCGTTCATCACATATAAAAAGTACAGAGACTGCCTTTTTCAGCATCATATTCTCAATTATGTTGCTACTTCTTTGGTTAAAACAATGTCTTCTAATTGCTATTAATTGCCCATAGCTGTGTAATTTTTGGATCGCTATGAAGTTCATTTCTTCCTGAATATCAGGAAGCTCCACTGATGTCTTCTAGCTATAATTTTCAGAAAAATCTTATGAGTATTCCCTATGAATACACCAAAAGTTTTGGTTTCAGCTACAATGAATGAAGTTTAGACTAAATACTGCCTAGAAGACTCTCCCCATTAAAGCAAAGCCTTTTATTTTAAATGACACAAAATGACACTTTTGTTTACTGTCTCACAGCTAATCTCTCCCAAGCTCTAAATATGAGACTAAAGTTGACTCAAGGAGGCCAACTTTTAGTCTTTTCTTTAGTCTGATACCCTCCACTGTTTTGCCAAAATGGGATATGCTTAATTCTAAAATTACTTTGAGATTTGTTGTCCCCATTATCTGGGAGCTCCCATTTCTCTGGTCTGCTCCCAAGCAGGTAGGGGGCCTGGAGCTTTTGTTCACCTGTACAAGCAGTGTTCAGGAAGATGAGTTGGACAGACACTGGAGAAGAGCAAGAGCTCATCAGCTTCATCTGCTCATTCTTATAACTGATTTCAAAACCTTCCAAGGGATCCGCGCTTTGGCATAGTAGGCTAAGTCTCTGCTTGCGTCATCCCTCATGGGGCTGGATCATGTCCCACCTGCTCCTCTTCTAATCCAGCTCTCTGTTAATGGCTGGAAATGCAGAGGAAGATGGCCCAAACACTTGGGCCCCTGCACTCATGTGGGAAACCTAGAAAAAACCCTTGGCTCCTGGCTTTGGGTCTACCCAGCTCCAGCCATTGTGGCCATTTGAGGAATGGACAAGTGACTGGAAGACCTTTCTCTGTCTCGCCCTCTCTCTGTCTGTAATTCTGCCCTTCAAATAAATAAATAAAATATATTTAAAAAAAAAAAAAACCTTCCAAAGGCAGTGGACACAGATTCACTTCTGTCATCCAGATCTTCTGCAAATCTCCCATTGACCAGCTCTAGCCTAGAATTGTACAGGGAAAGGCATGCTGAAAAAAGTGTTTGCCAACTTCACCAAATCTCCAGAGCACAGTGAAGCCCATCCTGGAAACTTTGCTGACTCCCCATGTTAGCTGAATAGGCCTCAATGGACCCTTAATCTTTCCTGAGCATTTCACCGCCACTGGCCTCCCCCATGATTTTGGAAGATTGCTTAACTGTCTGCCATTCCTATTAGTGTAGGAGACCAGGTCTTGCTCCATCCCCTTTCCCATTATAGGGCAAATGGTAAGAATTCAACACACAATTATTAAAATGGAATGAAGAAAGAGAGGAAAAAAAAAATAAAGGGGAGGTCATAGAGAAAAGTTCTCAATGAGCATGAATGACAGAAAAAAAAAAAAAAAACAACACCACCAAGGATCTAGAAAGAAGCTAAAGTAAATAGTAGAATGCAGGTCACTTCAGTTATTCCTGAAAGATAAAAATAGAGTCCAAGTCAGATTGACTTTTCTGTGCCTGATGAAGATATTTATAAAAAGAAGCAAATGAAGAAGCTATGGAAAGCAACGGTATTGGGCGCTTGGAAGTGAGTCTAAAAAGATGCTGCCTGTGAAATAGGATCAGTGCTGGCCAAACAGCCTGCCACAAATGGAAGTCATTGTACATGCACAAGGTCAGAAATCTGTTTTTTCAATATTCAGGAAAGCAAGTCAGTAACTAACACACACTCTCTCCTCTCCTCTCCTGCTTTAGCTCTCCTGTTCATCTTTCTACTTTCCTCTTTGCAGATACTTTAATTTGCCATTTCAGAGTCTACTTTTGAATTTTGATTCCATTGTTCCTAATATTCTGAAACAGGAATCTTTACTTAATGTATGCAAACTTATCTTCTGTATATAAAGAGAAACGAAAATGAATCTTGATGTGAGTGGAAGGGGAGAGGGAGTGGAAAAGGGGAGGGTTGCGGGTGGGAGGGACGTTATGGGAGGGAAGCCATTGTAATCCATATTCTGTACTTTGGAAATTTATATTCATTAAATAAAAGTTTAAAAAAAAACAAAAAGATCAGCAACACCTTCTAATTTCCATGTACTACTAAATTGCAAGGTAGTGTTAATACTGGGGAAGAAAAATTAATCTATTGTTAAAAAAAATTTCTCATCTATAAAATTGAGAATGTTATTTACTATTCCAAAGACTAACAACAAATTTGTGATAACTATTTAACAAATGTAAATGTAAATAACTTTCAGTAAACCCTGTTTCCTTTTCTCTTATACTTGTAGCCATATGTTTTTCTGAGAAATTATAATAAGTACAAATTCTCCTTTTTGTATAACTTACCACAATTTGTTAACCAAGGCCACTGACACCCAGTTCCTTAATCTCTCTTGGCTTTTCCTGCCTCCTCTTTCCTGCATATCCTTCGTGCTCTCCATTTCTTGAGTTCTCCTATGTTTTATTTCCCACTGTAGCTCTAACAAATTACCAGAGGGTTTTTGGCTCAAGGCAACATAGATTTACTGTCTTACAGTTTTTCTTTCAGAATTCTGGCATCACTTTCACTGGTCCAGATCAAGGTGTCTGTTTCCTTTGACAGTCTCTGGGGGAGAATGCTGTCCTTGATTTCCAAGGCTTTGGGAAACGCATGACCCACCTTCCCTCACTGTGCTCCCTGCTCCACGTCAAGCCACAGCAAAGGAGCTTCTCTCCTCTCTGATCTTTGCCTCCTTCCTTGTATTTTCTGTCTCCATGTCTTCTTTCCTCTAAGAATCCTTGTGATTCTGTTAGGCCCATTTAGATAACAAAACATTATTTCCATATCTGAAAATCCTTATCCTTATGAAAGTTGATATATCTTTAGCTAGGCTAATATAAATAAAAGAGAGAAGGCTCAAATAAAATCAGAAATGAAAAAAGGAGACAAGTACAAGCAATACCATAGAAATACAAAGAATCATCAGAGACTACTATAAACATTTATATACCGGGCCTGTGCTGTGGCGTAGCAGGTAAAGCCATCGCCTGCAGTGCCAGCATCCCATTTGGGTGCCAGTTTGAGCCTTGGCTGTTCCACTTCTGATCCAGCTCTCTGTTATGGCCTGGGCAGGCAGTAGATGATAGGTCAAGTCCTTGGGCCACTGCACCAGTGTGGGAGAGCTGGAGGCAGCTCCTGGCTCCTGGCTCCTGGCTTTGGATCAGCACAGCTCTGGCCGTTTCAGTCAACCAGGGAATGAACCAGCGGATGGAAGACCTCGCTCTCTCTGCCTCTCCTTCTCTCCCTGTGTAATTCTGACTTTCCAATAAATCTTTAAAAAAAATTTCTATACTAACAAATTGGGCAATCCAGAATAAATGGGTAATTTCTTAAGCACATAGAACCTACTCTGAAAAATCTAAACAGATCAATAATGAGTAATTACCAACAAAATTCTCCCATCAAAGAAAAATCCAAGCCTTTATTGCTGAATTCTATCAAGATCCTTATCTTAATCATATCTGTAAAATCATTTTTACCACCCAAAGTGAAACATTCAGAAAGTCTGGGCATAGGGACGTGGACTTTGTGAGGAATATTACTCAGTCTATCACATACCAGTTCTTCCCTTTTTTCTTCTACTTTCCTTTGCCCCTTCATCTGTCCGGGATCTTTTTATGCAGACACATATATCACTCTTATTATGTGTGGCCAAAATAACTGACTCATTTTGTAAAACAAACTGCGAAGTTGGATGGCTGGTTTGCCTCTCAGTTATATCTAGAAGTCTGTTTTGATCATGACTGGCCACACTGAAACTATACATCTCTGATATAACTTAAAATAGATCCTATTTTTCTTGCTACCCTCTAACTTTTCTTCCATGGGTAACTTTCTTCATTCTCTGACCCTCATTTCTTTCAATTTTTGTGACTATTCCATTACTTGATCATGCACTTGGTGAAAAAGCAAAGATTGTAAACTAGAATTCTCATTAATGTGGTTTTGGGCAAATGATTGTGTTTCTTTGAGCTTCAGTTCCCTCATCTAATTGAAGAGTGAATTATGCTTACCTCACAGATAGACTGTCAAAATGAAATTAGGAAGTTCATGCAGTATCTGAAAACTGTGATATTCTAAGATGTGAAACAAACACACTGTATGTGAGGCTTTCTGTCAAGGTTGTTGAAAGGGTGAAATTAAATGATATGTGTAAATTATGAAGCAAACCACAGCTGCTGCTTCTACTACTGTTAATAAAAATAAAAACACATGACATGTATTGAGTCAATCCTATATGCCTAGTGCTGTTAATGGTGCATTTTATACAAGCAGTTAATTTTCACAAATACCTTATGAGGTAGATATAGTAATAATAGATCTATCTACTGATGAAGGCTCTCTAGCTCAATATTATTTTGCTCTGTACAGTGCTTAAGTCATAGATATGGCATAATGTAAATGTTCTATTAAGACTAAGTATTTTACACTATGAAGAGATCTGCAATTAGACTTACTGGGGAAAATCTCTTATAACAGGCATTATAAATTGTCCATATGGGAAGTATATGAATAGGCCTATTAGAGAGAGAAAATATACTGAAGCCAGGTCCAGGAGCTTCATCCAAGTCTCCCATGTGGGTGGCTGGGGCCTAAAAACTTGACCAACTTCTGCTGCTTTTCCCAGGTGAATTAGCAGGAAGCTGGATGAGAATTAGAGCAGACAGAACACAAATCGGTGCCCATATGGGATGCCAGAGTCACAGGTGGCAGCTTTACCTATTATGCCACAAGGCTAGCCCCCACTGCTTTCTTTTGTTGGCTTACAATATATAAATATTTTCTTTGGAACAATGAGTGAGCTAAATGAGATGTGAGTAGGAGAAGAAAGAAACAATTTTGAAACACATATTTTCAGTGAGTAAATGAATTGGCCACTAACTGATATAAGAGTCACATGTCTCGGTAGCTACCTCTGTCCCCTTGCAAGAATTACTAACACAGCCTCTGTAGATCCTTCAGCCCCTGGCAAAGAATCTGAGATTATTACTGTTCACAGATTTGTGTAACTGGGATTTCCTGTGGACTGTAGTATATATGTATTATTCAATAGATAGCATTCAAAATTCTTGAGAAAGCAGGATCAAACAAGACAGGGAATGTTACTGAAACATCAACCTTAAGGTGCTGAACAAAAAGGAGGTATTTGACAAGAGACACTGATAAACATATGTGTGATGCCAAGGTATTCATCTGTTAGGACATCTCTTAGTGCAAGTAACAGAAAACTGAACTAAACTCGGCATCAACAATAAGTAAAGTGAACATCTTTCAGAAATGGAACTTCTAAGGATCTGTGAGTCTCACAGTTGGTTTAATAGTATTGGTTTGGCTCTATTACCCTGAAGTTATCTTGGTTCATTTATATTACATGGATCAAATAGTACAAATGGATAGTGAGGTTGCTATAGCAGTTCTTGGCCTCATAGCAACATATGATATGATTCAAGAGATAAGAACACTATTCTTGGCCGGCGCCGTGGCTCAATAGGCTAATCCTCCACCTTGCGGCGCCGGCACACCGGGTTCTAGTCCCGGTTAGGGCGCCGGATTCTGTCCCGGTTGCCCCTCTTCCAGGCCAGCTCTCTGCTGTGGCCAGGGAGTGCAGTGGAGGATGGCCCAGGTGCTTGGGCCCTGCACCCCATGGGAGACCAGGAAAAGCACCTGGATCCTGGCTCCTGCCATCGGATCAGCGCGGTGCGCCAGCTGCAGCGGCGGCCATTGAAGGGTGAACCAACGGCAAAAGGAAGACCTTTCTCTCTCTGTCTCTCTCTCTCACTGTCCACTCTGCCTGTCAAAAAAAAAACAAAAACAAACAAACAAACAAACAAAAAAAAAAAGAACACTATTCTTATAGCTCCACTTTAAAACCTAAACTATGGTTCTCAGAAACCTTGAGCAAACTTGCTTTTTATTCCTCCAGGTTGCATAGTACCATATGCCCACATATTCCTTGAATACTTCCTAGACTAAATTAGCTTCTCAATCAAACATTAGTGACAAGAATGGGATTACAGGGATTGTTTTTATTTTTTACTTATTTGAAAGACATACAGAGGGCGAGAGCTGGAGACACAGAGAGAGAGAGATCAGTCATATGTTGGTTTACTTCCCAAATGCCCAAAACAGCCTAACAGAGTTAGGCCAGGCCCAAGCCATCTGGGTTTCCTACATAGGTGGCAGTCGCCAAGTACTTGACCAATTACCTGCTGCCTCCTTGGGTGCACATCAGCAGAAACCAGAATCAGAAGCAGCACCAGGACTCAAACCCAGGCACTCCAATATGGGATGCATATAACCCAAGAAGTGTCTTAACTACTTTGCCACATGTCTGCTCCACACAGAACCGGTTTAGAACAGTGGTTGGCGGACTGCAGCCTTTACCAGGCTGCCTGTTTATGTAAATAAAATTTTATAAGAGCTCAACTACATTTGTTTGTTTACTTTCTCTCTATGGCTGCTTTTGTGTTACAATGCCAGGATAGAGTAGTTTTGGCACAAGTTATAATCTCCCAAAACCCGCAGCTGCTGCTACATGAAAGAGAGAAGAAAAGATTTTTGCTATATTCCACAAGTCTTCTAGGCTCTATCAGGGTTAGCTGCTCAGATATGACAATATAAGGAGATGGTAATGAAATGCACAGGTAGGAAGCAACAGGGAGGAGCTGAGGTTGACAGCTCTAGGCTCCATGTAGCAGCATAGGCTGCTGGTTGACAGCCACAGGGTGACCTGCTGTGCAATGGCCCTGGCAACTGCCTGCCACAGGTCAGTTTTATCTGGTACTGCTTGAGAACCTGGCCAGTCCCACATGACAGCCCCTTTTGGTGCACTGTCCAAATTCCCTCCCCTTTTTCTGCACCAACAAAGCATCCCTGTCTTGCAGCATGCAGGCACATCTTCTGTGCACTCCCAAGCCTTACCCCCTTCTTCATAGAAGACAGCACAAGTTGTACATTGTTGTAAATTTAGAACCAGTGCAAACTGGAAATATCCCATAGGCTGTAGGATTTGTCCTTCTGATGACCTCTAACTCAATACAATAAAATTACTATGGCCAGCCCTCCCATCATGCAATTGACACCACGATACTTCTGATATTTCAAAAAAAAAAAAAAAAAAGCCACGGAAATGGGCAGCATTCAAGCCTCACTCCATGCTTCTCCTCCTTTTGAATACTCATTTAAGTTCCACTACAGACCTCACCCCCTATGCCCTGCTCCTCATAGTATAAAAAGATGGTCCACCCATTGTTGGGAGGCTTTTCTGTTAGGGATCTTTTGCATTTTGACTTTTTGTTCATTGTCTCTCTGTCTTCTCTCTCTCTCTCTCTCTCTCTCTCTCTCTCTCTCTCTCCCGTGATCTCTCTGACCTTTTTTAAAAGATTTTATTCATTTATTTGAAAGGTAGAATTACAGACAGAAGAAAGAGAGAGAGGAACAGAAAGTTCTTCCATTTGTTGGTTCACTCTCCAAACAGCCTCAACGGCCGGAGCTGAGCCAATCCCAAGCCAGGAGCCAGAAGCTTCTTCTGGGTCTCCCACACAGGTGCAGGAGCCCAAGCACTTGGGCCATCTTCTACTGCTTTCCTAGGCCATAGCTGCATCAGAAGAGGAGCAGCCAGGACTCAAACCAGTATCCATATAGGTTGCCAGTGCCACAGGCTGAGGTTTAGCCTCCTATGCCACAGTGCCGGGCCCTGACATTACTTGAGAGTGCACTTTTGCTTTGTTTTAAATAACTGCTGCCCTCCTTTACACCATTATGCCTCCACTTTGAATTCTTTCATGCCTGGAGGGAAGAGACTGGAAGAACACCAGCCAGGGGCTGTTGTCCACAACTGTTAACAGCCTTGAGCTGAGTAGAAAGATATGTAGTAGCTCACGAGGGAACAACTATCTATAGGAATAAGCACTACATTATTTGATTCACGTGAATTTCATACTGTACTTAGAGATTTTTAATAAACCCTGCAAGGACATATGATGGCTCAGTAAGTTAGATAGTTTGAAACAGGTCACACAGAAAACCATGCTTATTGAAAAATTTAAGAATTGTACAGTCATTAGTACCTTCAGGGTAGATAAAAAAGGTGTAGATAAGTGGGCTTATCTGCAGGATCAGTATAAGTTTTTCTATAAAGCAATGAGTTATGACACCAAAATCTAGCTTTAGATTGCCAGGTTTTATTTAGAGTATAGAGGTCTTTACACTATTGTGCAACAGGACCGTATCTTTTTTTATTGTATCTCACAATGTACTTTTATGTTATCATTGATTTCAACAAATTTTGTCCCAGTTCTAAAATTTAATAGTACTTTTCCACCTGACACTTTTGGTTACACATGCACATATACCAACAGCTGCCACCACCATCTCCAATTTGCCCCTTACTTCATGGTTGTGTGAGGCATGTTACTCTACCTTTGCATTGTGAAAAACAGTGCAGAGGGGAGTGAGGGAACTACATATATGATTTGGATACTTTCTAGCTATTCTACTTGACACCTTCAGTATGTTTTTTTTTAATCTTTCTCTCTCCCTTACAATGGGAAGATTGTTATAATTTTATTTTAAAGACAAGGAGATGTGAATTACAGAAAAAACTCGCCTAGCCCACACACTTTTTACTTTTGGAGAACTGATACTTGAACCCAGATCTTTTTAACATTGGAAGACTGTGTTAGTACCACACCTGAACTACTCCTCCTTCCCTCACTCCTATGCACCCATCCATCAGCATGAAACATTGCCAGTACACCAGTTTGTGTTGAAGACACTGGTGATTTATACCCAATGACACCCAGCCTCTGCCAGGAGGAGTCTCTAACACTGCTATATTGGAGTTAGTGCTGCCAAAGTATGAGGCTTCCAGATAATAGCTTACTTCTTGGTCAAGAGCTTCATACTTATAAAACATCTACTCTTCACAAGGAGGTTTGCACTCTGAATTAAAGCACACAGCTTCTTTCTTCCAAAAATCCCATCTTTGTGATCCCTTTACACAAATAGCTCTGACTTGTAAGACAAAATAATAA
Source organism: Oryctolagus cuniculus (assembly GCF_964237555.1). Taxonomy (NCBI): domain Eukaryota; kingdom Metazoa; phylum Chordata; class Mammalia; order Lagomorpha; family Leporidae; genus Oryctolagus; species Oryctolagus cuniculus. The sequence continues at coordinate 78,877,483 of NC_091432.1, read as the reverse complement.
ATTATCTTTTATGTTCAGAAAGTATAGAATCCACAGGACATTTATTTAGCTCCTCTATCAAATTTTTTATGGTTTTTGTTTACTTTTTTATTTCTTTAAAATAATAAATAAGCTTAGTTTAATAATTAATTATATCAGTCAGCTGGCAGATAACTCCATATTCAATTTTAAAATGTTTGAATTTATTTTAATGTTAACACAGAATTGTATTTATATATTTCTTTCTTAAATTATGTGTAACACAAAAACATAAGCAACAAAAAGTAAGTCAGTTTATCTGATCCCTTCAATTTCTCACTCTATTTCCTAAAATTAGTCAGTGTTAAGAGTTTGATACCTATTATTTCATGAATGTTATACATATTGCATACAAATGTAAGTTTTGGTATTATTTAATTTTTAACAAAATAAGATCATGCTATTCATGTTTTTTTGGATTATGCCCTTTGTGTTAGTTATATGTCTTAGAACTCTTCTATGAGTTCATAGGATCTGCCTTCATTTTGGTTGAACTAAAGTCATTTAAATCACTTAACTACTGCTTCACTGATGCATATTTGGTATTGTTTTATATTATTGCTATTATAATTTTTTGAAGAACAACTTTATGATTCTTTCCTCTACTATGGTAAGCACTTCGAGGCTTGATCCACCCAGAATCCAAAATATATATTTAATTGCAGATTCTAGATGACCTTTGTTGAAATCTCTCCACCCTGTGTAATTCAGGGAAGATCCAATCCCAAATAAATTTGAAAATGTGGCCTAGGAAGAAGCCCGGAGCGTATTCCACACCACCACACAGAATTGATTTAATGATGGGAACTACCCTTCACTACTTTTTGGGTCATGAGCATTAAGGCTTTAACTTTATTTTAAAAGGAAGAGGAAAATTATTTTCTACTGAATTTAAGTTTGATACAATCTGATGTTGAAAGTTGTACAAATTTCTGTACCTGCCACGAATGAACCTGTCTTTGATTGGAGACACAACAGAGGAAATACAGAGAGAAGTCCTGTTGACCTAAGGTTTACCATTGCGATAAGGTGCTTTTGATGCCAGCCAGAACTAGGCCCAATTTGAGCCAGTGCATTGCCTTTTCCTTACTAAGCCACTTTAGTTTAGCTTTTCTGTCAATCACAACCAAGATATATTTTACAGATGCTGATAGACATCTGAAAGTATCATTGTCAGACAATTTAAGAGTAGGTACACTTAAAATTATGAAATACTGACACGTTGCTGCTCCATAGATTCCATCAATTTAAAATACAAACCCTCTAACCATCAAGGTGCCTTAACTGCTATTTTTCTTAGATTATTTATATGATTTTCAGATGGGCATTACATATATAAAATATATTAATTCTTTGTTTAATGCATGGTGTTTAAATTTCTTGCAAGCCACTTTTTTGTTTGAAGCATTTATGATGTTATAACAGATGTTTTAAAATTTTACTGGTGGCATCTCTCATTTTTTCTGTAGTTGATGGATTTTTATTGTCTAGAATATCTTTCCAATATCATATAGAATTCCTTTTATTTTTTCCTTAATTTTTAAATTTTCCTTTGCTATTTGCCTTTTAAACAATAAGAATGTACGGGGGTGGGCAGCATTGTGTCACAACGGGTTAGCCCACAATCTGCAGTTCTGACATCTCATATGAGAACCAGTTCCAGTTTGAGTCCTGGCTGCTTGGCTTCTTCTGATCCAGCCCACCGCTAACGTGCATGGGAAAGCAGCACAAGACAGCCCATACCCTTGGACCCCAGCCCCCACATGGAAGACCAGGAAGAAGCTCCTGGCTCTTGGCTTTCATCTGGCCAAACCAGGCCATTGTGCCCATTTGGGGAGTGAACCAGCAGATAGTAGATTGTCTTCTCTCTCTCTCTCTCTCTCTGTACTTCTGCCTTTCAAATTAATAAATAAATCTTTAGAAAATGTACATCGGTGTACCTTGTACATTAATAATTTATTGAAATAATTTATTAAATATTTCATGGCTCTCAATTATTCAAAATGATATTTTTTATCTTTTCTGGTATTCTCCTCTACCTAACTCTGCTTGACTTTATTTTGTTTCTTTGATATATTTTACTTTCTTCTTTTTGGATTTAGGTGTACATAATTTGTTAATCATATTCATTATTTTATGACATACTGTCATCCCTGGTTTATGATTGAGCTGGTTCATTTATCTGGTTGGTTTGACAATTTAATGAACATCTGCAGATCTATCACTGAGAGTTAAAGGTAGCATCTTGTTGATTACTTTCATCCAACCAGATCCCTTCTCCTTGTCACATTGCCCCCCGAGTCCATCTTTGGTTTGCTTGTTTTTTCATACTATAGATACTTGATAAATTCTATATGTATTCCTAAAATTAAACATTTTGTTTTTAATTTGTAAACTATAATGCAATAGCACCTGAAATGTCCTTAGGATTTGCAGTGCCAAGGAGGAATAAGCTTTTTTTTTTTAACTTTTATTTAATAAATATAAATTTCCAAAGTACAGCTTTTGGATTACAGTAACTCCCCCCCCCCCCATAACTTCCCTCCCACCTGCAACCCTCCCATCTCCTCTCCCTCTCCCATTCCATTCACATCAAGATTCATTTTCAATTCTCTTTATATACAGAAGATCAATTTAGTAAATACTAAGTTATGATTTCAACAGTTTGCACCCATACAGAAACACAAAGTGTAAAATACTGTTTGAGTACTAGTTATACTGTTAATTCTCATACTATTACACATTAAGGACAGAGATCCTACATGGGGAGTAAGTGCATAGTGACTCCTGTTGTTGATTTAACAATTGACACTCTTGTTTATTGTGTCAGTAATCATCCTAGTCATGAGCTGCCAAGGCTAAGGAAGCCTTTTGAGTTCGCTGACTCTGATCTTATTTAGACAAGGCCATAGTCAAAGTGGAAGTTCTCTTTTTCCTTCAGAGAAAGGTAAGGAGGAATAATTTTTGTAGAGTCCCTATCTGTAATAATTCCAGGCATCTCATATAAATATGGCAGAACCAAAAGGCTTTTCAATTTAATGTGATCTCATGAATAAATACCTATCTGATCTGCAGGAGTAATCTTCTTGACAAGCTGCCATCCTGGAACCTGGGCCCCAGGAAGAACATATAAGCATGAATCTGGAGCTCAGAGCACTGGGTCAACCCCTCCAGAGCACATACTGTCAGACATTAGCCCAAAGAGGAGCAATGATGACCCAAGCCCACATGTCTGGAACCATGGTGTTCCTCCTGGATGGCAATTTATGCCAAGGATGGATCAAGGCATCACAGGAGAATTTTAAAAATCTCGAAGAAATCGCTTTAAAATGTGGAGTTCCCTGAGCCATGAGATCCAGCACAGGGACTCATCTCTCCCAGATCAAAGGACAATGCTAACATGTATAAATTTTTTTCTTGGGCATATAGCTAAGAATAAAGTAAGTTATATAAATATTCGAATTAGGAGATAATGCCAGATATTTTTTAAAAGATTTATTTATATATTTGAAACAGTGACGGGGAGAAAGACAGAGATCTTACCTCTGCTGGTTTGCTCCCCAAATGGCTGCAACAGGCAAGGCTGGGTCTGGTTGAAATCAGGAGCCAGGTATGTGATGCTAACACAACCCCTGGTGTTAGCTGATTTATTAGCTCAGCAGGCCAGTACAAGTCTACAGGTATCTTATTGAAATAAATAGTGAATAGTTATTGAAGAAACGATCACCTAGGAAACTATGCTTCTCTCTAAGCATTATACCCAAAGACTTTACAGGAACATGTACAAGTGGTCTTTAAAAAGTTCATGGAAAATATGTAGCTATAGTGCGGCACCAGCATCTCATATGCCCTGGTTGCTCTTTTTTTTTTTTTTTTTTTTTTTACAGGCAGAGTGGACAGTGAGAGAAAGACAAATCTTCCTTTTTCCGTTGGTTCACCCCGCAATGGCCGCTGTAGCCAGCGCACCACGCTGGTCCGAAGCCAGGAGCAAGGTGCTTCTCCTGGTCGCCCATGTGGGTGCAGGGCCCAAGTACCTGGGCCATCCTCCACTGCACTCCTGGGCCACAGCAGAGAGCTGGACTGGAAGAGGAGCAACCGGGACAGAATCCAGCACCCTGACCGGGACTAGAACCCTAGGTGCTGGCGCCACAGGCAGAGGGTTAGCCTAATGAGCCGTGTCGCCGGCCCGCTCTCTGCTCTCTGCTATAGCCTGGGAAAGCAGTAGAAGATAGCCCAAGTGCTTGGGCCCCTGCACCCACACGGAAGACCAGGAAGAGGCTCCTGGCTCCTGGCTTTGGATCAGCATTGCTCCGGCCATTGAGGCCAGAAGGGGAGTGAACCAGCAGATGGAAGACCTTTCTCTCTGTCTCTTCCTCTCACTGTTTGCAACTCTCTCAAATAAAAAAAAAAAAAACTTTCAAAAAAGAAAAATTATGCATGTATTTCAAATGTTTCTGCATAAAAATAAAGCCATCTTTTAATTCCATTTTCCATGAACTTTTAAAGTCTCTTCAATACTGAATAAATCATAAATTTGAGACCCAAGGCCTTTTATTTTGATTAAATCTGCGAGTCCTTTCAGAAACAGAATGATACAAAATTCCTCTGTTTATTAATAGAAAATTTTCGTAAGAACAGTAAAGAAACTCTTTGATAGGCTCATATTTTTTAGAATCATGGATAATTTAACAAATGCATAATATGCCCATGGAAAGAGCTTACTCTATAGCTATCTGTATTAACCATTTTGCATTTGGCATTTACATAATTAAGGAATATCTGCTTTTAAAGAAGTGTTTCATTTTTAATTAATTTTTGAACAATTTTGCTGTTTTTATAACAGAAAATTTATTTTATGAAAAAAAAAAATTCCCATTCCAAAACCTTGCTTCTAGGAAGAGATCATTTCACTTATGTTGTTACCCAAGGGTAAAGTAAAGATATCAAATAAACATAAATGGTTTCCCACCAGATATTTGGTTTTCTCAAAATCCATGTTGCAAAATTCAGCAAAAACAAAGACTTCCCTATTTCAGTAGCAACTTTACATGCTGAGCATGTATCATGTCCCTATTCACTCTTATACATTGTTTGTCTGATGAATAGAAAAGTATAAAACTTGAGAAAAGAAAAATAAACATTCTGCAAAATTTCATAGCCAGCATTCTATGTGCACAATTTAAAAATTAGGCTTGAATATTAATGACACCATGCTTTCGGTCAGGTTGTGTAGAATGTCACATGATTTGTCTGGTGTCACATCAACTGAAATTGTTAATTAATCAGGTATAGTAGGCAGAAAAATGGATTTCCAAAGATTTCCACATCTTAACCCCTAGATTTTGTGAATTTGAGGGATCTTTAAGAATTTCATGGGAAAGTCATACTATGGAATTTCCAGGCATAAATTTCAAAATTGGGTTGCACAAAAATAAGCTTATGACCTAATTTAATATTTCCATGAAATTTTTGACATTTCCCTGTTTGTTACATTATATGGCAAAAGAAATTTTGCACTGTGATACAAGCTAGAGACTTTGAGATGGGGTGAGTATCCTTAGTTGTCCAGGAGGGCCCAGTCTAACACATAAACCCTCGGCAGCACTAAACTTTTCCTAGCTGTGGAGAAGGATGGAATAGTAGGACTCAACTTGCCATTGCTGATTTGAAGGTAGAGGTGGGAGATATGAGCCTGGTTTTCTGATTACCTGGAAAGACCCTCTGCTGGCAGCCAGTAGCCTAACTGATCATAATAAGTCCTTCACTTAGCCTCTTGAGAAAAGCATAAATTCTTGCCAGTGCATTAATGATAGTTTCTGAGACCCTTGTCAGACTCCTGGCCTATAGAAATTTAAAATAAGAATACATAGTATCTTAAGCCACTAAATTTGTGCTGATTCATTACAACAGTAACAGAAAAATTAATATACAGTATTTCTACCCAATTCCAGCCTTTTTTTTTGATTGAAAGCATTGAATTTTGATTTTCTCTATACCTCAACTCCCAATACTCCTAGATTAGAAATGTCTTCTGTTCCAATCAAATTTCCATGTCCCAGAACATAGCATTGATAGCATTGTTTTTTTTTTTTTTTACATTTCTGTAGAAATGTAGAATGCCTAACCAAATGCCATAGACCATGTGGCTTAAGTAACAGACATTTCTCATGGTTCTAGAGGTTGGAATGTCTAAGGTGCTCGCAGATTGGTCCCCAGTGAATCTTCCTCGGTTGTAGAAAGACACTCAGTGTGTCCTCACATGAGTTGGGGAGAGAGAGAGAGAGAATGAAAATAAAAATTTGGTGAGAGAGAAAGTCTCTCTCTTCTTAAAAGTACATTAATCTCACCATGGATTCATGGAATCCCATCATGGAATTGCCTTGCTTTAAGCCACCATGATCTGGGTTTCACTTGTGTCACAGGTTTACAGGAAGGAAAAGACTTATTTGCATGATGGAATTAACATCATGAAAATATCAAGAAGAGTTTGTGAAAAAGAGAGTGAAGAGGAGGGAATAGGAGGAGAGTGGAACAAGAAAGATGGTGGGTTGTGCTATTGTATTCTAGTCCTCTTCACTCTCAGTGGTTTCAACCTGAAAAACATCCTATTTCCAGCATCATTAAGTTTTAGCCATGTATACAAAATAAAAATCATATTTAATGTGGATACAGGGAAGTAGCATCTTATTGTTATGATGAAACTTACTGTTTCATCATATTGTTTTATCTTATTGTTATGATGAAACTTAGCACTAAAGTTGGAACTTGGTGCCTAGCCTAAGAACCATAATATGGTATTGGCCCCTTAATCTGGAAATTTTATTTGACCAATATTAATAAAGATACATTATGGTCTAAAGTAAATAATGTTTTCCAAAGCATCTTTTGCTCAAGATATTTTCAAACAAAATTTATTAGCAGCACCCAAATTGCCTTTAATATTGCTGTTTACAACAGTTGAATGTTGGGGGAAACAGTGTCATATAAAACTTGTTAAATAAATTTGTATGTTTTTATCCTATTAATCTGTCTTTGTCAGTTTGATTTTCAGGCCCACCCAGTGAGCCTAACAGAGTCAAGGAAAATCTTTCCTCTCCTATCAGGGCATCTCTGTGAATTACAGAGCTCAGCCAAGCATTTCCAGAAAAGTCCCCCCAAATCACAGGCTTGGTATAGAGCTAAAAAAAGGCAGGTTTTAATCTTGGAGTTGAAGAGATACAGCAACCTCTGTCTCACATAAGTTCTTATAGTTCAGTAAATGGCAATTGTCCTTCCTTCCAAGTAAGCAGCATCAGGTTTTCTTACTTTTTCTTTTAATGCCAGTAGGGTCAACTTGTGTAATAGCTGGGAGAAAAGTAAGACAAGCAAGATTCTCAGAAAATACAGACTGAGGCCAGTGCCGCGGCTCACTAGGCTAATCCTTCACCTGCGGTGCCGGCACCCAGGGTTCTAGTCCCGGTCAGGGTGAAGATTTCTGTCCTGGTCGCTCCTCTTCCTGTCCATCTCTCTGCTGTGGCCCGGGAGTGCAGTGGAGGATGGCCCAGGTCCTTGGGCTCTGCACCCACATGGGAGACCAGGAGAAGCACCTGGCTCTGGGCTTCAGATCAGTGTGGAGCACGGGCCGCAGCGGCCATGGAGGGGTGAACCAACGGAAAAAAGGAAGACCTTCCCCTCTCTCTCTCACTGTCTACTCTGCCTGTCAAAAAAAAAATTAAAAAAAAAAAAAAAAAAGAAAATACAGACCGAAGAGATAACTTTAGTTTTAAACTATGAAGTTATGAAATGTCATCCCAAATAATGTTTTTATCTTATCCATTATATCAGAGCTTAAGTGCCCTGTGAATCAGGAGAAAATACTTTGTGATTTGCTTTTATTTTAAGGAGCTTTTTGTTTATTCATTTGAAAGGCAGAATGATAGAGAAGGGGAACCAGAGAGGGACCTTCTCTTCTTTCTGGTTTGTTCTCCAATTTCTCACAGCAGCCAGGGTTGGGACAGGCTGAAGCCAGGAGCTCATAACTCCATCTGGATCTCAAGGTTGGGGGCAGGGACCCAAGTACTTAGACCATCACACATTTTCATCCTAGGCACATTAGCAGGAAATTGGATTGGAAGTAGAGTAGCTGGGGCTCAAATCAACTTTCTGATATATGATGCAAGCATTGCAAGCAACAACTTAATCCACTGTACCATGACACCTGTCACTCAATTTTATTTCAAATGGTGTAACTTCTATGATGAGGATACCAGTTAAATACTACTGTTAATAAAAATAATAAATGATGAAGTTACTCAAGTTCGGCATTCTAAAAGCATCTCAGTTCATTTGGTGTTATTATAACAAAATGCCTGGTGTTGGGTGATACATTAAAGAGAGGAGGCGTCAGGGACTGCATTGTGGCCCAGCAGGTTAAGCTGCACCCTGCAGTGCCAACATTCCATATGGGCACCAGTTTGAGTTCTGGCTGCTCCACTTCCTATCCAGCTTTCTGCTATGGCCTGAGAAAGTGGTGAAAGATGGCCCAAGTCCTTGGGTCCTGCACCTGTGTGGGACACCCGGAAGAAGCTCCTAGCTCCTGGCTTCAAATCAGCGCAGCTCTGGCCACTGTGGCCAATTGGGGAGTGAACCACTGGATCGAAGACCTCTGCTTCTCTCTCTGTGTAACTTTGACTTTCAAATTAAATCAAATAAATAAAAAAGAAAAGAGGCTTATTAGCTCACAATTCTGGTAACTGGAGGGCTGGAGGGCCTAACAGCATGGTACTAGTGTCCAGGCAACATCATAACGAGGTGGAAAAGCAGAAAATGCAGCATGCAGGAAGGTGTGTGTACAAGCAAGAAAGCAAGAGGCTGGGGAAGGACCATACTTGCTGTTTGTTTTTGACAATTGATTATCACAGGAACCGATCCAATCCTACCAGACCTGAGCCACTCCCATGAGACAGCATTTATCTATTCATGAGTGTGGTGCCCCATAGTTCAATTACCTTCCACTAGACCCTAACTCTTAAATGTTTTTTACCTTACTACCATAACACTGGGGACAAAATTTCTAGAATATGCACTTCTGGGGGACAACTATGTTCAATTATAGCAAGGAGCTCTCACTTTGAGGAAAGAACTCACTTGCAGAGAAGAAATGCAATCAAATAACTATCCTTGGGGGTTACCAGATGCTAAAATCAAGTTCAAGAAAAGATGTCTAATTATTATTCTCATCTTAAGGAAGTGTAAGGAATTCCTGAAAGAGGTTGTCTATACTTTTACAGAGGAAAGGCCAAGGACCACATTTGATGTGAAAACCCTTCTGCAGAGGAGGGAGGATCACCACCATTCCTACAGTTATTGGCACAACCTGGAGACACAGCTTCTCATAGTTAGATTGGATTCAGAATGAATTTTGAATTTTATCAGTATTGACAAATTGCCACAGAGATCAACAACAACAGAGAAACAAACCTTTTGATGATCTAGGATCCAAGTGGGATCATTATGTAAATGAGCTGAAAAAAATATTAAGCATTGGTGTGGGTATTTGGTGTAGTAGTTAAGACAACACTTGGGATGCTCACATCTTATACTAGAGCGCCTGAAACTAAGTTACAGCTCTACTCTCAACTCCAGCTTCCTGTCCACCTATACCCTGGGAGGCAGAAGATGACAGCTTAAGTGCTTGGAGACCAAGCACCCACATTGGAGACCTGGACTAAGTTTCCAGCTCCTGGTTTTGACTTGGTCAGTCCTGGCTGTTGTGGGCACTTGGGAAGTAAGCCAGCTATGGAAGATCTCTGTCGGTTATCTCTCTCAAAATAAATAAATTAATAAATGAATGATAAGATATTTTGAAAAAAAAAAAGAAAGGTAAACCACCAAAGTGAAATTTACAAGATTAACTGTAAAGGATGTTTAACTCTTTGGTGTATGCAAGTCTTATTTTGAATGGAGTACTTCTGAATGGCATTCTCAGAGCTGTGTAAGCAGATCTTAGCTGCTGTTTCTGCATAAAAGAACCGTAAAACTCATAGTCAAAACTAGAACCAGTTTGAAAGTGCAAGGCAAGGGAAGGTGATGATTAATAATTAATCTAGGAAAATAGACATAAAGTAACATTGTCCTGAGCAAACTAGAGTACAGACCCCAGGGAATTAGATTTCCATTGGTTGGAACATTTTGTCTTGATTGCTCTAGCATATTGTATAATGCACAGATGTTTGTAACAATCAATGTCTGGACTTCTGATTTCAACAGCATGACCTTCTAGTGGCAAAAGTCATGTATATCAGGGCCCTCTGGCTTGCTGTTAGGAAAGTATTGTCTGGATTTAGATGAGCTCTGTAAGAATGTGAAGTTTATTACTAAGCCTAGAGAGGGCAAAATTTTATAATGATTAGAAACACAGGATTGTTTTTATTTCCATATACCAAGGTATATTAAATGCAGGGCATCAGTGTTGGAATTAATATTTGACTATGTGACTAAAGAGTTAAATTAATACTGTTATAATTACATGTTGTAATATATTTATAAAAAATAAAGTGATTCTTCTAAGGTATGCAATGCTTTTCTGGAAGCTAATTTGTTTCTGGAGATTCTAAGCTTTTCTTTTTCAGATGTGGATCTGACAGATTGGTGCCTTTGTCAAACTTTATTGTTCTTCCTGAAAACTCTGAGAGATAAGGGTTTAAAAGCTGTGTGTACACAAATTTTATTATGGATTAGGCATTCACCAGAATGCAAGAGGAAGAAATTTCTAAATGTGGTGCTTCCTGACTCTTTTTGTTGACTAGACTAGATTTTGTTTTGGAAAATTCAAGCTTTTGAACATATTTTGTGACTTTTAATAGGAGAGAAATAGAATAATAATATAAATAAAAGTATAAATATCAAACATCAGTTAATTAGACTCAGTTAAGTTTAATTGCTATTGCGTTCATGCTCAAAGTATTAAAAAAATCATCTTCCAACATTTTAGGAGGAGGAACAATGTGCTTTCCCTATTACTGTAAATCATAACACCTCAAAAGTGGAGGAAAGAGTCAAAGAGACTGTGAATCAGTGTGGAAAGATTCATTGAATGCACAAAGCCACAAATGGCAAGCAGCTTCTGGCAGATGAATATGGATGCTGGCTGTCCTTTGAATCCTTTCTGTCCTTGTTTCTCTGAAGCATGCTCCCTCAGTTGGTAAAATAATTTTCTGGACGCCACAAATCAAAGATGTGGAAGGAAAGTACTGAGTTGAAATAAGATCAAACATACAAGTAGGTATAACAAAATGAGAAGCAATTGTTTATCTCTTTGTTTTTTTTTTTTTTTTAAAGAGATTATTGGAATGATTTCTTCCCTCAGGGATTCCAAGATGGCAGATAAGAGAGCTATATATTGTGCTAGGTTATGGATAAACAGTAAGGAAAGAACTGTAGGAAGTATGCTATCAAGGAAGAATTGGAGAAATTGGAGATAAAACCACACTGGAGGTGCTACAACAGGAAGAGGAAAGCCGTGGACCTGTGTGGAGGGTGCAGAGTATGAAATGAACATCGCTGCAGCATCCAAGAGCCAGAGCTGGTGGCAGATTAGAGACAGAGGTGAGGCTGGACTGCAGCAACCCATAGTGATATAGCTGGAGAGAGAGTGTGGTGTGAGTCCAGACTGGATTCCTTGGGGCTGGCTGTTGCTAGCAGTTACTTGTGGATCAAGTGGAAATAGAGAAGGCATGTTTATCTTGCCCCAACTTTCCCACAACAGTGCCAACTACATGGCTGAGAAAGGGTGGCATGAATTTGGGTTTGAGCTGCAGCTGCAGAAACCTTTGTGCATGCACAGCAACTGGCTGAGACAGGATGCCTTCTTGAAGTACAGGCAGCTGTGATGGGCAGGGAGCAGCATTCGGCTGGTGGCTCTTTTGTATGCCTATGATCAGGTGAGTCTAGCAGTGTGAAAAATCCACAGCCCATGCTGACTTTGAGCCAGCTGGGAAGTGGCTGGGCAGCCATGTGGGACAGTGAGACACCTGCAGCTCCCAGGATCAAGAAACCTAGGTGGAGCTGTTTTGGGTAAAATCTTGCCTCTCTGTTGACTAGACAGGCTGTCAGGACAGAGAGAAGTCTCTGGATCCAGTGACTGTGGGAGCCTTCTGTGCTGAGACCAGGAGGACTCAGTAGTTACATGAGAAAGTGCAGGGTGTAGCTGGGTATTGAGATTAACATGCCCAACTTGGTTGTTAGCCAGGGTGGTAGCCCCACTTTGGAGCACTGACCAGAGCTCCCTGGCCAAACCCGCCACACATCTCTTGGTATTCACTGAGAGTGTAGACATTCTACTAAGTCACAGAGGCATAGCTCAAAGATAAAAGCCATCAAAGAAAAAAAAATCAAGTCCACAGATGCCTAAAAACAAGTACAAAAATTCAAGAAACAAGAATGAGGAAGGCACCATGAATCCCCCAAAGGAACACAACAACATTTCAATATTAGAATGTGAAGATGGGCCGGCACCGCGGTTCACTAGGCTAATCCTCCGCCTTGCGGTGCCAGCACACTGGGTTCTAGTACCGGTCAGGGTGCCGGATTTTGTCCCGGTTGTCCCTCTTCCAGGCCAGCTCTCTGCTGTGGCCAGGGAATGCAGTGGAGGATGGCCCAAGTGCTTGGGCCCTGCACCCCATGGGAGACCAGGATAAGTACCTGGCTCCTGCCATCGGATCAGCGCGGTGCACCGGCCGCAGCGCACTGGCCGCAGAGGCCATTGGAGGGTGAACCAACAGAAAAAGGAAGACCTTTCTCTCTGTCTCTCTCTCTCACTGTCCACTCTGCCTGTCAAAAAAATAAAAATAAAAAATAAAAAAATAAAAATAAAAATAAATAGAATGTGAAGATGAAGAGATTGAGATAATGCTGGAAATAGAATTCAAAAAATTGGTCATAGGATTACTCAAAAGCAAACCCATGAACTAAAGAAAACCATACATGACATGAATGAAAATTTTTCCTATGAAACTGTGATTTTAAAAAAATCAATATGAAATATTAGAAATGAAGAATCCAATAGATCCAATGAAAAATGTGGTGGAAAGTCTTAACAGCAGACTTGGTGAGGCAGAAAAAAAAATCTGAACTAGAAGACAAATCTTTGGAAATCTTACAGTTAGACCAAAAAAAAAAAAAAAACCAGAAAACTTAAATATAGTCTTGGAGATTTATGGGATACTATCAAATGACTCAACATACAGGTCTTAGGAGTTCCTGAAGGTGTGGAAAGAGAAAATGGACTAGAAGGCCTATTGAGTGAAACAATTACAGAAAACTTCCCAATTTGGTGGAAAAAAAGGATTTATAAGTAAAAGAAGCACATAGAACTTCTAACAGACATGATCAGAAAATATCTTCACCATGACACATTGTAGTCAAACTTTCCACAGTAAAGCTTAAAGAAAAGATTCTAAAATGTGCATGAGAGAAAAACACCAGATTACTTTCAGGGGATCTCTGATTAGATTTACCATTAGCTTCTCATCAGAAACCCTATAGGCTAGAAGTGAATGGTGAGATATAGTTGAAGTAGTAAAAGATAAAAACTGTCAACCCAGAATACTGTACCCTACAATGCTCTCATTTATGAATGAAGGTGAAATAAAGACCTTCCGTTACAGTCATTGAAAGAATGTGTCACCACACATTCAGCCTTATAAAAGATATTTAAGGATGTGCTACACACAGAAACACAGAAAGATTGCCGCCATTATGAAAGACTGTGAATGCAGAAAATCCTCCAGTAAAAGTACAAAAGAAATCCAAAGTAAACAATAGGAATATTTATGAGAAAATCACAGGGCCAAACCATTACGTATCAATAGTAAACTTGAATGTAAATGGCTTCAACTCTTCAGTTAAAAGATACAGACTGGATGAATGAATTAAAAATTGAGACC